>NC_092510.1:80338928-80639186 GCF_047511675.1 Marmota flaviventris
AGAAGTCTCACAGATTCTTCCTAAGTGTGTGTGTGTGGGGGGGGAGGTGATGTGAGCAGGCTCCACCTGGGACTGGGCTGCTTGTTAAGAGGTACCTTAAAAAGAGTCCTACAACTTTGAGAACCACACAGACATGAACCTGTTTCTTATGCTGTTTATTTTAAACTATCCAGTGAATGTTATCTGGGGAAACCAGGCAAAGTAGTGGTGGGTGTATTTTTCTAACTTTTGTTGACTCTGCTGATTTTAAAGAGCTAAGGTCTAGTGAATGAGATTCAAAGGCAGGGCTCTAAATTATGCTGATTCATAATGGGGTTGGGGGGAGCATGGAAGGATTAGGTGAACTCTAGATAGAGCACAGGGGAGGGAGGAGAAGGGAAGGCACATGGGGGTAGGGAAGACGGTGGAATGAGATGGACATCATTACCCTAAGTACCTGTATGAAGACACGAACGGTGTGACTCTACTTTGCGTACAACCAGAGATATGAAAAATTGTGCTCTAATGTGTACTATGAATATTGAAATGCATTTTGCTGTCATATATAACAAGTTAGAATTAAAAATTTAAAAACAAAGAAAAAAAGATTAAGGTCATCAAAGTTTAAATCCTAAAAAACAAAAAAAGTTTTGTCACAACAGCAGCAAGTTCTCCAACCCTGGCCTGTGTTAGAATTGCCTGGAAAGCTAGATTTAAATGAGTCCCAAAGCAAAAAATCCTAACTCTGGGAAGGGCCAGGAACTCCCATTTTTAAGTTTCAGGTGATTCCACTCCAGACGCTCTACCTACAGCACCTTGAGAAATCCTGGTCAAGAAACCTGTCGCCTTCTAGGCTTTATTGTCAGAGGACCACTGATTTTTATCCAATGGATTAAGACAAGAAGTCTACTGAGAAGGGTTACAACTCAGAATGGGAAGCAGATTGCTCTATACACATGAACTAAAAGGAAATTCAATTCAGAAAGCAGAGTAGCCGATCGTCTTGGCATCAGACAGTAGGTGGAAGTCAGGACCAGAAGATGTAACCCAGTAAGTCAGAAGGCACAGCCAAGGTGTGCCTGCCAGCGCTGTGTGTTTGTCTCACAAATTCACACTGTCCAGTCCCTGATCCAACCAGTCATGTGCTTTTGTTAATAAAGTTTAATTGGAACAGAGCCACATTCCTTTGTTTCCATATCCTCTGTGACTGTGGCAAAGTTGAGTAGTTACAGGAATATATGACTTGCAAAGCTGAACACCTATCTGGTTCTATGGAAAAAGATTGCTGAACCTGGTCTAGAAAGACAAGTAACTACCTGAGACTATATAGTAAGTATTCAGAATCCTCTTTAAGAAATAGAAGTCAGGGTTCTCTGGATCCTGAACTGATGCACGGTCATGTTTCCACCCTTTCTAACCTTCACTCTTGTTTGTATCTCACTGAAAGCATTTATCTTTCTATTTAGGTAGAAGCTCATTTTTACTGAGCTTCTACAAATATGATAGAGTTCATAATTCTGGGATCTAACTACTGGAGCTTCAGGCTTTTCAGATAATTAACCCTATCAGTAAAACAGTTTTTAAGCACATGATCACGATGTCAGTACACATTTATTAATCATGAAGTATATACATGTCTGTGCCAACATATTTAGCTCATTACAAAATATACAGCCATTAGAGATAATAGCTCTATTCTTCCAACTAGAACTAGAAGAGAACCACTGAACTAGAAGACTTTCAGGATGTTGTATACAATGCTAAGGAGAGAGGAAAGGATTAGGAGGAGATTTGAGGCAGAATCTAACCCCATTTATGGGACACATTTTTCCAGTTATATTGTCAGGTCTACCTCTTAACTGAGAACTAATGGCGGCCATATCCATCTTGCTACCCTCCCCTTCTGTGCCCTGCACAGACCTAAAAGAGAGAAGCTAATGACTACGTGTTGGATTATACTAAATTAACACTTTCTCCCATTTGCAAAAAAAAAAAAAAAAATGAGATTTCCCAGGGTGAAATCTTTGCTGCCTCTGGGAGACCATCATGGACCTGGGTCTATATCTGAGATGAGGAGATAAAAGGACTTGAGGAAGATGAGTCCATGCTAGAGGAGCACAAGTGCATGGCTGACTCGACACTTGGAGAAACTGCTGAGGACGCATGTCAGACCAGACTGGCTGAGTCCAGGTCTCCAGGCTGTGGCTGCTCAATCAGTGGGTACAAGGTATGCCCTTGGGCAGCGTTGGGAGGCTCAGCTGCTGACTCTTCTAGTGAGGCAATGGATCTGGCACATGCACAAAGATACTGAGTGCTTCCTGCCAGGGCAGTCAGAGAGACCCCTCTGTAGCTCTGGGTTGTCAGAAGTAGAAATTATAACAAGTGGGACATTACCCTCCACATCTTTCTAGTTTAATATTGAAGAACAAAGAGTTTACAAAAGGCCCCAGAAAGAGTCGCTACAGCAGGAAAAATCAGACATGAACCAAAAACCACCTATGTGGTTTGACGTAGGGGCCCCATTTAGGGGCATCGTGGCACCTCAGAGCAAGAGAGCAAAAAGCCATGTAACCACAAAACATAACTGTGGTAATCCACCTCTGGAGCCACAAAGAAAGCTAGCTGGTAGTGTAAGAAGAGCAAGATGGAGGTTTTAGAGGAAATCCCTCACTAGATAACAGGTGATTTCAAAGACAATTTAAATGTCACCAGAAAAAAAATCATGTGCTGACCCATAATTGCTGGAGAGGTATCGAAAATTTTCAAAATTCATTCCTGATTTTTAAAAAGCTATTTAAAAGTAAGAACAGATGCTTATTTACTCAACATTAGAAAGTGTCTGCCCCAACCATATATTTAATGCAGCCCTGTACTTATCTAGAAAAATGTAGATGAGACATTTCCATTAATGTCAGAAACAGGGCAAGGAAGCACTTTGCCACCATGGGTAGTTACACCTTCTTTGAAGCTACTAACTGACATACTAGATAAGATACAGGAATAATAGATATAAAAACTTGGAAAGAGGTGGCAATAAAGTTATGAGTGCTTGCAGATAATATTATCATTAGACAATCCAAATTAAACAGTGAGTTTTACTTAAGGACTTGGGCTTGGGGACACAGCAGCAGAGAAATGAATATAATAAAAATATTTCCCCTGAAAAATATCACTTAACTTTCCCTGATGATTTCAAATGCACACATGTGTGCCAATGTGAATAGCTTAGAAACAGAATCTAAGTCTTAACCACTGCACAACATTTCTTATAAAATACCAAAGACACCAAAAATATTTAGAAAAAGAAAAACCATGGACAAATATTTAGAAACAATAAGAAAAATCACTAAAGTTGTTGGATATCAGATTAATATATGAAAACCATGACTTTCCTATATGCAAATAATAGGTAGAAGATACAATGAAAGGGAAACCTCCTTTACAATAGAAATAAAAAAAGATAAAAGACCTGAAAATAACCAAGATCAAGTTGAAGAAAACAGATAGACACAATCTAACATTAAAAAAAAAAAAACTTTAAAATGTTACAAAAAGAAAGCAAAGAAGTGGAAGACACATTGTGTTCCTTGATAAGCCCACTCAGCATCATAAAAAGCACCAGACCTCTTAAATCAATCCATATATTTAATATATCTCCAATTAAATTAGCAGTTGGAATTTTTTAACCAGACAAGCACAGGCAAGCACTTTCTTAAATTTACATAGGAAATAAATAAGTAACAAAAATCAAAAAACAAAAGTCTAGGGATAGAGGAAAAAGAAGAGTAATGAGTGAGGACCCATTCCTTCCATGTATTTAATGTTTTAAAAGTAATTAAAATAGCGTAAGAAAGGCTCACAAAGACACAAATCATTAAAATGGAATAGAAAGTTAAGAAATATATGCGAATATATGTGAGAACATGTGTAAGAATAGGTACATTTGAAATCAGTGAGTGGGAGAAAGATTATTCAATAGATGTTTTATCAACGAGGTAACCGTCTGGAAAGAAAAATAAAGTAAATCCACACCTCACGTCTCACATAAATTCTAGGTGTATCAACGATCTAGACATGAAGGAAGAAAAATAAAAAATGCTAGGAGTTAACAATCATTTTTTCTGTTTTTAAAGTGTGGGAGAATCATTCTAAGCATGACCCACACACACACACACACACACACACACGCACACACCCCAACAACAACAAAGAGCTGATCCACAGAACTAACTACAACATATTATTCTGTATGATGTTTTGAGTCAAAAGAAAAAAAAATCAGAGAAATGCTTGCAGCTCATATCACAGGTAAAGGATGAAGTTCTTTGAATTAAAAAAAGAATTATCACCAAAGCAATAAGAAAGAATATGAACAGATACTTCCTGGAAAGGAAAGCAAACAGCTCCCAAACAATTGATAAGATGTCTGAAGAGCACACAGAAGATGGGAAATGCAAATGAAAACCACAATGAGATCTGAGCTACCACTGTGCTAGCAAAGATCAAAGCATTTGGCAGTGCAGAGTGTGGGCCAGGATGTGGGGAAAGAAATTTGTCATCCACCGCTGAGACACCCATGCAGAGCAATGCAGCACCACCCATCAAAATGTTCAATACCTGCGTCCTTTGATCCAGTAATTCTGCCCCCAAGAATGCATTCTTGTTTTGTTTTGTTTTGTTTTTTAATGACTCCAGATATTTTCACTGCAACATTGTTTGTGTGAGCAAAATTTGGGAAACAATATTGATCGATAGAGGACTGCTTAATTAAATCATATCATATCCATGTGTAGTTATTTTAATCGTTGTAGCCAACAATTAAAAAAAACTACACATGCATATATTATGTAGTCTGTACTAATAATTTCTATGATATATTTTCACATGGAAAACAAAACAAAACAGAACAGGTAACATATATGCTTATACATGCATAGATTATTACCTCTTGGGAAAAAAATACACAAAAAAAATCTGGAACAAGCTAGGGCATCAAGGGGGAATTTTTTTTTTTTTTATTTTTCACTGAGTACTGATTTTGCTTTTTAAAATCTGTAGCCTAAGCATTACCAATTTAAAAAATTAGATTTTTTCTAAACATACACCACCCCTACCCCTCCCTGTTGTTCCTGTTTCTATTGTGAATGATCTGTCTTGACACAGATTCAAGAATCTGGAGGCTGAAAGGGGTCTCACGTCGTCTAGTCCAGCCTCAGTTGGAACTCCTAAATCCCGCCCACCAACGTGACTAAAAATGCGGTACACAAACCAGCAGCCTCAGCATCATGTCAGAGTTTTTTAGAAATGCAGAATCTCGTGGGTCCCGCCCAGACCCACTGAATGAAAAACTCTGCTTTAACTAGATCCCCAGGTGATTTCTAGGCCCATCCAGGCCTCAGGAAGACTTTCCCATGATGCTCTCATCTCACGATCCCTCACTCTTTGCTGGAATAAAAACCCTAGAGGAGGAGAGACACATCCTGCCGAACTCATCTCTTCATCTTTAATAGTCACCCTATATTGAGCACCTGTGATGTGCCAAAAGGTGACCCAAGTAATTAATCTTCATCAGTCTTCTCAATAACCCCATGAGGCAGGGAGCTTTCCAAGGTGAAGGGCAGGCACCACCAGCAATGTGAAAAATCATCTGGGGTAGAACACCTAAATTGCATAACACTGCTCTCTTTTTAAGTATTTTCAATGTTTTTCATTACTTAAGGAGAAAGTCACATTTTGGTTCATGATTCAGTATCTCACTGATAATTGCCCCTCCTAACTACCTTCCCATTTATAAATCAACTCTCTCTCTCTCTCAGTGGCTCAGCTATTCAGTTATTAAAATGAGCCAAAGCTATCTTCCTGCAGCTTCTAGTTATTGATTACAATTTTATTTCTTGGATTCACACACAGAATAAAACCGAGATGGAAACTTGCCCAATGAGATGTTGAAATGTTCACCATTGGGACAATTCATGGGTAGGGACAAAACAGAAGTAAGTAGAAAGAATAATAGTTCAAAAGCAAATTCAAGTTTGTTTTAGAGCAAGTTGTCTTCTAAATCAGAAATGGAAAAAATTAATCAATGGTACTGCTCAACTGGCCAGGACTTTCAGGAAATGTATACAAGCAAGTATTGGGTAGATTAAAGAATCAAATGTGAATACAATGTGTTAATATGGACATGATCTTAGACATTGGGAAGCAGAGCACTCAAAGCCCAAACATGAAGGATGAAACCGTTTTCCACATTTTAAACTTCTGCGCTACCCATCACAAAGTTAAAATGTAATTGACACCTGTGATAAAATTCTTGCAATATACATGACATTGGGATTAACTATCCATCAAATATAGATCTCACAAATCAATGAGGAATAGAATGCTCTACATTTTAAAATGAGCAGAAGAAATGTGCAAACACGACCAAGTAACAGAACACAAATGTTCTGTGAATACATTTTAAAACTTAATCACTTTACATAAGTGCAAAGTAAAATGCTATGATTATCAAACAGAAATTGGAAAATGTATTAAATTTGAAAACGTGAGGATATAGAGGAATAGGCATGATTGCATATTGATGGCAGAAGTTTAACTAGATACAACTTTTTTCAACCGCAATTGGCTATTTATATTTTAAAACCGAAAAGTGGTGTTTGATCTGGCAAATGTACTTCCAGAAGCTTAACTTGTGGGAATAATTAAATATTGGCATGAATATTTAGCTATGAGGAGGAAGGGGGGAAGGGGAAGGAGGAGGGGAGGGAAAGAGGAAGTACTGGGCACTGAAATGGAGTGAATTATATCCCATTCAAGTACGATTATGTCAAATGAACCCCAATATTATATATGACTATAATGCACTAAATTGTTTTAAATTTAGCTACAAGGATATTATTTCAATATTGATAATAATGAAATGAAAGAAGAGGTGGGGGGAGAGAAGGAGGAGAGAGAGAGAGAAAGGGGTATAAACTAAAGGTCCAACACAGGGAAATTCATTGAATAAATTATGTTATGTCTGTCTAATTGGATACAATGTGATCATTTAAAAGATATTATAGAAATAGGTTTATTTACAATAAAAAATGGGCATGTATTAGTGACTTGGGAGAAATATTAGAAACATTTTTAAAAACAAACTCAAAAATGGAAGGGGCAGAAACAGCGAGAAATATAAAAGTACGTGAACAGGATGCTTGTTACTACAAAATGGTAATAGCAAAAACTAAACAGACTTGAAACAATCTAGAGTCCATTCAATGCAGACTGGGGAAGTGACCTAACAGTGGGCTAGCCATAGCATACAGGATGGAAAAAGGATGAAGCATATCTACACGCGTGGATATGGGAAGATTTGGGAGATATTTGGGAGAAATCCAAGGTACAGCACAAAGGGTCTGTTCTCATTTGTGGAGTATAAAAAAAATGATACATAGCTGTGGCTAGCACATACTTATCTGGATGTACAGATACAGCTATATGTAGACACACATATTCTATCTCTATACATATCTTCAAATGATACCAAAGAAACTATAAACAAGAGTTAACTGCAGAGTGGGAACCTGGGTCAGAGGAATGGGAAGGGAAACATCATTTTACACCTTTACGTAATGCCTGAAATTTTCTTATGTATGTCTATTGCTGTGGGCATACACAGTCTGGATTGCTCATAGGACAAAAAACAGATATACAAAGATAAACCACAAAAAGCTAATGTTGATTATCACTCACTGCTGAAATTATGATTTTTATCTTCTTTTAGTTTTATTTACTTCACATTCCTTCTATAGTTGACATGCATTAGTTAAGTAAATGACTAATCTACATATTTCTCTACATCATCCGTTATTTTCGAAATGGCAAATGTACTTCCAGAAGCTTAACTTGTGGGAATAATTCGAAAATAAGCATTTTGAAAATAACGGATGATGTAGACAAATATGCTATGGTATGTTCGAAAGACAGAATGCAAATTTTATATAAATCCTAATTAGCTTTAAGATATATTTATGTATGCATTAAAAATGACCAAAAGCAATACAAATAGAATTATCTGTTGATGGGCTAAGGGGCAATTTTTATTTTCTTCTTTCTACTCTTCCTGTTTACTACTGTTTTCTATATATAATCATAACTGCTTTATAGTCATACATGTTCTGAATAAAATGAAAATGAGGAACTAATCATCCTAACACTGGAAGAAGCAGACTCAACAGGGCAGAGGGAAGGATATGAGGACATTTGGCCTTAATGGATAAAAACAAGTGTTGGAGCTGGGCACCGTGGCACATGCCTGTAATCCCAGCTGCTTAGGAAGCTAAGGCAGGAGGATCGCAAGTTCAAAGCCAGCTTCAGCAAAAGCCAGGCACTAAGCAACTCAGCGAGACCCTGTCTCTAATAAAGTACAAATTAGGGATGTGGCGCAGTGGTTGAGTACCCCTGAATTCAATCCCCAGTACCAAAAAAAAAAAAAAAAAGTGTCGGTGCTCTTTGGGCACAGGTGGGTGGGAAGTACAGAGGCTAAGGGGGTTCCCTTGAAGTACATTTGGAGAGCTCTAGAATCTCGAAGTTGAAGAGGCCCTTCAGGTTCCTGTGGTTGAACTTAGACTCAGCTCTTGCAGAAGCCCCTGTGTTCCAGCTCCATGAGGTCTGCTGATCTGATTTCTCTCCTTGTGAAAGTAGATATCAGCACCAGGCATTAATGGGGCCAGCTGCTCCCTGAGGTGGCCCAGTTCCTTGGATGTGTTTTCTAACCATTCATTCATTTCACAAATTAGCACCTTCTTAATATATGCAAATTTTAAGTATGGTAGCCCCTTTCATAGTCTTCCCAACCCCTGGTTCCTGCCCCTCTACAATTCTCAGTGGTAGGACCTGGGCTGTTACAGGAAGTTTCACCAGGGGAAGCCTGCTCCCACGGCCCAGGACTCAAGTGTACTCTACAGAGAATCACAGTGCCCACAGGAGCATCGGACAAGCAAGCCAAGCTCATGACATCCTGGCTGCAGGTTAACCAACAAGGACACAGCCTTTCCCTTGAGCTCCAGCTCAGTTCAGAAGGGATTGGAACTCTCCCCTGAAGCGAATTCCATATATTACTCACCTCCTACACAGGGAGGTAGAGGGAGTCTGCCACCATGGTGTCCCCATGGGGTTTGGCACGCAAGAACATTCTATTGAGCCTAAAGGGCATAGCACTCCTTTAAGAGATGAAGCAACCTGTTTTAAGGGAACCCATCTGTGGGTGGGCATGAAACAGTTAAATTGCAAAATCACCAAAGGGTGCCAAGTAGCTCACTCCCTGCAGCCCAGGGAGACCTTTGCAAGTGGGATCTGGGAAGCCACCAGGAAGACAAGAGCTCCTGAACACAGGGAGGGCATCCTGTGCCACCTGCCAAACCAGAAGCCTTCTCCCACCAAGAAATTTAGAGGGCAAGAAACAGGGAAGGCAGAGTTTGCATAGTTGGGCTGGAGAGAGTCAGGGCCCACCTCCTAAATGTGTTTAGCTCACACCAATCTGTGCAGGGACAAATAGAGGTGATTTACAGAGGTTGCCAGTCCTCGATGTGCTGCAGAATCACCTAGGATTTGTCTACAAATTACAGGTGACCCATGTCCCTGAGAGTTTTAATCAGTCTGGAGCTAGAACCAGGCATTTGGTGTTTTTAAATGATCCCAAGTGGATCTAATGAATAGCAGGAATACAATCTAATGAGTGAGTGCGATCAAAATCTAGTGGGTAAAAGCTATGCATATTGTAAAAACAGACTTTGAAGAGAAGCTGAGATCTAGGCTTAGACCTTCTAATCTGTACCACTCAGTTGCCAGGAACAGCCTTTTGAAACACAGCACCTGTCATGTCACATCACTCCCCTGTTTAAAAGCATTTGATAAGTCTTCATGGCCTATAGGATAAGACCCTCCTTAGCCCAAATCTATAAGACCTCTGATAATCCAGCCTCTGTTTTCTTCTCCCTGCTGAGGTTCTTCCCCCATGTACTGGACTATTTTCTCCCAAAGTGTCATGCTGTCGTGATTTGATAGGCCTGTGCTCCTTCAATCTGATTTTTTTTTCCTGCATTCCCACACCAGACCCACATGCATATCTTTCACAGCTCAGGCCCAAGGAATCCTGTACACGGCTTTTCTAACCTGTTCTCTACAACTCCAGTAGAACAGGTCTCTCTCCTCTATGCCTCACGTACAGGTCACTCTTTCAACATGTTACTGTGATTTTCAGCATCTGATACTACTATTTCAACATCTGTTCCTATGACTGGTCATTTGCCTGTGCACCCAACAAAGGAAACCCCTTGAGGCCAAGAGTCCCATTAATCCCAAAGAACCTGAGTGGATATGCAGCTTGGAGATGGTACAGACCATCAGTCATAAAACCAGGCTGGCCCTGGTTACAGAGGCCCAAACTGCAAATATCTCAACTAGTGAAAAGTTGTAAGTCCAGCAAGCCTCCTGTTAAATGCAATCCTCTTATCTCAAAAAGCAAAACTCAACAATCTGGAAGGCCAGGTTCAAGTGAAGACTTGTAGAACTCCTTTGTGCTCTGCACTAGACCCGGAAGTCACAGGGAAATAGATCTATGCTCTAATCCCAGGTCCACCTCCTTCCTTACAGACACTAACTCCATCTTGTGGTGTGAGAGTCTCTCCTACACTTAAGTGGTTACCCCAGCCCTCACATCCCAACACCATCTGTGTCCTCCCCAAACAACTGCTATTGGACCACCCTTCATGCTTAGGAGGTCACCCAGAGATGCAGTCAGTCCAAGGATCCAGAACAGAGGCCCACACAGGACCTAGCAGCAGGTTCTGGGTTATTTGGGCAGAAAATTCTGGGTTCAGGCCATCTAGAGCATGGTGTAGAGAGGTAGAGGGGAGCAAACCCAGGTCTTCCTCTTGAACTCATTGACTCCTCCACTCACTGGGAGGGATACAGCTGAAGGAGAGCCCCAGCAGTGCCCTCTAAAACTCACAATTCAGGGTAAGGACCTTCTTGTACAAATGCAACTGAGTCTTGCCTCCCCACCAGCAGTTTTCCTTGATTCCTCAAGCTAGGTACTATCCCCTCTCTACTCCCAAAGCCCCTTGTGTGTATTTTAAAGTCTGCACTTAGCCCAGGGTGTTACAATGACCTAGATCAGTCTCTCTCTCTCCACACTAGGATCTTCTTGAGAACCTGGAGTGCATCTCACTCATCTGGACCCCAGGCATTTACCAGAGCATGACACAGCGAGGGCAGCCCTTACCCAAGGACCAGAATGCATTGAAGAGGCAGGTGGTGGTGGCAGGAAAGGATGCTGACCAGGCCAGACACTCCTCCCTTGACCTCTCCAGGCTGTTTCACCAGTGATCTTTGGAAGACATTGGGGCAATTAACAATGGTAATTGAAATAAGCTCTGGTCACACCTATGATCCATTTATGATTTATTGTATATACAGTATCTACGGGACATTATTCATTTTCTGCTGGAATTTCAATTTTCAAATTATCCTTCTGCTGTCTTCATAAAGTCACTTTTCATCCCTAAAAAAAAAAAAATGCAACTCCCAAGTGCCCTGGAGAAGAACCAAACCTCAAGCCCTGGGAGATGTCTGCAGGCCAGGCCAGCAGCAGCCTTCATCACAGAAACTGAGCTACTTCCACGTAAGTGAAGGGACCCTTTCCTCTACTCACATCCCTGTTCCGCAGGACTTGGGAGACCTTGAGCGTGGACCTAGGAACAAAGGGTTTCCCTCCCACAGTGAAAGCCTCCAAGAAGTCTCTGGATGATGACAGAAGCAATGTGCACATGAGGTTAGAGCTCCTCTCCA
This sequence comes from Marmota flaviventris, assembly GCF_047511675.1. Classification (NCBI taxonomy): domain Eukaryota; kingdom Metazoa; phylum Chordata; class Mammalia; order Rodentia; family Sciuridae; genus Marmota; species Marmota flaviventris. The sequence goes on from NC_092510.1 coordinate 80,350,743, forward strand.
TGATCGCACGCCTCTTGCTTCATGGGGCAGCCTCTGAATGGTTGGTCTGTTGAACTTTTTTTTTCCCCTCCCCTGCCGATTCACCCAGAGATGTCCTGAAATTGTGCAACTGGCAGATTGTAATAGCCTGCACCCAGGGAGGGGCAGAGAGCTCAGTGAGTCACAGACCACAACAAAGCCCTTCCTGGCATGTCGGGCTCGCTTGGCAAACCCAGAGGATGTAAAATTGACAGAAGACAAGGAGCATCGTTGTTATTTGTCAACAAATTGCAATGACCATTGCGGAGTCTTGGCAGCCGTGACACAGGGAAGCCTGGGGGCAAGGAACAGGGGAACAAGTAAACAAAGGGGTGGAAAGCCCCACTCCCTAGGTGAGGTGACCAGTGTCAGAGAGGTGAGTTGACAAGGACTTTCATCCTGACCCCACTGACCTCTTTCTCTACCGTGTTCAAGGAAATAGGAAAGTGCTCCTTTAGTGGCAGTAGGACCCCCAAGTAAACAAAATAGCCAACTGGCTTTGAAATAAGAAGCCTTGAGTATCTGGCTCTATTTGCCCTCAGCTGTGTGACTGCAGGCAAGTCATGTGATGTTGCAGCATCTGGTTCTGTATCTGTAAAAACTAGAAGTGATGTCTTCCCTACCCGACCTGCAGGATTGTTGTAACTATCTGGCACTGTGACAGAAGTAAAAATAGTTTGTAGGTACAAAGTTGAGTACAAGTAGTATTTTTATCTTCATTATGTGTGGTACAAAAATATGTTATCCAAAAATCAAATCCAGAAAGGCTAGATGGAAGCTGATTGGAAAGTATGACAAATACATTTATAAGCTAATGCCAAGCTATCAGAGTGTCTGCCGGTCACTCTACAATCTATTTCCAAAAAATAAAAAACAAATATAGAAAAATATCACCTGCAGCCTTCTACAAAGGAGGTTAGCACCAGACCTTCTTTAAGGCTTCACTTTTTGAGATGTAACTAAGCCTTATTAAGTTCAAACTTTCTTTCAGTTCACCTGTTCTGAGCACCTTCAACAAGCCAAACCCTGCTTTGGTCATAAGGCAAAAAAAAAATACCAAGGAAACAGCCATGCATCCTGCTCATCATGAAATCAGGGAGAAACAATAAATGACTCAGAGCACTACGTGTTACAGGAGCCCTCGTATGAAGGATGGAGTACAGAAATAAAAGTCAGAGACAGTCATTTGTTGTGCCATCAAGATTCAGAGAGAAGGTGATCCCTGAACCGAGACTTAAAAGATAAATTGCAGGTTCATGGCAACTTCCAAGAGAAGAAGCTTTGAGATCAGATGCCTGATGCAGTCCTAGGAGTCAGGGAGACTGAAAATTATGTGATCATGGGAGAGAAGGGGTTACTTACTGTTGGAGAAAGGCGAAGGATGGGTCCTGGTATGGAAGCTGACCTTTACCCTATTAGGCAATGGGGACTCAAGGAAATATTTGAAACTTGAGGAGGACATGATTAGACTTTCACCTTAGAAAATATTTCTGGTGTGTGTTTAGAATATGGTTTAGAAGAGATAAAAAGCCTTTCTTATAAAAAAAAAAAAGAGTGCTTTTCCCATTTTTTTAAAATATATCAGAATCCTCTTTCAAGCCAATGTTAAGTGGGACCTCACGGAGCTGCACTGGGAGAAGCAGGGATCCAGGAGCAGGCAGGAAGCCTACAACACCTGAGGCCTCTCCAAAACTTCAGAGCTTTAAGAAAAATGCAGGGTACCATTGTATTAAGAGGACAAGAGAAGCAGCCCAGGTGAGAGATGAAGAGAAGCAGGGATGTAGACAGGACCAGACCTGCTGCTCCTAGCAATGCAGAGAAGAAGGAATGGGGGGACACTGCAGGGTCTTGAAGGCCCCTGAGGGGAGGTGGGCTTCTTGCTGCCCTGTAGCTACAGTGAGCAGGCCAGGTTACAAATCCAATATGGTGAGTTAGAGGAGCCTGTGACGCAGCAGGTGGGGACAGTCTATGGACAGCTCAGGGGGAACCTCAGCTGGAGGGAGAAGATGTGGAAGTCATGAGCGAGACTGAGGGAATGGATGAGATCACCATGGAAGAGTGAGGACACAAAGGAGGGAAGGGGGCCTAGGCCAGAGCCCTCAGAAACTCCTGGCGCCCAGGAGTAGGGATCTGAGAAGAGAGGATCTGTGATGGGAAGAAAGGGACACTCAGAAAACAAGCTGAGAGAAAATCAGAAGGAAACTGAGTACACCACATGAAGCCCCATACCACGAAACAGTATGCCCACACACCCCCAGTGCTGTCGTTGAGGCTGGGAATCTTCACTTTGACACTTGGGAAGTCACTCTTCTCACAACCAGAGCCAAGAAAGAGGTACTTAGTTTCCTGTGTGTCATCTCCTTGAAAAAGCTAGTAGAGTCTCGTGTTGAATAACTGGGCAACAGTCCTGCCATGGTTTGAAGGTCCCCTCCAAAACCCAGGTGGAAATCTAATTGCCACCATCACTCTGCCCTCATGAATGCATTAATGCCATTATCAAGGGTTAGGGCTAATTATCTCAAGAATGGATTTATTATAAGCTCAGTTCGCTCTTGACCCTTCGTCCATCTCATGAGTGCTCACTTGCCCTTCCTTCCTGGGGTGACACTGCAGGAAGACCCCCACCAGATGCAGCCCCTTGATCTTGGATGTCCTGGCCTCCAGAACTATGAGCCAAATCAACTTCTGTTCTTCATAATTTACCCAATCTGTGGTATTCTGCTATAGCAGCAGGAAATGGACAAAGAAATGTTCCAAGAAAGGAGTAGTGGTTTAGAAACTGAGGGCTCAGAGGGTCTCATATTTTATCAAATCCAATTATATCAGTGTTAAGTGGTCATTGCATTTACTGTTACCCTAATATTAGTAATAATGATATGCAGATTATCAAGTGTTATGTGTGCTGTCTCCTTAGATCCCACCTCAGTATCCCTTCCAATGTCATAGCTCATCTTCTAATAACATGTTCAACATCTTTTATAAGGCAACCAGCACATTTTCAAAAATATCTCTGTTTTTAAAAAGGCATTTCTGATTGAGCTGAACTCTTCCTTCCTGTAGTTTCCACATTAGTTCTGCCTCTTAATACCAGACAAAGCTGATCTCTTTGAAGATAAAGATTATGTTCTCCCCAGTGTGCTCTCCCCTCAATTCATTTTTTCTCTCTCTCTCCCTCCCTCCCTCCCTCCCTCTCTCTCTCTCCCTCCCTCCCTCCCTCCCTCCCTCCCACCATTGGATATATATTGATTCTCTCAACCACTCTATCTGGCACATGATTTGAGATATACCATCATCCCTATAAACAGAATGACATTGCTTACCTTTCTCCATCAGAGGCAAAGGAGACAGATGATTTGGCTTTTGGAGTAATGGTAACCAGATAGCATTAATTTGGAAATGCCCATTCAGCCTCCGTCTGCTGACCCTGGTCAGCACCTCTGCTCTAACCATCCAGTCCTCACTTCTGTGCCCACCTCTTCCCAGAGTGAGGTGGTCCATCCAAGTTTTTCTGCTGTCAAGGCCTCTGCCTTTCTCCCACCATACCATCCACCGCCATTTTGAAAAGTTGGGATAAGGCTAACACAGATCACCTGCTATGGGCAGATCCTGGGAAAGGTGAACTTTCATGTGACTTGTCTCAGTTAAGGATCATGACAACAACACTTCAGGACTTCAAAGTCACATAGAAAACAAGGAATGGGGTACATATTCACATCCAGATCTTTCTGAATCCAGAGACTCCTCTGTGAAATTGAGGGCTTCCCTGTCTATTGCAGTCACCATTCATCACAACTGTCTGTCACATGCTTGATACACAACTATGTGGAATGAGATGGGATACAAGAGTAAAATACATACTTGATTTTGAAGACTTGCTTTTAAAAAAAAGAATGCAAAATATATCATCAATAATTTTTACGTTGTTCACGTAATAATATTTTGCATATACTCGGTTAAATAAGTTATTGAAATTAGCTTAACCTGATTCCTCTTACTTTAATGTGGCTATTGGAAAAATTCAAATTATATATGTGAAAAAAAATTATATGTGTGCCTCACATTTTATTTGTTTTGGACATCACTGATACAGAAAGAAGAATAAAAAGTCATATTTTTAAATCCCTATGCTGATTTAAGAGCACATAACTCAAGGAGTAGCCAAATAATTTGTCTGATATTAAATAGGATTTCTTGACCAGTGATGGAATGAATCTAAGTGTTGCTATTCTGTATTCTACTGTTGCCTTATATCCCAGGGTCCTGTATCTGACTTACATTTTTATAAATAAATGAGCTAAGCTCCTACCTCTTGTGTTTATAAGTACAAGTATCATTTCATCTAACATGTGTTACGATATGTCATACTATTTCACATAATGTACTTCCACCTAGACAAAACTACATTAGTTCAAATTGTGAGTCTTCCTTAGTTAGTTGCCTGGAACTTTTTCAGGAAAGAATCCTACATGTGATATTTTTCTGTTCTGCTGGGATGACATTTTTCTCCACATATTTTGCAAGCTAAAAAAGGAAAAAGAATTATCTTGAATGAAGAATCTCCAAGTCAGAAACTGAGATAGAGCAAATTGAAATCAAAATTAGCTTAGGAGATCACTGACTTCCCTGTTACATGACATTAATAAAAATATTAATAATAGGTAGCATATCATAAAGGATAATATAGGTGGGTACATTGAATCTTAATCCCTGTCAAAGTCTGTTAAGAGGACAATACAGCTTCCTTAAGGTATTCTCCTTCTATAAATGAAAATTCTAGGCTCTGGGAAGTTTGGTCAATAGAACCCAGGGCTCCTAAGTCTTGCTGTCCTTCTCCTCTTCACACTGGATCACAAAGGCATTACAGATATGCTAGTAGAAAAATCTTTTCTGACAGTTCTTTCTCTTTTCAATATTGTCTGGGGTTTAGAGAGTTCCTTACTATGGCATAACAGATTATTGAAGAGTCATTTAAATGTCACAGGAAAGCACCTGATACAGCATTGGGCATGGGACAACTGCTCAGTAAGTGTAATTTTCCTTTCCTTTCCCTTCACACCCAAGAAAATCCTTTTTTTAGAAAAATACTACAACATGATCACTCATTCCTCTTCTTGGTCTCTGGGTTAAAGGTATTGGAGCTCTTTCTGCTGAGTTGTTTAGATTTGTAACATCATTATTATCATGACATTGTTTTAGGCCTCTGGAAAAGAGAACTGTGCTGTAAAACCTCAAAAAATAGGTGAAGGAAAATTAAAGAATAGGAAATCACTGCCTGGATGATTTTCACCTTTACTATTTTCAGGGATAAATTTATTTGTAGTGATTTGGCAAACTGTCGGATAGATTCTATCTAGGTCATCGTCACCTACCAAAACCAGCAAGGATGAAATATACCAAATGCCACTCAAGGAGCCTGTCTGCTGCTTGGGGGTCTTCCCAAGGTGCCAACACATGACTCTGGTGTCAAAGAAACACAGAAGCATTCATTGTGATGTCCACATATGATGATAATTATCATAACACCTTACCTTTGTAAATACTTTTAGTTTGAAAAGTGCTTTCACCTCTATAACCTCATTTAATTCCTCATTAATTACAAACTTGGAAATTGAGACTTAGACCTAGTAATGTGCCAAAGGTTATGAATCTTGCGGAACTGGCCCAGCAACACAGGCCACCCGCCACCTGTATGTCACTCAGAGGTTTTGCAGTTGCAAAGTTTTCACACGGAAAAATACATGTCTTACTTCCATAACAGGAAAAGTTAATGGTAACGTAGTCAAGGAAGCTTAACCAGGTCAATGATATGACCAAGAACCAGGTTCCCAGCCCCTCCCCTTTGCCTTCTCCAGGGTCAATTTTAACAGGAGACCGGCCTCCATCATGGCGGCAGGATGGCTGTCTGCAATTCCCAGGGCCATGTGTTTTTCTAACCAGATCCAGTGGAAAAGTGAGTGGGTATTTGTCCCAACTTTTCTGAAAAACTCCTTCTCCTGAAGTTTCTTGGGAACCATGTGAAATCCTAGTGGAAATCAGAAGCCCTTGGGAAGGAGGAAGGAGACAATGGATGCCTGAGGGACAAGCCCTTGAGAGCCCACTCTGCCAATCTAGGACCCTTCCCGTTAGTGCACAATGGCAAGGAAGAACAAAAAATGAGGTTAAGTGGATGGTAAATACATGCGTCCTGATATATTTTGCAACATTGGAGATGGACTGCAGCGACTGTGAACATTTGGGGATTTTCCTCCTAGGAGGTGTGCCAAACTGAGTAGGCTGAAAGTTACTTAAAAAGATTTGCTTCCTAAGCACTGAGCTACCTTGTGTCCCTGAAGCAAAAGAGAGCAATAGACACATGTCAGCATTAAAACTCGTGTGACAATTATGCAAGAGACAATGGTCTCCCCTGCTCCGTATGTGTAGCCAGAGTTAGGTGACAGGGGCATTCTGACCAAAGACCACACTGCTAACTAATGTGCTAACTATTGCCTGGGGCTGGGACCAAGTGATTTATGCTCATTCTACTCTCACCACAAACTTCATGAAGTAGAGACAGATTACCGTCCTCATTTCACAGATGAGGAAACTAAGGATCAGGGAAATTAAATGATTTACCCAAGTTTACTCGAGATAGGAATTCAGCTCCAGTGTTGAGTACTTACTCTTCAACATTATGCCATTCTGTCTTGGGTGGGAAAGGTGGAATGTTGCTTCTGTCTGGCTCCCTTGAAGACTTGTGCAAATAACACAAATAGCAGGCAGGTTCTCAAAGACCAAAGCCCTTCTTTGCGCACAGTGCAAAACAAGAAATGCAAAGAGCCCAGAGGGTGCACCCCTAGAAACTAGGACTATTTAATACTTTTCACAGAGAAATGGAATGTGGGGTCCCATACACCTGTGTTCAAATCCTATCTCTGCTTCTTATCACTTTTTAACTTTCAACAAACCAATTATCCCCTGTGGGCCTCACATTCTTTAATTGTGAAATGTAGATATTAAATTCTGTAAGGATTGTCTGAGAAGTAACTATGACTATAGACTGGCCTAGACAAAATCTATAGTAATTATCTGCTTTACCCTCTACTTCCATTATAACTTTTGAGTTTCCAATTCCTCTGAATTTGAAACATGAAAGATGTTTAAGGATAAAAAGCTTGGAACTTGTTTGTAGGGTCTTCTTTCCCATTATTTGTTCCTTCCCAGAACTCCAAGGGACCCTCTGCACCAAATAGGACAATTTTACTTAAACTTCTTCATGCTTTCTTATTAAAGTCTTAAGGGTGCTTTTCCTAATCTTGAATGGTGGGGAGAGACATACAAATTTATTTTTTTCATTAAAAAACGTGGCATTGTTTTAAAAATTCATCCAAATGCTATTTTGTAGAAAGGTGGTATGGCCCTTCAGAATGAGAGGCCAGCCCAGTGGCCAACTGAGGCTTTAATGAGTTAGCTTATATACGCAAATACAAGTTTCCAGAACAAAGAACTAAGATCAAGAGAGGTAGATAGGTAGTTTAAAAAATGCCTCTGGAAAAAAGTGCATCAGCGGGGGGATTGTGTTGTTGATGGGCATTAACCACTTTCTCTCTTAATTTCTGCCAAGTTTTGGAGAATAAAAAATAATTTTGCTTTGTTTTATTTTGTTTTGCTATATTTTTATTAAGACATGCAAAAAGATTTGACAGCTAGTTGATCAGAACCATGAGCACTAAAGACTAAGGCAGCCCATGGATTTTGGGGCAAAGAAGAAAACTTCTCCAGCAAAAGAGAAGCTGGATGGATGTGCTCACCCTTGGACTTGACACCACAGTCTACTACCACAACAGCTTCCCCAGGGGGAATACCTAGTAACTACCAACTTGCAGAATCAGCTCTTCCAGAAAAGGATGACATCACAGCAACCCTCAGGAAGTAGTGCAGAGTTCCATAAGAAGTGGCCGAGTTGTGAGTTCACACAACTGTGCTATAAGCACTAAGCATCACATGGGGACAAAGCTAGGACTTGTGCTCCATGTCCGCCAATGTGAGAATCGGGGCCAAACAAAGCATCAGAGAGCAGATTATAAACTACTACCAGGATGGTCTTCTTTTGGAGAACTTAGGGAATGGAAAATGTGCCATTGAATTCTTAATAAGAGAGAACAGACCAGTAAAGGTGCAGGCCTTCCGTAGGGTAGAGTTGAACCATATGAAATTGCCATTTCATCAGCTAGAAGTGCCTGAAAAAGGGAAATTGCATGTGGTTCAATCTAATATCACTTAGTCGGTTTGTAAGGGGAAGAGAATGGGTTCTGACCGCTATGTGTCAGAAATTATGAGTCAGACACCGCTACGTGTCAGAAACTACACACACACAATCGAATTACCCACATACTGTTCCTCCAACAGGCCAGACACATCACTCCCTCCAGGTCTTGGTACCTCTGCATGGCTAGCTCTTCCTGCTGAGGCCCACATGGATTCATTCAGAGATCTGCTCAAGCATCAGAGGGAGCTTCCCTGAAGAATTTATGTAAGATAGCACCCCATTACTCTGGATCTTTTCAAACTCTTTCTTCCGAGCATTTATTACCACCTAACATATTTTAGGTTTGTCATCTGTCTCCTACTAATAAGATGAAAGGTTCCTAAAAACAGTGGGATGGCCGGCTTTCCTGTGCAGCTCTTTCTCTCCTGCCTAGAATAGCACCTGGTGTTTCATGTTTAATAGCAGTTGAATGAATAAATGAGGTTCCACGGTCCAGGCACATTCCTCTGCATGACACTAACACAGAAAGCAAAGGACAGAAGACAATGCAGAGATGGGGGAGGGGGACAAAGAACAAAAGCTCAAGAAAAGGCTATCACTTCTTCTGTGAAAATGCTGAACCAATTTCCCTCCTTTCCTTGGGCCTTTGCCCTGGGGGCTATTATAAATGCCTGCCTGGGTGGATGTGAGCTGCTACTTGCATGCAATGCACCGAACAAATTCAAATGTGTTTTTTTTTGTTGTTGTTGTTGATTTTTTTTCTTTAATTGGTGCATTATAGTTGTACATATAATTGGGTTATTTTGATATAATCTTGCATGCATGGAATTTAATTTACTCCATTTCAGTCCCCAGTGCTTTCTCCCTTTCCCTCCCCTCCTTCCTCCCCTTCTTCCTCTTCTTCTACTCTACTGGTCTACTTTGCACTCATTTTTATATTTTAGTTGGTCCTTTATAGATGTGCAAAAAAGGTAGAATCCACTGTGGTATATTTATACATGCACTTAGTGTAATTTTGTCAAATTTATTCCGCATTTCCTCCCCTTTCCTGTTTCTCCTCCCATCCCCTCAGTCTCCTTCTACTCTACTAATCTTACCTCTATGATATCTCTCTCTTTCTCTCTCTCTCTCTCTCTCTCTCTCTCTCTCTCTCTCTCTCACACACACACACACACACACACACACACACAGCCTCTTTCCCCTGACTTTGCTCTAGCTTCCACATAAGAGAGAATAAGAATACCTTGATTTTCTGAGCCTGGCTTATTTCACTTAGCATGATGTTCACCAGTTCCATCTATTTACCAGCAAATGTCATCATTTTATTCTTCTTTATGGCTGAGTAAAACTCCATTGCATACATATCATATACCACATTTACTTTATCCATCCTTCCACTGAAGGGCACCTGACTATTGTGAATTATGCTACTATAACCATTGATGTGGCTGTATCACCATAGCATGTTGATTTTAGTTCTTTTGGGTAAATACTAAAGAGTAGGATAGCTGGGTCAGATGGTGGTCTCATTCATAGATTTTTGAGCAATCTCTACACTACTTTCCAGAGTGGTGGCCCTAATTTGGAGTCCCACCAACAGTGTATGAGTGTACCTGCAAATGTATGTTTATTGCATATACAGGGGATCTTAGTGGTCACAGTGTAGGAAGATTGTAAGAGAGAAAGAATAAAGGTGAAGAAGGAAGAAAGTAGAAACTTAGCTTGTAAATTTTCTAGCCTGAAAAAATAGTCTGGAAAGATATTTGGAATACCGAGGTGGGAGGATTTTAAGGCTACTTCTGGGCTCAGATGGAAAGAATTACAGGGATTGATTAACGATGTCTGCTCTGAGTACAGGAGAGAGGGCTGGTGGCAGGAATATGACATATTTATATTCTATCAGAGACCCTCATGTAATATTTAGCACATTTCCCTAAAATGTTGGTGTTCCATTCATAAAGTTGTCTTAGTCATTACAAACATTTGCCTTAACCCCAACAGCTACTTGATTGCAGGGAATAAAAAGGTGGCACTACATGTCGGGTGAATATGCAGGCAGCAAGTTAAAGAATGAAAAAAACATGGGATTCTATTTCAAATGTTGCTGTTCTCTGATGGTTGATGAAAATATCTGAAAAGATGCTGATTCTTTAGCAGGACCATTTTCCATAAGACCGAATGTTAACAGCATCGATTTCTTTGAGAATTTCATGATGGGCTGTTGATTTAACCAAAATGGGCCTCAGTTTTGCTATTGGGCTCAAATACATAATAAGTCAACACTTTTCCTTTATCAGAATATCCGTCCATAGAGATAACTATAGGGTCTTCTAGAAAGACACAAAGTTGTGAATAGCACATGAGTTAGAGGTAGATCAGTGGGAAGTCCACAAGGGGACAGAGTTTTTGCTGTAAATAACACCTTCCAGGACACTCTCCACCCAGCACTCGGTACTCCTCATGCTGCTGCTAAGCTTCAAGGACTCTTTGTTCTCCAGAAACTAGAATATCCAATGGATAATTTATGGAGAACAAGTTGATTATGACCTCCCAAGGGAAATGGCCTACCCCTGAAGAACCCGGTACACAGAGTGACACCTTGGCACTCTGTAAGTAATTGTGCCAGGACCTCTGTGTGATGTAGTCAGTCAACATAGATTCCCATGATAGAGCTCCCACACTGGCAGAAGCAAGGGAAAAACATGAAGCCCTGGGATCTAGCTGAGTGGACCTTTGTATGGGGATAAGGATTTGGCTGGGGGTGGGGATCACTTTCAGAAGCCCTGTAGTTCTAAACTAGGTCCCCCAAAATGTCTCTTTCATTTTGATTTTTTTTTCCCCTTCAAATCTGGCTCAAGATTCTTTAGTGACTTGCTTCTCTAAGTGTCTAAACGTGAACTAAGGACCAGCACTGTTGGCGCCCCCTGGAAATTTGGTAGAAATGCAGAATCTGGGGCCTCATCTTAGACCTAGTGAATCTGAATTTAATCTTAACAGAATTCCAGGGGATTGGTATGCACATTGCAATTTGGATCTCTGCTTTACAGTTCAGAAGATTCTTCTTTGCAACTTAGAAAGCAAACATGGTTATCTGGTTATTATATCACTGGAAGCATGCACCTGGAATAACTCTTCAACAGAAAGTTCTTCCATATTCTTCAATCTTCCACTGATCCCTGATTCTCTAAGACTGACATCTTTATCTCAAGTAAATCATCAATATTGGTTATAAAATAGTGTAAAGAGTATATTAGCAATAAGGATGTCTCATTTCTACCCCACGTTACAGATCACCTCTTATGTTCAAAGTCCTAGATGGCTAAGGACAAATGAATTTAATGTCACTCTTCATAGTAGTTGATAGAAATTACCAGGAAATACCAGGGTGGAGAGGATTTTAAGGCTACTTCTGGCTCAGATGGAAACAGTTACAGGGATTGATTAACAATGTCTGCTCTGAGCATGAGAGAGAGGGCTGGTGGCAGGAGTATGATATATTAATATTCCATCAGAGGCCCTCGAATAATGTTTAGCACATTCAGAAGATCATCCTGGAGAAGTTTCTCCTTCTCAGAACCTCAAAATCAAAGGGTAGGCAATGACCTATGTTCCATGGCTCACAATTAAAAACTGATCACAGTCAGTCAAGTCCTGCCCTGTGAGACCATGTACAACAAGAGGAATCTCTCACAATCCCAGTGGTTTATGTATGGAAGGAGGAGAGAGGCTTGTACCTTTTGGTTGCTCCATGCCAAATGGGTCAGCAAAAGAAACTTTCTACTTACGGTGGTTGCTGAAAAAGCCAAACTGACACCAGACGTCCAAGCTACTGTGTACCCACACTTTAAACAAGACCATTTGACCTCCTCCACCATATTACGAGCACAGTGAGGATGAAACTATCATAGTGCAATGTTTTAGTCAGCCTTTTCCCTCCTGTGACTAAAAGACCTGACCAGAACAACTGTAGAGGAGGAAAAGTTTATTTAAGGGCTCACAGTTTCAGAGGTCTCAGTGCATGGACAGCAGGTCCATTCCTTGGGGCTCGAGGTGAGGCTGAACATCATGGAGGAAGAGTGTGGTAGAGGGAAGCAGCTCACATGATGACCAGGAAGCAGAGAGAGAGACTTTACTGGCCAGATACAAATATATAGCCCAAAGCCATGCCCCCAATTCCCACCTCCTCCAGCCACACCCTACCACTTCAGTTACCACTCAGTTAATCCCTATCAGGGGATTAATTCACTGATTGGGTTAGGACTCTCACAACCCAAACATTTCTCCTCTGAATCTTCATTGTCTCACACATAAGCTTTTGGGGGACACCTCACATCCAAACCACAACATGCAATGATGGCTTTCAAATGAATAATAATTATGCAACAAAAAGAGACCAGATGATTTCACTTCGCTATGCACCAACAGCAATTTAATTCACAACAACAAAAAAGAAGGGAATTTACAGAACTTGTAGTTCATATATAATTAATTACATTGCATGCTTTAGGGTATTTGACCTTTAAAAGCTACATCTAAATTACATTATCTGCAGTATGACATTAGATTAGCCCCATTTACAGCTGAGAAAACTGGGCTCAGAGATTTTAAGCATCTGAGCTCTGATTTCTCAGCAAACGATAGAGCCCTTTTGACTTGCTAAACCAAGGATCTCAAACTTTCTCTGCAGAGGTCGAGAGAGTAGATGTTTCAGGCTGGGAAGCCATGCAGTCTCTGTCACAACTACTCAACTCTGCCATGGTAGGCTGAAAACAGCCACTAACACTATATATACAAGCAGACATGGCCGGTTTCTGATAAATTTTTACTTATAGAAACAGATGAATTAGGTCTTGGGGCTACAGTTTGCTGCCTCTTCACCAAGCTCTTTCTATAATAGCTCAGTTTGTTCCAGAATCCATTGTTGAACACTCTGTTCCCTATTGAGTCTTCCCATTCACATTTATTGAACACCTACTAAGTGCCAAGCACTTTGCTAGGACTTGGGACCCCAGAAATGAAAGAACACCCCAATCTTCATCCTTTAGGAGGCAGAGTGCTAGTTATAGATACAAACGGAGATGAGGCTTTTACCCATTTCTGTCTTGAAGTTCCAATTCTTCCTAACTGGATGCCTGGCTAAATTAGTTACTATTTCATTCATGTCCCAGTAGCACATATATTTAACTATATTGTGCCTCATCACTTTTGCATTACAGTTTTATGTGGCCCTACTCAGCTCTGAGGATCAAAGTTGAAGCTCTGTCATACCTGGCTCCAGGTCTCAGTCTCTGCCAAGGTGTCTGGCATGTTGTGAGGAGTTTGATTCTTTTTTTTTCTTTTATCATTGAGATATCATGTGAAGGTAATGAGACACCTGATTTACTAAGATCTGGCTCATGGTAAATGATGTATAGTAGAGCTATGGGAGATGAAACATCCCTCATGGAGGCCTCATTGGTGACAGACCCCAGGACTGAACTTTCTTTACTATATAACAAAAGCAGATCATGTGTATTTACTCAACAGCCCTTAGCAAATTATAATACTTGATCCTTATGTTATTTCTACCACGTGGTCCTCAGAGTGGACCTTTGCTAATAGAAAGCTGTCCTTCCATCTGTTGTCCAAACAGTGCCCAAGCTTTGCTTGTTTATGCAAAGAAAAAAATTGAAAACTGAACTTCTCCATGCTCGGTCCATATTGAAATAATTTCAGAATGCACTGCACAGAGCCAGGGTAAAAGAACTGCCCACAACACCCAAAACACACAGTGTTGGAGTTCCCGGAAAGCCCCGCTAGCAGAACCACACATCCCTCTCTCTGGTTCACCTGTCCACTCTTGCTACGGATCAATGAGAAGTTGTTGAATTTGGTTAGTCCAATACCTCAACATAAAACTGATTTTTAGCCTGTTTACTTTGCTGCAAGGCCCAGGACCTGTTCTGCAAAGAAAGAAAGGGGTTGGCACATACCTGGCTAATGGGAAATGTGCCACTTTTAGTAGAGATTTGGGGTAGGAGTTCACATTTTGCCATAAGCTCCTGGGTGCAAAGTTTATCATGAGCTGGGCAGGGCTGATGTCTTGGACCCTGTCAACAACTCTGCCATTGACACTATACAGTGAGAAGAGGCATCTTTGCTAAAGCCCACATAAAAGACCCTCAAAAGATGTGAACACATGCACATGAACATTAGTACTCCATTTTGAATTCTTCTCTGGGTGAACATTTGACTACAAAGCAAAATTTCTACTTTGGTTTTCTTATATTCAATATGGTCTGAAAGAAAAAAATGTACACTGACATTATAGGTATGCTGACAGAGTCCTGGTCCTTGCCTCTCTCCTTCCAACTTGTTGAACTTGAGCCTTTTCATGACCTCTCACCAACCCCTTTTTCCATACGTGAAATGGGAATAATAATACCTTTGTAGAAAGCTTGAGGAAGGATCATATAAGATAGGAATGTAACATAATAGAAACTACTATTTACCGAGCATGGAGTTACCATTGTGTATATTCCTGATCTCATATAATCCTCTAACCTAGGCAGAGGATCACACAAACTCTATTAAGTAGGTGCCATTATGATCCTTGGTGCAAAATCACATAGCTAATAAGCACACGTAGAGTTGAAGTGAAACTCAGGCAGTCTAACTCGAGGGGCCACACCCTTAACCACTCCATTCTGTCGCTTCTGCTTCTCTGTATACTTAGAACAGTCTCTGAGGTCTGTTACATTCTGAAAAATAATCACTATTTAAACTACTGGGAACACTATACATCATCATCCCCATCGTGATGTTCATCATCTTTTTCAACATGTCATACTAGACTTGGTAGCTCTGAGAGATTCAGAACACCCTTTTGATATAATGAACTCTATTTTCTTTCTTTTTTTTAATACTGTTTTTAGTTGTATTTGGACACAATACCTTTATTTTATTTATTTATTTTTATGAGGATCAAACCCAGCCCCTCACACATGCTAGGTGAGCACTCTACGCTGAGCCATAGCCCCAGTTAAACTCTATTTTCTTGTTAATAGAATAAAAATCCAGACTCTTGGTTCTGTGCAGCTGGTAGGAGCAGCTCCTTGCAATGAAATGAGATCTCAAGCAAGTTACTTAACTTCTGGATTTTTATTTTATTAACAAGGCTGAAGTTAGCAGGATGTCCTTACCTGTCTAGTTATATACCCAGGACCTGGTAAGAGCTCTCCATGACCCTAACTATGAACAAATCTCTCAGGGCAAAAGGGGAAAAGCACCATTTTTACAATGTTCTTTTGGAAGCTGCTCCTACCAGTTACACAGAACCAACTGTATACATCTCTCAAATCTGTGTTTATTAATACTACATTAGTAGTAGCTAGAAATTGACCCTGATGGGAATCTTTATAGCACAGAAATCAGTAAACACTTCAAATCAAAGCTTTCCCCCCCCCCAAAAAAAATGGATTGTTAAACACGTACCAGAGCTGGGAATGGTGGAACACACCTGTAATCCAAGTGGCTTTGGAGGCTAAGGCAGGAGGATAGGGAGTTGAAAGCCAGCCTCAGAAATTTATCAAGGCATTAAGCAACTAAGTGATACTCTGTCTCTAGTGAAATATAATAAAGGGCTGAGGATATAGCAGTGGTTAAGCACCCCTAGGTTCAATCCCCAGTACAAAAAAAAAAAGTCCCAGGATATCATCGTTTTGAAATCAGATAGACCTGATTTTGAATCTCCTTGCAAGGAAATGAGATCTCAAGCAAGTTACTTAACTTCTCTGACCCTTATTTTTCTCATGCGTATAAGAGAAAAAAAATTGCTTCCTAATTAGTTGTTATGAAGACTAAATGATACATTATCTGCAAAGTTTTTAAGAGAATTTATGGCACTTAGATAACTTTTATATTAGTTTTCCTATTTGAATTGCATTGATCAAAACTGAATGGTGAAGAGCACAGTATAAATCAGAATACATAAGAATTAGCTCAGCACCCCTTCCTTACATGGATGGGTTTCACCTTTTCAAAAACTGTCCAAGTCATACCTTAATTCAAAAAGAGTCTGAACTTAAGTGCTTCCTACTCTCGGCTTTAGTAATACATTCTCACTTGGATCCATTTCTCACATTACAAGCCCCTGCCCGCACCCTTCAGTCAGGGTCAGGGCGAACTTTACCTAATTAACAGTGACATAATCAAAACAAATATTGTTTCAGTTCCCCCATGACAGGATTAATTCCCATACACATTCAAGGTTAGGCCTGCTCTTGGTGAGTAACCAGAGAGCAAACTGTAGAATCACAATCCATTTTAACTAGGAAATCATTTGAAGCTCATTTTATCCACTTGGCAAATGGGGAGATTGGGAAGTTAAGTGATTTGCCCTCTAGAAAAAGATCATTCTACATTATGAATTGTTTGCACATTCTAAATCTAGAGGGTGCGAAGAGAAGAGCTAAAGACTTAGTGACTCCCTCCACACTGTCAACAAGTCTTGCCCCATCCCCCCTCCCATGGCCACCACCAGTTTTCAATATGTCAAATTATATGCTAAAGAAATCTAATGATTTAGTGATGTCACTCTGTGGTGCATTTCATTAGATTCAACAGTTCCAGATGTAGAAGGTCCAAGTCTATTGCAGAACATTTGAAGGGTTATACAAATGGAAGGACACCTGAGGCTCTGAACCCTTATACATTCTTGACAGGTCAGAGCTTCATGCTGGATCTTTAGAGAAACATGATATGCATTACCATATTAGAAGCTCTTAAAAGTCCCATAATACAAACATCTCCTACAGATTTTTATAAGACAAATGTTTATTTTTAATTAACCCAATGTTTCCTAAGTTGGTTTTTTGTTTTGTTTTGTTTTGTTTTGTTTCCTAGAGTACTCTTTTTGTTCTGCGTATCTTTAAATCTCAGCAAAAGAGTACTCAGTAGTAGACCATTTTGGTAAAAGCTGATCTATTCCACATGCTCAAGTTTGAAGAAGAAACTAAGTTTTGATGGGTAAAGACATGTGAATACCACTTAACTGAACCAACACAGCCAGCTCCTCCACCTCCACTTCTTGCTGCTGCCACTCCTTAGTGACTCTCAGTCTGCAGATAGAGTGTATCTTGGCTGGCTGATTCCCCTGGGGCCTTCTCCAACCTCACACTCCACCCTAGTGTGCTAATCAGCCACTTAGGAGAAAATCCAAGGAGTACTGAGTAAGGAGGCCAACCATAGAGGCCTTCAACATGGAGGAGAATAGTTAGTAATCAAGGTATTGTATGAGTAAGTGAGAAAATGAGTGAATGGATAAGAGAGTGGATGAACAGATGGAAGGCTGAATAGATGGATGGGTGGATGGATGGATGTGGGTGTGTGCATGAATGATTAAAAATGGAGTAGAGGAATAAGTGAAAGTATAAAAGAACAAATGAAGAACAAGGCAAGAATGAATGTTTGCATAAATGAATGAGATCAGATTGACCCTCATTTTTGCCATAACTCAAGAAGTAAGGGTTCCTCCCAGAAAATAGTGCCTTTATCACTCACAGGCAATGTGTAATAGGTATCCTTTCTCGTGTTTTTTTTTTTCCTACAAATGCAGTATTAAGGAGCTTGACTCTTTCCTGAGGATAATAGCCAGACAATGAAGAGGATAGTTAGTGAGAGACCCTTACATGACCCTTTTGAGTGGGATCTTGAGTAAACAATTTCTCCTTCTTTGCCTCTCCATTTTCCCAAAATAAGCTGTGGAAGACTTAAAAGAATTGACCATATAAGAATTCCCTTAGCAGGATGGAGCTTCTTTTGCTACCCTTTTTACTGACCTTCACCTTTTCCCTGCTTTGAGTCCAAGAGGCACTGGTAACACTGGAGACACCCTCTACCTGAGTTACTTTTTGAGTACTTCCAAATGAAGATCCGGCAGTGCTGGAAGGCTACTGGGAAGTAAACATTGGAAAGGTAACTGAGTAACTAGGAACCCTGCCACAATTAATAGAGGCTCAAGTAATACTGAATCTGAAGATGGACTGTTTTAAAAGACTATTTTATAACCTAAAAGGAAAGTAGTACTTGACAGTCTATGAAAAAAAAATGTTTTGTCCACTGGTATGTGGTAGGGACCATGTTAACCACAGATTCAAGGATTTCTTGTGCCCTGCACAGCAACCGACACCAATAGAGACTCAAAAAACTATAGTTGACTAATCTGTACTGAATTCATAAAGAAAGCAGATTCATTCATGTACTTAGAAGCATATTCTATATACCAACTATGTGCTAGCATAATGTTCTGGATGCTGGGAATACAGCAGCAACTAAACAAGGTCCCTCTCTACACAATGCTTCATTTAATCAGCTATGATGAAATCCCAGAATATTGTAATCTGAAACCACCTTGTAAATCCTACAGTTCAACCCTGTTGTTGTTTAGATGAAGAAATTCAGATCCAGAAAGGAGAAATTTAGTACAAAGTGGGATTTAAATCCCAGTAGTCTGTCCATAAATTCAGCGCTTCTCTTCCATACACCAACTCAACTAGGTTAGGGTGGTTCTAGAATGTTTAATATTACCATCATTGTTTAATCACAAAGACATAAATACCATGGTCCTGACCTGAGTTCAACATCTAAATCCACTTAAGAATCTCAGGTCTTGACCAATTTTTTTAGCTTAATGGAGAAAAGCAATTAAAGAAAACAACAACAACAACAAAAAACAAAAAAAAAAAAAAACATAGCTTGGGATTATGGAGAATAGCAAAAAAGAAAGAGATCTGCCATTTTGTGCTCTTTTCAAATGGGTAACCAGGAAAGAGGAAATAGAAAGGAAGTGAGCTCTGGAATCAAATTTGGTTTTGAATCCCAGTTCTGTCTCCTTAGGAAACTCACACTCAATGACTCTCAATATCCCCACTTGCAAAATGAATCTTCATAAAATTTTTATAAGAATTCCATGAAATCAAATATGTACAATATAATAAGGTTAAAAAAAGTGTCACTCCTTCATTCCTTGTGCCTCCCCACACCTCCTTCTCCTTCTGATGGCCAGTTTTCTACTTTAAGATCTGTCAGTTAACTAGAAAATGTTCAAACACTTAGTTTGGTGAAACATAAAAATTTAATAACCTTAAAAAAGTCTAAAGAAAATGCCCCTAAACTCATGGTATGCACAATAGGGCTGGGATTTGGACTCTTTCACTTTGGTGGAGTTTTCATATTTTCAGCCTTTGGTCAGACTCAAGTTCCAGGGGGACAACCTCGCCTGATATTTTGGCACTTTCCCTAATCACAGTTGGAAGCCACAAGTGAAGAAATGAGTGAAATGGAAAAATAATGAAAAACAAAAGTCAATCAAATCCTTTCTTTGTCCTTTTATTTTCTTTTCCCTTTAGCAGAAATAATAATAATAATAAAAGCAAATCTGTTTGACTTTAAGTCAAAACTTGGGATCAAGTTTAAGTTCTGTAAACCTATTTCCCATGCTCTAATTCAATAGGGTTCTACCTACCCCCTGCTAGCCACATTTTTGAAACCCAAGAATTCCTTTTCCAGGTAATGTATTATCAAGACCAGTGACTCTTGTGATTAATTCTCAGGTCATTTTCTTTGAAAAGATATATTATATGCACATGTCTTGCTGTAGCTGAGAGCAAACAAAGCCTTTCTGTTTGTCAATGTCATGTGCTTTGATATTGGTAACAACACAACAGCGTGAGAGAAGCAGCCATCCAAACCCATGTGACAATCAGTATTAAGATTCTGAACACCCTCACTCAAACTGAACTTCTGTGACTTAGGACCCTTCCAACCAGCAGAGCAGACCAACCTCTCATGCACACAAGCTCCTATTCCCTCACCTATATCTAAAGGAAACCTCATTTTCTTTTCACCAGAACCAAAGGCAAGGCAGGGTTGTTAATGAAGAAGCTGGACATGCACAAGAATTCCAGCTTGTGTGTGTTCCAAAAGTTAAACTGACAAAACCCTGAACAGGGATGCTCACTCAATCTGGGAAATTCATCAGGGGTGGTCACTAAAAAGGGAATATTAATCAACATAAATTCAGGAAAAATAGAAAGAATACTAACAGCACCAGGTAGGAAAAGGTTGGGAGTGAAAGAGTTGGGGAGTTAGTGTCTGCTTTTAACTCTCCATGCACCTTTAGGGGGTCTCTTCTCCACCTGGGCCCCACTGAGCTGTCTCTGAAAATAAAAACACATTGGACCAGATGGTCTCTAGGGTCCCTCCCAAGTCTGATGCACTGAGTGGATAAAATAAGATGTCTACAGCAGGAATCTGGGAGCTGAACCACACTGAAAAGTCTAATAATGCCAAAAGACCATCCATTTGGGGGTTATCCATGACAGAGGATGGGGTCAAGAAGTAGCAGTTTACCCTCCCTATTTGCATAATAACCAGGAAGGAGGAAAAGGTGACATCATGGAGATACTCATGGCATCACCACTTTGGAATGTTTAATTTGCTAGGGAATGTGCTTTATTCTTATTAGAAATAGTAATCAAAATGTCCAAATTAAAGGATTTTTTAAGTTATGAGCAGACATAAAATCCTAGACATTAAAAAAAAATCTAACTTTTGAAAAAGTACTTTTTTTTAAATTAAAACTTTGTGAAGTAGGCAGGGGAAGTACCTCTGTAAGAAATAGACTCCACATTGAGCACTTAGCCTTCACCAAACACTGACCCTAATAAATAGGAGCCAAAAGGAGTCAACACAACCCCCAACCCTATAACTCATAACTGTGAGAAGAGAGGCCCCCTGTCCTGCCTGGTGGTGTTAAAATGACACTGTAATAAAAGTGACATTCATTGGGCCTTCAAATGGACATTTTATGGACCTCTTACTATAATAAAAGTCAGTGTTACAAGAGGAAGAATGGAAGATAATGCCATTTTTTACAAAGGACTTTGAAAGTGGACGTGAACTTCAGTTCAGTCAACCCTAAGCCGGAAAGGACAGACCTTGTCAATCCGATGCAGGTTGGGGGAACCTGCTTGTTGTAGAGAGTGAGCTCTCTGGTTGGATACATGTGAACACACCACAGTTAGGTTCCAGGAGGAAGGCAGAAAGTGGTATTGGAGCCCTACCTCCATGAGAACAATGATCAACTCTGAAATAATAGAGGCTTAATTAAGGTTATATCATTAAACACCTACTGTCTTTCTTCAGGGGACCATAAAATGCTCCCTGTATAAAGCTTCCTCCTTGGAGGTAAAGAAGGAACAGAAATGCTATTGTAGTTCTTCAGGATTCGATTGTGCCTTTTCCAGCTCCAAGGTTAGATAGTCTCCTTCCCTCCACCCAATCATCTCCAGCTAGTTTCAAGCCCTGGGATGAAATTGGGACCCACCAGCCTCCAAAGTCACCAAACTCAATGGCATCTGCAAAACCACCAAGTCCCCATGAAACCACATCTTCTGATGCCAACTGCGGGTCAGACCCAGAGCTGACCTTAAGTAGAGAGCATGGTGTGCAGAACCAAGGAAAATTCACCATGGAATGTTCTAGAACCAATTCCATTTGGGCAGCTGGAAAAGCTTTACAGAGGAGGTACCATTTGGGGTTCACCAAATAGAGAAAGACATGAGACCATGGCAAGCAAAAGGAACATCTTAAGCAAAGGCTCAGAGGGGTCAAGGAGCATGAGAATCTGCTCAGTTTCCCGCTTGACAGACAGCAAGTCGTCTGGAGGCAAGGATTGTGGAGGACGCTCAAGGGATGTGGGCGAGAGCCAAGTCATTAAGGGCTGCCCTGTGTGCCAAAGTAAGAAGCCTGGCCTCCGTCCAGTAGCCACCAGGAGCCTTTGAGAGCTTTCAGACATGAGTGACGTGATCAGATTCATCTTTAGGGTGCTTTGGGGTACTGAAGAGACATATGGGGGAGAGACAGAAGGCAGAGAGTCAGTTAGGAAGAGTTTTATTGCTATTTGGTGTGGAACATCCATTCTACAAGGAACAATAGAGGAGTAAGTACTGTGGCCTCACAATCATCCAGGTGGGCTAGCGTGGGGCCTTTGGGCACCAAGTAAGTGGACAAACGTTGGAAAATCAAGACACAGTACCAAGCAAGAGGCAGATAGCATGGAGAGGGAGAAAGACCCAGTAAGAACCCCTGATTTCCAGCTTATCCGTTGCGTAACACTGGGCAACTCAGCCAGCCTCACAGAACCCCCACGTCCTCCTGTGCATGATGTCAGTCATGACGCCAACCACTGTAAGGGGGCTGTTCTGAGTTGGAGACACACGCTAGGCGCCTGGCAGAGCATCATCCCAGAGCCAGTCCTCCGTCAGCAGTAGCCACCGTTATTACAATGGAAAAGCCTTCTTTTGCCAAGAATGCTCTCAAAAATCAGAAAGGATCCATTCACCAAGACAGAGGCCTCCTCTGCTGAGCACCAGTAACCAAAACAAACAAGAGCAATGGGGACGAACCCGGAGCCATTACCTACACGGGAGGCTCAGGTGTCCCTTTGATGGAAAGCAAAAACCAGCTTGAGTCAAACAAGCCCATGCACAGCGATCAGAGCTGCGTGTTCTCAGCAGCCCTGGGCACATTCCCACGTAACCTGGTTCGACAAGCTGCCCTGGCCCAGTGCCCAGCTTCCAATCGGAATCCGCAAGGCCCCGAGATCATTTGACAATTTCTCTCTCGCTTGGAGAGCAGTTATGGTGCAGACTGGAGGCATCCATGTATTTTAAGCACACGTGCGACACCCTTTCCATTCCTATCCCACTGAGGGGGTAAGTCGCTCATAGAAAGCAGCGGTGTCCCCCTGGCCCACAGCTCTGAGCAAGCTGCCACAATCAGCACAGCCAGCTCATCATCCAGGAACACTTCTGGTTCCAGAATTGGGATTCAGTGCCAGAGAGGCTGGTGTTCCCAGCTCAGACTAGGATTTGAGATTCCTGCACCAAACCACCTGCTTAGAAAGTGCGAGCACTTCTGGATAAAGACATTGCTCAGTTCTAGCCATC
This sequence comes from Marmota flaviventris, assembly GCF_047511675.1. Lineage (NCBI taxonomy): Eukaryota > Metazoa > Chordata > Mammalia > Rodentia > Sciuridae > Marmota > Marmota flaviventris. The sequence goes on from NC_092510.1 coordinate 80,373,996, forward strand.
TGCTCTTCCTCTCCTTGTAAACATTCTAGAAACTTCTCCTGCCCACGTTCAGACACCACTTCCTCCCTTCCACACTGTGTGCTGCTCAGAGTACCTCACACCCACTGTTGCTTCTCACTTTTGAGCCTTTGAAATGCCCTTCTGCCCTCCTCATGAGACTGAGATGTTCTCTGCAAATCACTAGTGACCTTCCCAAATCCAACCAGGTCTCACCCTGCCTGAAGTGGGGACTTCAGCATTTTCCACTTGGACACCCCTCAACACACTTCTGGAAATCTCTAGGCTTCCTGACACTCTTCTACCCTCCCAGTTCACACCAGCTGACCCCTCCTCCTCTGTCGACCTCTAGAAGTTGGGCTGCAACAGTTTTCCTCCTACGGCCTCTTCTCTTTCCAGAATTCAGAGTCTTCATTCTAGTGCAATTCTCTCTTCCCCACCGATCCTGAGTCCAGAGCAGCCAGGCGGTCTCCTAATGGGATCCATACCTGCCTGTCCTACTCTAGCCTCAAGCATGACGTCAGTCCACACTACTCTCAACCTCTCCATCAAAACACACCTTGGTGGGTGACCTGCTCCCTCTCCTCCTTCTATCTCACCTGATCCTCACCACCCAGCCCCTGCTCAGAACCTCTCTGCCTCTTACCTGGGCTTTTGCCATCGCCTCATGACCCGTCTTCCTGCTTCCTCCCCATGCCTTGTCAGAGCCCCCTCCTCTCTGCTGTCTTTCTAGAGCACACAGATTATTACCTCCCCGATCAGAAGACCTCGGTGCCCCTGTGCCCACTTCCACATGTCATGGGAACATATGTTGGGGTCCATCTCTTTGTGGATCACAAATTCCTTAGGAGGTGCGACTATGCCTCAGTGGCCAAGCATCAGCCAGGGCACCCATCATAGGTGCTCAACACACACCTGGGTGTGACGGTCAACACTCCCCAGCTCATCCAGCCTTGCATTCTGAAATCAAAATGGCCTTCTCTGATTATTTTAGGATTGAGAGCTTCTTCCAAGCAGTTATGTAAAACATTCCTAACTCTCCTAGAAGTCTTTAGGGGTGATGAATGTCCTGCCTTAACTTTCCATACAATGGAACTCTCCCCATGTATTTATTCACATTCAGCAAGAAGGCTCCTTGTTATAGGTGATGGATTAAAAAAAAAAAAACTTCATCAATTTTTTTTAAATATTCTGATTCTATGTGTTATTATCTTAGATCCAACCAGAAAAACAAGAAATCATTATATTTAATATAGAGGGATTCCAACAAAAATAATCACTTCCACAGGTAATGGAGGAGCTGGTGTTTAAGCAGATAATGGTGAGGCAAAGCAGGAAGCAGGAGCTGCTGCCCCTCGTGGCTGGAAGAACAGAGGAAGAGCAGGGACCAGGCACACTGTAGAAGCCGGAAGCTGGCCAGTGGCAGATTTACCATGAAGCGACCCTAGTCGAAGCTTCAAGGCTCCCTGCCTCCATGGGCCCCTTCTCAGACCCTGTATTTAATTTTGCATTCATAATTGTATACTGCATTTCTTTCAGAGTTTCCCCAAACTGTAGAAACATTAGGCCTCACAAAACCTGGATCCACTATGACCCACGGAGGAAATATTACCTCTGCTGGACACGATGTCCAAGACTGAGATGGGGAGAGGTACCCCAGCTTGACCCCTCAGCCCACCTTCCAATTTCCTGTCTGAACTTCCTGTTGGCCAAACCCAGGCAGCAACCAACTGATGTGGGAGCCCAAGAAGCCCACTGCACCAAAGGTCAGCCTCACCATGACAGGGAGGGAGAAAGAAAGGGTGAAAAGTGGATCTGAGAGCAAACCAACCAAGGACCGGCCTCCCTGAGCCTCCCTTTTGTCCTGGTGTGAGGGCTGAATGAAGGCACACAGAGTCACAAGGACATTGCCAGGGAAAGGCTAATTGGCCCTCTGCCTCCCAAGATGTACCACAGGGCAGCATTATCCCAGGGTGTACACCATATGCCTGCATCTGCCTGCCAGCCCTGCAGACTGTGGAACTCAATCTTTTCACTACCTCCAAAGGCAGTCAGACTTGGGGAGACCAACTCACACCAGCCGAGCATATAGCAGCTTAAAGTATAAACCTGGAAACCAGTAGTCCCATTTGCAAAAAGGAATATTACTGTAGCAGGAGTAACATACTTGTACGATCAAAATCAGTTCAATTCTCTTGCCTGCTCTATCACATAATGATCCAATATTAATTCCCTGGCAGATACTCCTAAGCAATGTGGATACAGATAAATAATACCCATCCCTTGCCCACTGGGTACAGTAATGAATTTATAATAACATTGGATAGTTCTACAATAGGGAGGGACATATAAACCTTGCTAAGTACAGACCCCTAACCAGTAAAGGTGACAGCAATATCAGTTCAATAGCATCAAGCACTGACAGATTCAGGCACTAGTCTTCAGCAGAGATACAGACCAGGGAGGAGATGCTAAGTGGGCACTTGCCTGTCAGTGGTAGCCTCCCATGGAAAGAGCTCACATGTGCCTCCCTGACTCCAATTTTCTTTGTCCCACCAGTTGGTCTGCTGACCACTAAGTCTTCGGAGGGACATGTGGTTATTTGCTATCCATTTGGTTAGAGGAAGCCCAGCAGGACTAGGAGCCCATGGCTCACACCAAAGCCAGGCCTCTGAATCATTTTTACCCTTTGTGAATCTCACAAAAACTTCAGACTCTCATCAAAATCCATTGACACACACAATTTTTCACACACTCTCAGAAAGTGCTTTGATTCCCATTCGTTCTCTAGAGCATTATTTCTCAACCTCAGCACTATTTACATTTTGAGTTGAAAAGTTTTGTTGCGGGGTTCTGTCCTCCGCATTGTAGGATTTCAGCAGCATCCTGGTCTATCACAGTAGATGACGGTAGTCCACCTGCCACCAGTTGTGCCAACCGAAATATCTCCAGGCATTGCCAAATGTCCCCAGGAGGGGTACAGTTGCCCAGGCTCAGCACCAGCGCTCTGGAAAGACAATGGCCACATCCTCTCTTGTTCCATGAGCATTGCAAGCAGAGTCCAGCCCTAAGAGTAACCAGGCTGCTCCCTCCCCTGCCCAGGCTCAGGGCCATCAGTCACTTCAGCAGAACACTTAGCTTCAAAAAGAAGAATGTATAAGAGTTTTTGCATTCTGGCCTTGCCACAGCATAAAATAAACATTTGCAATGTGGATAAACGTAGGCAAGAACTTGAACCCATGAGGCTAGGTGACCGGTCAGGGGGAGGGATTCGAGCTTGTTTATTTCCATCATTGTGGAGGAGAAAACCCATCACTGCCACAGCGCATGTGTTCACAAAACATTACATATCTGCCAACCAACGTGGAATCCACCCACTCATGATCATTAGCCATGGGGCAAGTGCTGTGTTTCCAGGCCAGTCTCTTCCAAGGACAAGAGATCTGCAGCCCCTGTCAATTCTCAAGGCCACCTGTGGCCCTTAAAAGTGTCCAAGGGCTCATTTCTTCCCCCGCCAACAAATCCCAAGCACATTCTGAGGATTTGCTCTGGAACAGGCACTATACTTAAGGGACCTTAAATCATTGAGCCGTCACAACCAACTAGAAAAGTAGGTATTGTTGTCTCCACTCTAAAGAGAAAACTGAGCATGGGGGGTTTATAAGCTGTTCATAATCACATAGCCAGAAAAGGACACAAGAACTAGAATTAAAACCCAGCTCCTCTGCCACCAAGGGCAGGACTCTTGACCTGCCCCTGTCTGGTTCAGTTGCAAAAAGTAAGTAGGATTATTCCAGATGGCAAGAATAGGCCTCTGTGAAGAATAGGCCTCATAAAAATGAAGGCAAATAGCTCAGTGCTTTCCTTTCATTGAAGAAATGCATGAAAACTGATATTTGACATCCAACTAAACAGAACTCTGGATGGATGGACCTGTTTTTTGTTTTTTTTTTTAATATATGGACCTCTTAGAGCAGTGTTTGGCTGTCATCTTCAAACTCCCAGACTTCCCAAAACACAGGCAGCTACATGCAGGGCTGAGGATAAGGCAAGAGCCCAAAAATTCTTCTTGAAGGGGTTTCCTCCCCACCTCCTGGTCAATAACCAAAAGTATCTGGCTCTGAGCAGGAAAACATCATCAGCCCTAGTTAACAAATCAAACCAGGGACCTCCGCATTGTGCCCACACAGCTCCCCGGGAAGCCTGGGACACAGTTGGAGAGGACAGATAGATGGGACTAGTCCAAGACACAAATAATGTATTTCCTCCCAAATATGAAAACAACACTCAAAGCCAGGGTGTAATAATAGGTTCTACCAAGATGGTTGCTTTCATGGAGAGTTACGAGCGTCCCGTGATTAGATTTCTAAGAATACCAAGTCTGGAGTTCTTCCTTCCTCCCCTCACATCTTGCTGTGCCTTCCCTTCCCTTCCTTATCCCTCCTCCAGCCAGCACACCCTGACCTCCTCCTCTGCACTGGGGTTTCTCCTGGGACCTGAGGATACGGAGATGAATGGAACTCAGACCCTGTCCCTCCTTAGAGTTTCACAAGGGGCAGTGACAAAGAAGCGATCTCAAGAGAACCGGACAAGCAACGGCATTGTGCTATTTCCCCCTCAAAGAGATGAAAACACTCGATGTCATGTGGGGAGATCATTTGCTTGAAATATTAAAAGTCAAGATCAAAAGGCCTCTCAGAAGTTCTGACAGTTGCACACAGCCCTGGAAATCTGGGTCTCAAAACTTGTTCAGAAAAGCTGCCTTCGATTCTGTCCCTGAGTTCTATGAAGTCGCAAGAAAAAGAAAACAAAGAGATTTTTCTCTTTCCCTTAGAGAGCAAGGTGGGGAGAAAAAAGGAACATGGTACTTAGTAAATGCTGCTTTTCTTATTCTTCATTATATGGATGAATATTTTAATTGTGTTTTACTTTTCAAATTAATTTTGTGTGCCTTATCTAGTTTCTGCCCTTCAATGACCTGAAGTAGATATCATTGCCATGGTACTGTGAGAAAATGGAAGCTCAGAGAGGTAGATGGCTCTCCCAAGAACTCCCAGCAGAGAGGGGAATGGGTGTCTCAAATGCACCTCTGTCTGCCTGCAAAGCCATGTCCTCCCCTCCAGACTACAATGGCCCTGTGCGTGCCATGATCCCTGGGAAACAAGAATGTTATTTAACTGCTGTCTCCCAGGCTTCACACGTGGCAAGGAAGGTGTGTTCAGGAGTCTGGGGTGTTGGGAAGAAAGTAAAGTGGGTTTTAATGGAAAAGATTGTTCTACTTATAGCAGCTCCAAAAGAAAAGTGATTCACTCCTCAGGCCTGACATGTTTTAAGAGACAGACATGCCTGTAAATTTGGCCAGACTCGTGGGTGCCAGATGATAATTGACAAAGACCCTAGGGCTTGGCCATCAAGCCAGGGCTTCCTCGTGTTCCTGGCCGGGCTCTCCAGGGGCCCAGCACAGTACATAATTAACTCGGATGGCTGCAGAGGGGAAGAGACAGGTCGTTCTCCCTATAGAGAGGTTTTCTTCTTGGCAAGATGTAGAATGACACACTTCAGGCAGCAGGAAGATCATTTCCATAAAAGTCAGCAGGGAGGGAGGGGAAATGGTAAAGTTACTGAAAGACAAACAAAGCCCAAATACCATAAACAGAGTATGGAGTTCCCAACCAGAGGCACAATTATCTCTTACCTCAAACTTGGACTGGACTCAAGTGAGTATTATAGGAGATTTTCTCATGCACATGAGTAATTGCCCCACTCATTAAAATGTTATAGATGAGCCTCACTTGGAAAGCAGAAAAGTGTGAATTCCAATGCAGGACCCCGAGGAGGCTTAAAGGGGCCCCAAGAGGTTCCAGCAGAGAGCTTTGAGGAGCACAGTGATCTTCTAGGAAGCAAATAATGGCCACAGTGAGAAGACACAAAGAAGAAAGGGTATTATCCAACATGAATACCAATAATGCACATGCTCATACATATAAAGATGATTATTTATGTGTGGAACCAGGGAAAACGGTTTTTAAATCACACTTGTCATTCAAATCCTTGGGACTCTTCTCTCTTAAAGTCAATACCTGTTAAAAACAAAGAACTGGTAGGGCTGATAGTAATGCATTTTAATAAAGGAATGATTCATGTAGGATTTAATGCCATGACAAAGAACCATACAGAGACCTTGGCCCACAAGCTTTGGTGCACCATCTTCCTGTCATGGATGCTACCTCAATATCTGGAAGCTGCTGAGCCACCCAGGAAGAGCACAGATATGCATTTTAGGTCTTAGAAGTTCTAATACAACATATCAGTTGATGGTGCATGAGCTGACCCTGGAATTTGACCCTGGATTTTTAACTCTGTGCATCATCCCATAAGAATTGTGACTTGACTGATAACAGTAACATTCACCAAGGTGAGAAATTCAGAAGAAAGAGTACCACAGATAGAGGCAAACAAAAAACAATGACTTTCACAAGAGACTTTCTGAGCTTGAGGGACCTACGGGGACATCTCCAAGCAAGGAACTCCCATCGACAGTGAATTACCAACAATTTCAAAAGCAGAACAAAAAAGAATGGCACAAACATTGGAGGTGACTGTTTGCTTCTGGGCTTTCCTCTGTGAAAGGTGGTGCTGAATTCTTGATTTCTTACTGTTATTAATGCCATTTGTCCATGGATGTATTACACATCCTCCTCCATACTGCAGCACAGAGGTGTCTGAGTGAGAGAAAGCATTCTCCCTGGGAAAGCTTCGGCATGTGACGTGTCCTTAAAGGGCTTTATCCTCACTTTATCCTCAAAGGACTGAGCAAGGTAAATATTACAGGAAGGGTGCACATATCCATGGGATTTAATATAAGATGGGACACCCAGCCACTTTTGATGGGGGACCAATGACACATCTGAATGTGTACCAAGTACACCATGACAACCTGAAATAATGTCAGTGACAAATATCCTTCCAGATCATGGGTACTTCTCCTATTTTGTTTTCTATGAGATTTGCTTTTTGAATATATAGAATCATATTTCATTGGAGGATGTTTGGAAAATTTGGAGAAACCAATAAGAAAACAAAAATGCCCTTCAATTGTACCAGCAATAAGCACTTTTAATAATTGACCATATTTTATCCCTTCTTATTTTTAGTTATTCCAAATAAATGCATTTGGGGGTACTAGATGCCATTCTGTATATGCTATTTTATGTTTCCCCCTTAGCATTATATATTGAACATTATCCCATGACATTAAATATACTTAAAACATGATTTTATTGGTTGAATAAGGCTGTATTATGTGAATATGTGATTTAACCAATCTTTACCAGTAGATATTTGGTTAGTTTTTTGTTAGTATAAGTAGCAAAAAAAATAAACAAATCCTCACATTTAAATCTGATTGCACCTGTATACTGCTCAGATTCAGGCAGCATGGTGCATCTAAAAAGAAGTACATCAAAAGAGTCCTTACAAAAGTACTGTCTAGGGGTTAAGGGAAATTACTAAAGATGGTGATGCAGAAAAGGTGGATCCAGAAACAATAAAGATGCCACCACTGGCTGGCCAGTAGCCAAGGGAAGGGAAGAGGGAGCCAGTAGCCAAGGGAAGCCTGAAAGGGATATGGCAAAAGGAGGGGTCACCTGGCAGGGACAAGTCCCTCAGTGAGGAAGGCAGACACTCCTAAACCATGGCCCAGAATGGAGGGAGCCAGAGGAGTAAATGCTCTGCTCTCTATCCACAGCTGTGTGAGTGCCAGGGCTTCCCACTGGCTGGACCCAGCTAGCAGACAGAGAGCAAGGAGCCACGTTGAGGTGGTCCACCACCATGAGCCTCCCCGAGTACAGAACAGGCTTCCAACAATATAGGAGAGACCTGGAGGAATGAATAAAGAAGATCCCACTCAACCTCTGTCCTTATCCCCTTCCTAAGTCAGAGACTTAGATTTTGGGGTGGCCAGTGTCTCTCAGTTTTTACCAGCTGAGTTCCAGATGGGTGCAGAGCCACTCAACTTGTCTGGGTCTGTCTGTACCAAGTCCAGCACTCGGTCCTTCTGTCCTCCAAGCCTTATTCTACAGCAGCCCTGAAGAATTCTCTACCACTTGGTCCCTGAGCCAGTGCCAACCAGGGCAGCCAGTCCATTAGCATACTCAGGACATTCTGAAATTAGGCTTCTCGTCTAAGCCAATCATACACCCTGTCTCCAGGGTGATCCCTATCACAGTTATTATTAATTATTCAACCATGTGACTGAGCTTATTCCCTGGATCCTTTTTTTTTTTTTTTAATCTTTTTTCACTGTTACAGGGAGGAGCACTGCTTTTCACACCAGCTAGTGATCTGAGGCCTTGTCACCTGCCTCATTTGGGGCCAGCATCATCTTCCTAGAGGCTGCTCCCTGCTTCCTTCCTAAGAAGCTGCTTGGCACCCTGCCCTCAGGGCAACAGACTGCCTATGACCATAGCTGGGCTCATTCCTAAGTAGAATCTCTACTTGCCAGAAGTACTTTCTGTTGTGTTCTGCCCTTGACTACCAAGTCCAGCCCAGGTGCAAATTTAAAACATTATAGGCACCGTGTCTTCGCTCACCCCATCCCCCAGTCTGGTTATGATTCTAACCAGAGCTCAACATGGCCTGAATCTTCCTCCCACCGAGGTCCCATTACATCTTGTAATCAGTGTGCAATTACTAGTTAAGCCCTCTTCTTAACTAACTGTGAGAAAACACAATAAAAATCCAGGTAATCTGGCTGCTGCCTGCCCTTCGTTAATGACCTCACCTTCTCTCTGTGGCTTCTGACCCTCAAGTCCAGCAGACAGGCATACATACAGTTTAGATGTTCTGCTTAGGACTAGCTGAGTGATTTGAAAAAATTGTCTTCACTAATGTAGAGAAATTGTTCTTGATTGTTCTTGTCTGAGTTGTAGCAATGAACTCTTTGGCTGCATCCTGGGCCATGAAATATGCCTCCCGTTTCATTGTGGGAAGATTTGCTCTGTTTGGGGTCTATATCCTGAGTCTTTGAAGTCAGCAACATCAGAAGTTAATTCCAAGCAGGTCCTCTAGGTCCTCCGCATGCTTTGGTGCTTTATAAATTGCATTCAAGGTTAATTTAAGCTCTTATAGCCCAAAAGACATCGTCCCGTGTGCCTCTCTTTTACTTTGTCTCTTTATTTCCCGCAGCACAAGTTCAAGTCCTGTCTTTGTTTTGTCAGGTGGGTCCCATTAAAATCTTGTATTAAACTTTGCTTCTTTTGAAGTACCAGACCTCATCCATCTGCTTTGTTTTTTTTTTTTTTTAATGACTTTATTTAGAATTTTTTCAAAGTTAATGGAAATGTTTGAGGGACAGAGAGCGATTAACTGATCTTTCAGTTAACTGAAGGTTACTGTCAACCAATATTTTTAGATTTTTTTTATTTCATCTTATTCCCAATGTTTCTTCTATTTGTTTCAGCTGACCATCCCCCATTGTGCAGATTTTCTTCTTTCTTAACTCTTATTTTAATCCCTTCCTCTGCTCCACACTTGGGATTGGATGCCCAGAAATTAGTCTTCAGGGGAACAGGCTGAGGAAAGGAAGCTATATAAGAGATATAGAGGGCGGAGAATCATAGAGAGAGACAATATGTCCCAAAATCCAGAAAGTAAATCTGATAATCATGGGCCACAAGTAAGCATCAGATTTGATCACATAAGAGAAGGGTCCTAAGGCAAAATAACAGTAGATCATAAAGTAGGCTGGAAATAAGTCAAATGGATTCCAAAATATGGCTCCCAACCCTGATAGGTGTATGACCATTCTTATTAGGAAGCTCCTCAAAACTCATGCAATAAATAAATAAATAACAATAACAAAAGCAAAAAAACGACAACAAGAAAGACTTCTTGCTTTTCCTGGATGTACTAAGAAATGTCCCTTTTCTCACAAGTTTCAGCAATGCCATTTACCATGAAATTTTTTTTATTCCAAAAAATGTCAATATCATCATTGCCATTTAAATAGAAATGTTAAATTATTCATAAAAGTAGCCTCTCTGGGTTTGTGTATCACATGCAAGTATGTATGACCAGAAAGCAACTTAGAGCCTACCCTCCTTTGTTTTCCTCTGATTTTCTCAAATAAGCTCATTATTTGGACTCTTCAAGTCTCGCATGTACAAAGAAAGGATGGCTATTCATGAGATAGTTTGCCTGTGGCTTCCTTTACATGCTTGACCATCACATTTCACTGGCCAGGATGAAGATGACAGGACACAAAGTTCCTAAAGAGGTATAGCAGGTCAAGTAGAACTAGTTCTAGCCACTCTGCATTGGAGAGTTGGGTGGCATGGACCATAGCACCCAGATCATGAAATAATTTATTGAACACAATGAAACCTCTGGGTCAATACCACACATGAATAAAAAGGATATCATTCAGCCTAGATTTGGGAGGAGGTCATTTTCAAAACAATGATCCTATCTCACTGCACAAAAATCAACTCAAAGTAGATCAAAGATGTAGAAATCAATCCAGAAACACTGCAACCAGTAGAAGAAAACATAGGGCAACACTCCAGTATCCTGGTGCAGGCTTAGACTTCCTTAATGAGACTCCTAAAACTCAAGAAATGAAACCAAGAATCAACAAATGGATGGCTTTAAATTCAAAACCTTTGCACAGCAAAAGAAACAGTTAAGTACATGAAGGGCCTTCAGGATAGAGAAAAATCTTTGGCAGCTACTCTTCTGACAGAAGATTAACATATCCAGAATATACAAATAGATCAAAATACTTAACACTAAAAATATATATAACACAAGCAATAAATGAGCAAATGAACTAAACAGCCATTTCTCAAAAGAAGAAATACAAATGGCTAACAAATATATGAAAAAAAACTTTCAACATTCTTAGCAATCAGGAAAAGTCTAATCAAAACTATGCTGATATGTCATCTCACTCCAGTTATAATGGCAATTATCAAGAATGCAAACAATAAGTGCTGGCAAGGATGTGGGGGTTAAAGCTACAGTATACTCATACATTGTCAGTGGGACTGCAAATTAGTAGAACCACTTTGAAAAGCAGTTTAGAGATTCCTCAGAAGACTAGGATTGGAACCCATATGATCCAACCATCTTACTCCTTGGTATTTTCCCAAAAACTAAAAATCAGCCTACTATAAGTATACATGCATACCAATGTTTATAACAGTGGAAATTCACAATAGCCAATATATGAAACTAGCTCAGGTGCCCATCAATAGATGAATGGATGAAGGAAATGGGGTATATATAAACAATGAAGCTTTACTCATCCATTAAGAATGAAATTAAGTCATTGGCTGTTAAATGAATTGAACTGGAGAGCATCATGCTAAGTGAAAGAAGCCCAATCCAAAAAGTCAAGGGTTCAATGTTTTCTCTCATATGCAAAAGTGAGAGAGGAAAAGGGAATTTTAAAAAATGGAATCCCATGAAAATAGAATGGAGAACAGTGGAGTGGAGGAAGGGACTCGAGGGGGAGGGAGGAAGGATGGGAACGGGAAGGAAACGCAGAACGAAATTGACCAAAGTGTGCTAGGCGCACATATGAACAGATCATAATGAATTCCACTTTCATTTATATATTTATAAGGCACCAATTAAATGAATAGTAAATAAATAGAAGGAAGACCAACAGAGTAGAGGAAGGGGATCAGGCAGAAGGAAAGGGGGAAGTACTGGGGATTAAAATGAAGCAAAGGATACTATATGTATATGTGTGTGAAATGTCAAAGTGCTCTCCACTGTTATGTACAACTGTAAATCATTAATAAAAACAAAAAGATACTAATACGAATACTGTCTAGGGGAGGCTTAAGGTACTATGGAAGGTCATCAACATATGGCCTAAATGGGGGAAATCTATATTCAGTTAAAACTCCAGAAAGAGAACAATTTCCAACTAAAGGAACTTTAAAATCTCCATGTGATTAGAACACAGAGAGACTACACCACCAAAGAACAAATAACTGAGAGCAAGATGACACAAGCAAACATCATGGGGACAGTTGAGGCTAATATTTTATCTAAACAACAAAGAATCCAAATGGTCCAGACCAGAATGGGTGAGATTGATCATCTTGGGACCCAGAGGAAGAAAATCCAGACAGAGCAGATTAATGTCTTCAGCAACTTCAGAACTGAGAAATCAAATACATGGTGGATTGCCGGGGTTCTTTGAAATATATTGGATCTGCAGTATATGTATGAATTGTCCTCATTTCAGAATGCAGGCTAAGTCACTGCCAACAAAACTTTTATACATCTTCATAAAACACCCCTCTGAATATGATATGCAGATACTTGAACACATTTGGCAGTAATCATCCAGACTCTGGTGCTCAGAAAAAGGAACAAAACTAGAGAAGGAACACTCTTTATGGAGTCTGAACAGATACCTTTTTTGAAAATTTGTCAAATAGAATCTATTTCAAATATTGAGGTTAAACCTTCCTTCTTTCAGATGCTGTGAGCAGTTTGAGGGTCACTTTTCCCCTCTGTTCTTTCTAGATTCCTGAGACATGCATCTGGGTGATCTTGAACTTGGTGATGTACTTTAAACCTGTGTGCACTCATCCACATTCCTGGGCACGAGTGGTCACATCTGCAGGTTCCTTGCCAACTGCTTGAGTTGTACTATGCACTGTTTGTACTAATCCCAGCACCCAGTACCACAAAGACCCCAGTACATCCCCTTTCTTCCTCAGAGATCAACCCCAAGGGAAGGGGCAGTTTTTATTAAAACACTCAAAAACAGGATTGGATTATAATCCCTTTCTCTAAACACCTTGTGAGGAAGCCTACTTTTGAGTAGGCTCTGAAATCACTCTGTGAAAGGGAATACTTGGGATGATTCCCTAAAGAAAAAGGACAAACATAACCTGTTCAGAAAATCCTCTGCACACAATTCTGATTACGTTGCTCCACTTTGAAAGCTTTGGTGTCTCCCATTAGGCCACAGGTTAAGGCTCAAGGTCTTGAGCTGGGGTCCTGTTACAGCCTTGCCCCTGCCCATCTTTCCAGTGACATTTTCTGCTGCTCCATCATAGAAATCATTACTTCAGTCCCACTGAACTTCACGCAGATCCTCAAAGAAGGAGAGGCTTTCCCGTGCCTCTATGATTTTCTGCTTCATGCTCTATCTTGATAAAATGTCTCACCACTGCCTGTGCGACACCACTGCCCTCTCCTGCCTCTTTTCCACCTGCCAAATATCTGCTCATCCTTCAAGGCTGAGCTGAACAGCAGCTTGGACAGTCTTTCTGCGTCATCAGAGGTAGACTCTGTAGCTACATGACATCCACCTGCTATGGAATCAGCTTCACATTCAGTCTTCTTCATTGTGAGAACTGCAGCTTCTTAATCTTGTGTAAGAAGAGCCTGGCAGAGTGTCTAGCACACAGACTATGTTACGGAGTATTTGGAGAAGTGAAATGACTTACGAAAAAAGTGAAGGACCTTTAGAGATTCCTCAGAAGACTAGGATTGGAACCTGGCCTGAAGAAGACTAAGGAAGACATGGTAATTCTTAATAATACTAACCATAACCTCGGCCAGGTTAGTGTGGGGGTGCCTACACATGTTAGGCATGGTCCTCCTAATTCATAAACATTATCTCATTTAATTCCCCCCAAGTCTTCTGGGAAAGAGAGAGATTCACCAACCCTATTCTCATGCTTTACTGCTCTGTTCTAAAGGAAACTACTTAATATCACAGCTCTGATCAAAGGCAAAACCAGTGCTCAGGGTCAGTCTTCCAGCTTCCACAATCTAGTTCCTGAGCACTGTGTAGCACCCCAAAGCACAGAGAAAGCAGTCGTAGGATCACCAGTCTTTGTTCTGCTGTGTAATTAGCCAGCTGTGTGGTCTGAGACGAGTCACTGTCCCCCTTTAATGGATCTCTTAACCACTCACTCCATTCTTAAAATCCTCTTAACCTCCATTCAATCCGTATGCCTTACTTCTTCAGCCACTTGAGTAATGTCTCAATTTGACCATTCCTTGCCATCTCCACCACCAAAGCCTGAGCCCGTGCCACCTTCATTCTGCACCGAACTTGTGTAGAAAATTCCTAACTTGCCACACCCACCCTGAATGGCCTCCAACCTGAGATTTGTGCTACAGCTAGACTGAACCTTACACTCAGGCTTCTCATTTGTTCTTAGGATAAAGACCAGATCCTTCACACAGCACTCGTCACCTCTGTGCCCTCTCCAGGTCCATCCCACCTCTCTCCCACTGTTGCCTGAGCTCCAGGCTTTCAGACCCTCCAATACCCAAGTGCCCTCCCTCCTTCCTGGTAGCCCTCACACATGCTGAAAGGCAATCCCTGCCTTCATCGGCCCTTCACCTCTTCCTCATCCTCTCAGCCACAAGATCACTTCCTTTGGGACACTTTCTCTAACCACCAGATCAGATAGGCCCCTGTTAGACATGCTCACTGACCACTTCCCTTTTCTTCCATGGTACTTGTTCCTGTGCAGAAAATAAACATATGTCTGTGCTGATGTCATTGGTATCTGTCTTCTCACAGGCTGAAACCTCCAGGAGAGCAAAGCCCAGGCTCACTTCTGTCCCTCCTATGGCAAAGAATGAAAGGCATAATAAATGTTTGTTAAAGAATAGACAACAGGGGCTGGGGATGTGGCTCAAGCGGTAGTGTGCTTGCCTGGCATGAGTGCGGCCCGGGTTCGATCCTCAGCACCACATACATACAAAGATGTTGTGTCCGCCAAAAACTAAAAAAATAAATATTAAGATTCATTCTCTCTCTCTCTCTCTCTCTCTCTCTCTCTCTCTCTCTCTCTCTCTTAAAAAAAAAAAAGAATAGACAACAGTATCTTCATCTGAACAATGAGGGGCTCAGCCATATGATCTGTAAATGCTCTCAGGCCATGAGGGTCATCTCCATAGGACATGGACCACATGCTAATATCCCAGAAGATCTTAGGGAGAAGGAAGTACTTATTTATTTATTTATACCAGGGATTGAATCCAGGGGCACTTGCCCCCAAACCAGGGTACATTCCCAGGACATTCCTTGTACATGCACAGGAACATTCCCACCCCTTTTTTAAATTATTATTATTTTGAGACAGGGCCTCACTAAATTGCTGAGGCTGGCTTTGAACTTGCCATCCTTCTGCCTCAGGTTCCCGAGTCACTTGGATTAGGGGCATGTGCCACAGCACTCAGCTCCAAGCGTATTATATTACTACTTTCTAAGAGTCAGGTGAAAGAGAAGAAATGACTTCAACATCCCTCCCAGCTCTTGGGAGTCTGTGATTCTGGCCCTATGTGAAATAACCAAATCCAAGTCTAATTCCAACCAGGAGATTAAATGGTAGGGTCCTTTATGCTAAAACCCACATATATTGAAATGAGATTTGAATCCCAAAGGAAATTGATGCATTATATTTAATATGCATATGGAACCACATGGGGCACTTGGTAAAACAGAGATTTCAGAATCTCAGCCTGGAGATTCTGGTAATAAGTCTGGTTAGTTTTTCTTTTGCAATAAGAGAGCCCAAACAATTCAGGAAGAGTTTAGAAAATTCTTGTATGAGGCAAGAAGCCCCGGACTTTGGTTCCAGCTGGAGCCAGTGACTCATTAATCTAAGGACATGCTGAGTTATGTGATCTTGCTAAGTCCCACAGCCCTGGCCTCACTGTGGAAAGATGGACTTTCACATTGCCTTGGCTTAAAGCAGGATTCCAGGGACGCCACTGCTTAAGGACAGCAGCATGACATGGATCCTAATCTCACTACCTATGCAAAGGATCTGAGAGCTCTTGTCTCAAACACTCACAATGAATCCATTGACTCTTTGGCCTCCTTCAGGGAACGGAGAGACATATTTCACTTCCCTCAAAAATGATGGGAATTTTGGCAAAGGTAAACTCAGCCACCTCAGTGACCAACTGTCAAAACAAGATTTGGGGATTTCAAAAGCTTCTTCTCACAAATGAGTCTCTTAGAACAGATGTGGGGTTACCAGTGACATCCATCTAAGGTACAAAATAATAATAATAATGATAATAATAATCCTGCCTTCTCAATCCCTTCCTTTCACTCTTATTTTGTTCAACATTCTATTGCCTTTTGGAAAATACATTTAAAATGCCTTATTAAAATCAGAGCACAAGAAGAATCCTATCAGATCACATTTTTTTTTTTCTGCTTTTATCCTGATAATGTGTAGGCTTGATACCTTTGGGGCCACTGGCAAGGAATTAGGAGTTGGTATTTTGCATGAAAAGCTGAGGCACTGGGAATTCCAACCTCAGAGCCCACAGACTCCCTTAGGGCTCAAGCCTCCATTAACCTCCAGACATTTTCCCGGAGGGAAAAGTAAAATCGGTCCCTTCCCTCAAGGAGGGATGCACTGAAACTCTGTGCAGTGATGGAAATATGCTACATGTGCTCTGTCCAACTTGATGGCCACTAGCCACAAGTGGCTATGACACACTTGAAATGTGGCTGAGGATTGGAATCTTTAATTTTAATTAATTCTAATTTAAAGTTAAATTGCCACATGTGGCTGGTAGCTACCATTCAGCATGGTTGGTCTAGAATAAAAGGTAGGAAATAAGAAAAGGAGGAAGAGATGGATGGGGGAAAGGAAGGAGATGAAGGAGGAGAAGAAAAAAGAGAGGGAGAAGAGAAAGAAGAATAAGGTGAGTGGGATTATAAAGGTATCCATAATGAGTCGTGAGTCCTCCGTGGGGTGGAAACTAATGCTTCACCGAAGTGTTTGAGAGTCAGGGTAAAGGTGTGAGGAAAAGCTTCAGAGGGGAGATTTCTTTTGAAGGCCAAGGGATGTCCTTCAAGTGGAGAGTGGGGGAGGCGTCTTGGAGGTAGAAGCCCTGGGTTCAGCACAGTGGTTTAGTCTGGTTGAGGCCCAGACACTTGGGGGGAGGGCAGGGGGAGAAGGGAGGTCTAGCAATGGGGCAGGAGTGGGTAAGGAGCCAGACCATAAAAGCCCAACATGCAGCCCTGAGAGGCTTGGGATTTGGGCCACATGCAAAACATCTCTCTGGAGTGCTCTCTCGAGCCTTGGGATGGTGGTTGATGAGCTTGTCGAGTGTTTGTTTTCCCAGGGACGGGAATGAAAGCCGGGGTTCCCACTGTCTCCCACTTCCGCTTCAGCTTCTGATTGTATTCCTCATTGCACAACACTCTTGGTTTCTATTTTCGTGTCGTCCCAGAAAAACATAGCTATCAAAGTTAAGTTCAATTCCACTGAAGTCTCTTGACTCAGCCCCAGTGACCACTTTAACCCCATCTTTCTAGGTTAGGACTGAGCCTCATTCTTCCGACAGGCACCCTCATTGACTGCAGACCTGCTAGGACTACCAAAAAGTCTTCATCTGCTCCCCAAAACAAAGAAGTGTTCCTACTATTTGTATAGCATGGAAGGAAAATTCTGCAAGGTTCAGTCAAAAGCAGCACAACTCTGGAATGGTCTAGAAAAGGGACAGAGAGGGACAGCAATGTTCTGTGATCCACCAAAGCACCTCAGACTCAGAAGCACTTGATAATCACTGCTAGTGATTATCCTAACAGTGCTTTCGTTTTAGGCCACTACTGGAACATTGTTGTAATTATAATGAAAAAAAAAAATTTATCCTTTATTGAGTACCTACTCAGTGCCAAGGCATATGCTGAGCACTTGACTTAATGTCATTCCATTTTGCCCTTGTAATGCTCTGAAAGGTAAGCCAATTTCCTTCATCCACAGGTAGGTGAAAGGAAGTTGTATCGCATACTGTACAGGGTATAGCAGGTCAGACCCCGGAGTCACACAGCTCAGTCACAGACAGTGCCAAGTTCAAACTCAGAGTAAACTATAAAAGGTGCATGCTAAAAGAGCACTGTCAAAGGACGCTGCTGTGGCAGTAAAGACCGAAGGCACTCCTGCCTCCTCCTTACCCTCCCTCCGCCCCTTGACACGAGGTGGATCCCATGACATTTCAGTCTGTTACTTCACCTATAACACAGAATAATTAGACCTCCATGCCAATCCCTAAAGGGTACAGAGAAAGCTTTGAAAATCCACTTCAAAGAGGTAGATATTTGGAAGTCACTCAACGGTCAAACCAACACATACCAGGCACACCACTCAGCTAGGCACTAAGGATAGAGAAAAAGAATAAGATTTGAAGAAATGTCCCACTTAACAGTGAGAAGTTGAAATGTTTACAACATGCCACTCACTCAGACAGACATAATCTTTGTTCACAAAGAATTCTGGAACCTGGTGGGGATCCTCAGCTGGACTGACCTCTTCAGGCGCTAGGATCTTGAAGGTTCAGTCAAGTTTGAGAACCTATGTGGAGAACATTTTATTTAACCTCCTTGCCAAGGCAACCACATTCTCTAGTTCTATAAAACATGTGGACCGCACCCCCAAACACATATACAGACATCCAGAGCACCAAGACAGAAAAGCAAGCAGGCTCTCAAGTCTATTATTGCTTCTAACCGTCATCTGGGTTTGCATCCAAATGTGTTGATGCCAACTGTATTTATTCTACAATGACACAATTTAAATATTATGAAATTCAGTGACATATAAATGCTCCTACAAAAAAAGTAGTTTAAATACTTTGAAAAGACTCAATAAGGATGAATCACACAGTAAATGCTTTGGAAATAGATGTGGGTGAGATGGCTGTATATAATCGGGGGGGAAAAAGACATAAAAGTCCAGAAGGACTCTCTGCCCAAGTTGCTTCACAAAGGTTTTCAAGTTATTATTACATGGTACGGAGAGCAGAACTGGAAATTGTAGATTGTGCATCATGGCTGTGGTTTAAGAAAGAATGACTGCAGTCAGTCAACCATACCCCAAGAAAAGCTCTGGCCTGACATCAAAAGATTGGCAAAGACATGGACACGTATGTGCTTTACATTAAAAGAAAATGTCGACGGCGTGTTTTGTCCCATTTTAGTGACCTTTGCAAAAAACCAACCAACTCCTGTCCCAATAATATCTGATAATGATTGCATTACAAGAGAATTATTTTATATATTTTACAATTTAATTTCATAAGAAAGTTAAGATATTTGGCAAGCATGGCCACACCCATACTCTGGTCTATGATAGCATAAGCTAAGCCTGAGCACTGAAAGGCCAGAGCCAGACCTGTCACCCTTGGTGACAAGGACAGTCTCTAACCCAAGCAGGTTCCCAGTGCTCCTTGGTGTGAGTGACAATCACTGTGTCTCTCACACAATTTGACCGTAGTTGGAATGTGTTATATTCATCTTTAGGATTTTCATTTTTATGTCTTACTCTTGGCTTCTATCCATGATCAAATGACAGATTCTTTGTCAATTAATTTCCAACTTACTGTGAAACATGTTGGTAGTATGTTTTATGCCAAAGTGGCCCCTCATAAGCAATGAGCTGTTTCTATGGCAAATATTAGAATATTTCATAGCTTTTCATGGCCCTGTATTGATTACCTACTAAGCTTTGAAAGATTATTAAAATTTGATGTTAATATGCTAAAATTAGCACATTGTTAACATGTACTGAATCCTTATATTCATTAGTTACCAAAAAATCTGACTCTTTCTACAAGACACAAAGCTTTGACAGTGTAAATGCAATCTGAAATGGCTGGAATTCCAGCAATTTTCAGGGGGAAAAAATATACATGGTTCACATAGTTTCATCACTGGGGTCTCAGGCTGACTTTATAATCTTAGTCGTCTCTGTTCTTGTTTTTAGTAACAGATTTACAGAATTACTCTTAGGTTTTATTTCTGCTGACTGGTTCTGGAGAAATGAACTGCATTGCTACCATTGTGACTATCGTTAGGAAGCTTTTACCGTTGGGATGCCAAGTTTTTGAAGACCACTGCTCTGCTTGTTAACTAGAATCATTGGGTGAAGCTAGAGCCCTCCGTCTCACTGACCTGCGAATTCTGTTTTTCATGTCCCTCTTAGTAGCCACCCTGACTGGCCTGATCGGTGATCTCCCTGCTGGGGATGATTGATAACATGAGAGCTCAATCTCCTTTGGGATCAAAAAGTCACTTCCTACTCAGAGTGTGAATTGAAAAAGATCCCCTTTTGCAGCTCTGTGATATTCCCTGGGTCACACTGCTCAGCTTCTTCTCAGCAGCCTTGACACTGATCATACATGCCCAGTAGGACACGATCCATGTGGACGTAAGCCAAAATTGAACTGCCCTGCAAAACACTGGACTGGGATTAATCGTCCTGTTCTCTGTCTAGAGAGTTTTTCTTATTGAGACAACACACTTGAACACAGTCTCTGTGCCTTTGGCCTCCCTCTACCAGACCACCTCTGCTCAACTGCCAGACTGATCACTTCACCTTCCTGCTACAAATTTTAAATGTATAAATTTTAAAATATATAAATAAACCAGTTAAGTAAACTGCTTCCTATGTCTAGTGACTGCAGACAAATTACAATTTATTAATTAGACTTTTATTCCTAGATACATTCTCTCCATGGTGTGTGAGTCTAACCAAATTTTCTTGCTTTATTTTCCCTCCACACCCTTTTATATAATC
The DNA here is from genome assembly GCF_047511675.1 of Marmota flaviventris. NCBI lineage: Eukaryota > Metazoa > Chordata > Mammalia > Rodentia > Sciuridae > Marmota > Marmota flaviventris. The sequence continues at coordinate 80,394,581 of NC_092510.1, forward strand.
TTCATTTTAGTAAAATCGCACTGTTCCTGAAATCTGATTGATTGAACTCTGGGGCACATACCCTTTGAGCCACATCCCCAGCCTTTTCAACTTTTTATTTTGAGACAAGTTGCTTAGGGCCTCACTAAGTTTCTGGGGCTGGTTTTGAACTTGTGATCCTTCTGCCTCAGCCTCCTCAGCCGTTGGGATTACAGGCGTGTGCCACCACACTGGCTAGAATATGATTTTTATATGTTCTGCCTTACTTATGATAATCCATCTGCCTGACATCTTGTACCCCTGCTTTGTGTAGGTTCACGACATACCAAATCTTCAAAGTTAGCCCCAAAGCCACCTCTTATTTAAAAAAAAAAAAACTTTCCCAAATTATCCTAAGCAGGAAGTTGTCTCTCTCCTTCCCCAAATCCCAGGATGCACTTCCTGATTTCTCCTTTCAATTCTGCACTTTTAACCTTGAGTCTTAGTATTTTGCATCTACCCTTTGGACAGCGCCCTTGATGGCTTTCCTAAGGAGAAAATGTGACCACAAAAGTGAAGCCCCCAGTACAATGCCTGGTGCTCAATGGTATTCAATAAATGTCACCTCCCCATTTTCAATAAAAGCACCTATCGTATACATCACTGTTTATATTCGTTGAGTTAGATATTCTGCTTAGGGAAAAAATATGATCCCTTTTTACTGAAAGGCACACTGACATTCAAAGAGGTTATATGAGGCTCCTTCAGAGGTCCAGGGAATATGGGATAGACCAGGGCTTAAACCCGGGCACATCTGTCTCCAAACAGAAACCCTTTCTAATGCAACAGCCAGTCTTACGAGCTTGCACAGGCCGACTTTTAAGTTTGAGTGGACATCTAGTGACGTGGGACTGAACTCAGGGGACAGCAGGCAGACAGCTAAGACAAGACAACTGAGTCCACCCTCCACTCATTCCCAGAGGAGATGGACACCTTAGCCTGCACACAGCAGCCTCAGCAGCCTCGTCTTTCCCAAGGTAAGAGTTTCCTGGCTCTGTCATGATCACTTTCATGCTCCATCTCCAAGGTAGCCACACTTAGCAGACAACGGAAAGAAAGCTGGAATCCACCACAGTGGGCTAGAGTGATTAGGAGCTCAAGACGGATCAGGGAATGGTAATGATCTGGCAGGAGGCAGTTTTCTGGTAGGTTTAACAAGCATGCACAAACATCAGTTATGTATACACATCCGTAAACATCCTGGCTGAAGACCAGCTCTCGGCTTCTGTTCCCAAATGGGACAGAACAATTAGCAAAGCCAGCACTATCCCTTCTGTCCACGCTTCAATTCCCAAAGACAGTGGTAATTTGTCTAACTCATACATGATTCCCTTACTTTTATATTCTTATGTGAAAGCGTTGGCTGATCTGGACTCCTCTGTGAGCCATGCAGAGCTTATTAAAGTCCAACCTCATTTATCAGTGAATATTTCCTACTTCACACAGAATACTAGAGCCTCTCAACACGGGGCGCTCCTCCTCTGGATTTAAACATATCAGCACCCATGTCTTTTTTATCTCCTTCCCTCAGTGTCCACCTCACCTTCAGAGCTAGTTTGTCATCTGTGAAGCAGAGTCCTTCTCCTCTCTCTTCCCAAGGACTCTGATCCATTGGCCATGCCCCCTCATCCCTGTCACCAGTTATCCCCACACGGGCTTCTTCTCAGTCTGCAAACAAGCTCAAGTCTTGGAGATTTACTTTAAAAGCAAATAACTGTTAATCTCCTTCTGGTTCCCACCTTACCTCATGCTTATTCCCTTCGCCAAATGTACTACCAGCCCCTACTGCCTCAATCTCCTTTAGCCCTCAGTCCATTACAACATGGCCACCCTCAAGCCTCGGTCTATACTTCGCCACTGAGCCCAGTAGCTTGAAGACACCAACACCTTGCTAATGGCCAAGAGGAAACTGGTCAAAGCACCCTGGCTTGCTTCCTTCCTCCTCCTTCTGGCATCAGAGCCTAAAACTCGGGGGTCAACCTCAGTATTTTCTTCTCCTAACTCCCTACTGTCAATCAACCACTAAATCTTGTATGCAAAGAGCCTAAGATGGAGAATAAGGAGCCCAAGTCCTAAGTTTGGTCTTACTGTCAACTTGCTTTATGACTTTAGCCACTGCTGAGTCTCTGTCTCCACATCCTCATTTGTAAAATTGAGGATTAACCTAAGAGACATTGATTTTGACCTTCCCCTGGGGTACTGTGCATCTAAGTCACTTTCCTTCTAGGCCCCATTTATCTATCAAGTGTCCAAGGACTTAATTTGAAGTTTAGGGTCTCAGTTTCCTCTAGGCATTGTCCCTCCCCTCTCCCTACAATTTGTTTTCACCCTAGATAGCAGAGCTCAATCCATCCATCACGATCCCCAGAGCCGCACTTCTGAATGCTCCCAACTGGCAGAAAACTGAGGTTTCCATTTCACCAAAACCTGTTTTCATTAACAATTCAATTATCATTGCATCACTGAAGCCTGGTTCTGCCATGGATGAGCGAAATCATAACATTGAGCAGTTTCCCAAAGAAGAGCCAAAAAAAAAAAAAATGCAAAGGAAATGATATCTGCTGTCATCCAGGATTGGAGACGAAACGAAGCAACTTAGAAACTGCATTCAGTGGAAAACTAGCACCAAGCTGCAGCTGAGCCAAAGCAGAGGTTCTGGCCATTCCTCTTACCTAGCTGGAAGGAGAGACGGCCCAGAAGGGACCAGTTCCATTTAGATCAGCTCACACACATCCTGCTGGATGCCGGGTTGGGCACCAGGCACTGTGGTGCAGGGAGCAGAAAGATGAAAAGATATGTTCCTTGTTACAAAGACTGCTGGCCCAGCCACCAACAATCTATCTTTTCTTCTGGAAGATGGCAGCAAGAATGAATGTGTTGGAGCAAGAAAGATGAGGATCTTGGTCTCAAACAGAAGCAGTTTTGAATTCTGGGTAACTCCATTTATCAGTTATGGGACCTGAAGCAAGTTATTTAACTTCTTTGAGCCGCACATTTACCACCTAATAGAACTAAGATAATGCCTTATAGAATTGCTGAGAGAGGATCTCCTCGGTCTATACTCAAAGGACTTAAAAACAGCATATTACAGAGACACAGCCACATCAATGTTCATAGTAGCACAATTCACAATAGCTAAACTGTGGAACCAACCTAGATGCCTTTCAGTAGATGAATGGATAAAAAAAATGTGACATATGTAACCAGTGAAATATTGCTCAGCAATAAAAGAGAATAAAATCACGGCCTTTGCAGGTAAATGGATGGTGTTGGAGAAGATAATGCTAAGTGAAGTTAGCCAATCCCCCCCCCAAAAAAATGCCGAATATTTTCTCTGATATAAGGAGGCTGATTCATAATGGGGTAGGGAGGGGAGTATGGAAAGAATAGACGAACTCTAGCTAGGGCAGAGGGGTGGGAGGGGAAGGGAGGGGGCAGGGGGTTAGCAAGGATGGTGGAATGTGATGGACATCATTATCCAAAGTACATGTATGAAGACACACACACACACACACACACACACAAAAAAAAAAAAAAAAGAATTGCTGAGAGGGAAAGAGTTAATATTTTTTTAAAAAAATTAAAATCTAGCTTCTTGGCTCACATCAAGTGGCTATCCAAATGGTGACAATTAATAGTACTAGAGGGAAAGAACCTGGGATCTGTCACAGGCTAGATGTGTGAAATTGAACAAATCACTTTGCCTTTCTGACCCTCAGCAGCTATCTTTAAAAAAAGAGGTAGTAGGATCCAGACCACAGGATTCTATGTGGGCATAAATGTACAATGCACATAAAATTATTCAGTAAGATATAAAATACTCAGGCCTACAAAATGCTGTAACCAAAAGAGTAGAATAAGGGGATTCCAAACTAATAGACCGATCGGTCATTTTCTTCACTAATGAATGTTTGTTTCCACTTTTAATGACCATTTATGGGCCAGTCATTATGTGCCAATCACCATCCTGAGTGCTTTGTAATAGTAGGCCCTCTGGTCTTTGTAATCACCCTTTGAGGGTAGGTACTTTCAGTATCACCATTTTAAGGAGGGGAAACAGAGGCTTAAGGAAACCAAGTAACTCAGCCAAGGTCACAAACACATTGGGCACCTTATACCTGGTGCTTCACTGGCCTCTTAAACCTAAATTATGTCTACAGTGATGTCTTTAAATTTGGAGTGCTTATACAAATTCCACCCCCAAGGGCCAGCTAGCTATTTGGCCCTGCTCTGGGCCTCAGTGTCCTTCTTTGTGAAATTAGGAGAAATACTATATAACGCCGCCTTTCACACAGTCTTCTTTGAAGGTGGAATCATGCAAACCAATAGCATTTCATTCACAGCTTTATTCTTGTAATGAAGCCATTTCCTCCACATTCTCTTGTGATGGCTATCCATTCTTACAAACTATTTGGCAGAGACAGAAAATACTTTGACAAGAACAATGACAATCAACTGAAAAAAAAAATACCATAGGCCCTGGCCGGGTCATACATTCCTTTGATGTAAATAAAGGGCACAATAATTTACCTGCAAGAAGGCAGCTGGGTAAAATGGGAGGTCAGCTTCCTGGCCTTCAGCTTCCCACAAAGCCACCTGTCATTAATCCCCTCCACCATTCCTATACCAGGCTGAGACTCACATTGGCCTCTCTACTGTTCTGAGGACTCTGTCTCCATGATTCCCTACCCACACCTGCAGGAAATGGGCACAACAGTCCACCCTCTCCATGCTTACCCCAAGCCGGCAGGGAGAGGAAAACCCATTTCCTGGTGTACTGGGCTTCCCTGGGAGTCTCCTCCTGCAGGAAGTGGGGTTTAAATCTCATAGTTCAGCTGAAGAAGTCAAGCATCTTCACAGTGGACAAAGCCAGGGGATGGAGCAGCAAGGTATGTGGGAATGTTCAGGTAAGTCCCCAGCAGGGCAGGATCAAACCCTGCCTGCACGTCGGCTGAGTGTGAAAACTTGCCGAGGGAACTGGTGCAGGTTACTTGCAAAATGTGACCAACGTCACCCCTCTCACAGGGCTGCTATGAGATTGAGAGAAGATAATGCATACTAAAGCCCCAACAGTGTGTCCAGCACATAGTAAGCCCCACAAGCTATTATTTTCTCTTCACTTCTTTCCCCAAGTCATGATATTTGGAAAACAGTTGAAGGAGTATTAGGACTTTTTTAGTGTGGAAAAATGAAGCTCATAGAAGCACAGAAAGGAGATGAGAGAGGAAAGGAGGGACTCGAGAATAGTTCTTGGTTCTCCAAAAACAGAACTAACATAGGATGGATAGAAGTTCTGGATCAGGGCTGAGGGAAAGGATTCAAATAGTGCAAAAGTTTAGTTCCTCATAGCAGAGAGCCTTCTCGTATTTGGCTGCTCTGAAAGTTTTCTGAGGAAACCATTTTTCATCTGCAAGTTTTGATCTTATTAGAAATCTTATGAGAAATTCTGTTCACTGGAATTGACCAAAAAAAACATTGACCATTTCAAAAATATAACTCAAAACTCTCACATAAGACTAACAGGCCCTAAGAATCACTCAGAGACAGAATGTAAACCTACAGATGAACAGTTTCCCAAACAAAATAATTAAGTGGCTTGCCTTTACCTTACCAGACTGAGCTCCACAGGAATCAGTCTTGAGCCTAGCCATCTCTTTACCCTCAGGACCAGCATGTCATTTGAGGCTTATTAAATAATGAATGAATAAGACAAATGACTGAATGAATGGTAACTAGCTGCTGTCACTTGATACATGTTCTATTCCTACCATTTCTGTCCGTTTTCGTCATTTAATTGAATACTCCCTTGTCAAAAATGCTAGGTACCTCCCAAAATTTGTTGTCCTCCCACTCCATAGTAACAAATCCCCAAATTCCTGAATTTATTCAGAGTAACTATATCCCCAGTTTTTAAGGACTACATTTCTCAATTCCCCTTTAATGAGGGTGTGGCCTTGTGATTAAGGCCCACCAATGAGATTTAAGTATAATGGGGCACCTTAGAAAGTTTCCTTAAAAGCAAGAGAAGGGGTCCCTCTGCCTCCCCTACTCCAGCCTTTTGGAGTATAACAGGTGCAGCTCCAGCCACCATCTTGGACTGGGAGTACAAGGACCAACCCTTATGGCTGGAAATGCTGTAAACTAGAAGAAGTTGAGTCCCTGATGACTTTGTGTCCAGTGCTAAACAACATACTCCCAGCATTCATTTATGTAAGAAGCCAAATGCTCAAATGTTTAAGTTATTTTACTAGGGACTCTGCTAATCCAAAGGATTCTGCTCCTAAAACCCATTCTGGTTTTTCTGGTCAACCAAATCCCCAGTGACTCACAGTGCTGCCCTGAACATGTAAGTCAGGACAAACAGACAACTTTTCCCTGAATAATTAGTAGCTGGATTACATTAGTCACCAAGCTAATGCTTTCTGCAAGGCTGCCTTTTGACTTTTAAAAAATATTCTCCTCTAATGAGACCTACCCATTAACTCTCCTCTCACCCCTGTCCCAGGGCTGCCAAGACACCTTCAGAGCACATCTGGAGGTTGTGTCTGCAGCTCCACCTGGTGCATCTCCTGTGCAAGCCCCTGCCACTCTCTAGTGACCCACCTCAGCTGTTGTTTCTACTTGGAAAACCTCATGCATGCCAGTTCACACTTGCTTCTCATTCTTGGGCCCCCAAATGCCACAGTTCTTGGATGAAGAATCATCATGATGGTGACTCAACCCAAACTCGACAGCAAACTTCTACCGCCACAGGACCGAACTTGATGGGAATTTGGGGCGTTGGCCTGACATACCAGGCCCAGGAACGTGACATTCTAGTCCAGCCTAGTCTCTAACATCACACATAAGACACCAAGATAATTCTGTTAAGTTCCCAGCTATTTATGGCAAGGCGTAATAGCGACATTTCAGAAAATGCCTGCCTTACATTTTGATGCTTAAAAACTGAAGTGGCAGAAGGAATTTCACAAGCGGGGCATCTCATGTGCCTACAGCTCCCATGTGATTCGTGGGTGTGATTTCTCACTTGAGTAGAATCCATATAAGGTCATCTTTGCTTCCTAAAAAATCAGAAAACTCTGCCTCGCTCAGAGAACCTCTGAAGAGAGTTCTGGTGCTATTTGCCACATTCCACCTGTATGTGTGTACCTGGCTGCTGGCCACCCTCAATTCGGTCCCCACCCCCAATTTCACCTCCCCAACTCCCCAGGACCAGACTGCAAGAGCCCTTAGTGAAAGAGTTCACCTTTTTCCATCTCTATGGGGTGTATGTGATGAGAGTTCCATCCCATTAATGTACTCATTAGAGTAAATTCAAGTTCTTTATAGTCTTTATGTTCTTCTAAACATCAGAATATAGAGATTAAAAGATTAACCTAAGATATATACACACACACACACACACACACACACACACCATAGATAGATAGATAGACAGACAGACAGACAGACAGACTATAATCCCTCCCGGCTAGAAAACCAAAGATGCCCTTAGCTGTCTTGATGTCATTCTTGGCTTCTCCAGAGTCCTGCCTCCTTGCAACTGCTGTCCCTCTGTCTGTCCCATGCTCATGGTGGTCTCTTTACTTCCAGAGAGTTTGCCTGCTCACAGTAGTGCCCACAGAAGTCACGCAGATATTCTCCTTCTCCGGTGTGTGCTGTTTATTGCTTTTTTTTGTTTTTATGAGAAAGGGTCTCACTAAGTTGCCAGGGCTGGCCTGGAACTTGCACTCCTGCCTCAGTCTCTACTCGGGGACTCAGCCGTGGTGTTTTCTGGGTTCTTCTGTATTACCCCTCCTTGCTCCACAGCCTAGAAATCTCTCTAGATAGTACATGGGGACACTCACAGGGCTCGGCTCATTCACAGTTTCTCACCTCTTAGAGGTTAAAGACACATCACTGCCTGGTGCCCAGTGTCATGAAATGTGTTTCATCTATTTTGTGTAGTTTTTTTTTTTTTCCATTGTTTTAGGCAAAAGGATAAACCTAGTCCCTGTAATCCACCTTGGTTAAAAACCAAAGCCCTGCCTGACGCAGTGGCACATGCCCGTAATCCCAGCAGCTCCAGTGGCTGAGGCAGGAGGATCACAGCTTCAAAGCCAGCCTCAACCAAAGTGAGGCGCTAAGCAACTCAGGGAGACCCTATCTCTAAATAAAATACCAACTAGGGCTGGGGATGTGGTTCAGTGGCCAGGTGCCCCTGAGTTCAATCCCTGGAACCCCACCCCCCCCAAAAAAAAAAATTTTTAAAAACCCAGAAGCCCTGTGTTTACTTTTAAAACCAAATTGCAAATGATATAAAACAAAATTAAAATAGATATTCTGTCAGCTAGAGATAAGAAGATAGATGTATCAATTAACTGGAGATCAGATAAACTCACCATATGGTACAACATACCTGGTATTGACTTGAGGAAATAATTACCAGGTTATTTTCCTTGCTGATGCCAACTTCCTGTTTAAACACAAGGAAGCATCAATTGTTTGGCCACGTGGACCAACCTTAAGCTCTTCTTTGGTAGTTGAAGGCTGATAACCATTTGTCCAGCCTAAGAAAGTCATGTATGACCCAAGTCCCACGTGCAATAGCCACCCCCACCTCCACCGTGTGACTGCCCCAACCTCTCATGCTCCTCTCAGCCTCATAGCTGCCTTTCACACACTTCTGGTGTCCCTTCCTTGGCCGAGGATAACTGCCTCTAAACACTGCGTGTGAGGGTGCATTTTGCGCTTCTTGGTTTGTGTTTTTGCTCTGTTCTGTTTTCCTTTCCAGTTTTTACCTGGTAAATCAAATCATCATTTAGTCTGTCATCGTACTGGCCAAAGCTCCTTCACCAAAATGGTTTCCACCATATCCCTGGGATTCTGATGGGTGAGTTTCACACTCATTTGAGAAGGAACGCAGAGAACAGAATAAAAAGAGCTTGTAGAGACACATTGAGATGATTGCTATTGAAAAGTTGTCTGAATTTATCGAGAGCACTATGGAGGGTAAAAGGGACCAGGGCCCTCTCAGGGACATCTTCTCAGCCTCGTTTTTCCCCCTCTCCCCTCCTCTCTTCTCTTTCCAGCCACCACCCCAGACTAAATGGTCACCATGATGAGTCTCACCAAACTTAAGAATGCTTCCTTCTCATTTTTATGTCAAACTTTATATATTCCAGATAGTCTTCTTGATATTGCAATGCCTGTTCGGCTCTGAAGCATTCAGCTGCTGGTTACTCTAACTGAAAAGGCTCAAGCAATATAAAAATTGGTTATTTCATTTTCAAAGAGCCAGAGGTCAAGCATCCTCTCGGTTCCTTGATTCTGTGAAATGACCATGATATCAAGAACACAGATTCCTCACATCTCCCCACTCTGAAGCCTCAGGGTATCGGCTTTGTGCTCAGACTGCTGTTTGCTCGGTGGAAAATATCTGCCAACTGCCGCCAGGGAAATACACCTCCTGTTCATGCCCAGCAATGAGAGGGAGGAGGTTGCTTTCCCGGACATGGAAGACAGGCCTCTGCTTAGTCTAATTTGACCAGTTTAGGGCACTTATTTTATCCAAAACCAAAACAGTTGCCAGGAAAATGCTCTGAGCTAATAGGTGTAGATTCAGAGTAACTAAGTTTTACCCAGAGCAAGAAAGGTAGTATTTGAACAGTATTTGAACAAGGATCAGGGTTCTCTTAGGAGGAAGAGAAGTCATGCTGAGCAGAAAATTAACAGGGTCCACTACACCCATGCTGCATTCTCCTCATGTGATCCCTTCATTCTAGGTTGATTAAATGATTCCATTAGCAGCTTCCTCTCCATTTCTCTGGGGTTTGTAGTTGAATTAGAGTATGGTAGTCAAGAATTCCAAATTCCAGCGCCATGGTTCATCCCCCAGTTCTGACATGGCCTTCCTTCCTGGAGAAGATTCATGAGTCTCAGTACATTATCCAGTCTCACTGTTTTTGTTTTATAAAATGGGGTGATCATCATTCTTCGTTTGTGGGGCTGACACACTGATTCATAGAGAGACCATGAAGTAGTCCATGAAGTAGCTGAAATACAGGGGTGTTAGTTTCTCTCATTCTAAGAAAACCAATTAGTCAGTTAATTGGAATTTTTAAGGTGATTGATCTTTCCAACAACATGCTTTTGAAAGCATGGTCCTCCCAACAACAAGCATCAACATCACCTGAGAACTTACTGGAATTGCCAATATTCCGGTCCCACAGAGGATCAGCTGAGTCATTAACTCTAGGTGTGGGGCCCAACAATCTAGGTTTTTGAACTGGCTTTCAATGACACACTCAAGTTTGAGAACCAAAGAACCCTACCTCCAACCACACTGCTTAATCATCATTCCCAGAAAATGCTTTGTAATCATTAGCCAAGACACTTTCTCTCTCGCCTCTTCCTGGGGTGCTCCTTCTGTTATAGCCCTATCTTCAGGCTCACCTCCAATGTGACCTTACACTTCTATCCCTTCTGCCTGGGATACTCTCCCCTAAATCTTCTTTGCAGTGTTGGGTCCTTCTCATTTCCAAGGTCTTAGACCAAATGACACTCCTTCAGAGAGACTTTACCAGACCACTAAGTCAAAAATACCTGAAGTCTTTCTCTGTTCTATCACACAGTTTAGTTCTTTGGCTATTTGCATTTGTTTATTTTATGTATTTGTTAATTGTCTGCCTCCACCCACTAAATATATGAACTGAAAAGAGACCTTGTCTATTCACCACTCTGAACATCCTTAGCACCTAGAATAATGCCTGACAGTCGTAGGCATTCAATAAATATTTGTTGTATGAATGAAGGATGAAAAGACAGGGAACTTTTTGTAACACCAGTATAAAGGCTGATTGAGCTATTTCATGCTTCTCACATATTACAAGTCATCCCATTATGATCCTAACAAGTAGACTCAGAGAACTCTATTCTGATGTCACAGAAGAGTAGATCCAAAATGGTACAGAGGGCGAAAGGTTCTGATCCCTTCTCTCCTGCCAAAAAAAATGTAGGAAACCAGTCAGACTGCTGTGTTCACACTCTACTTGTAAGCCATGCAAGCCTTCCCCCGGGTCTCAGTCGTTTATCTGTTCAATTATCCAGACAACTCAAAAGGTTCTTCTGCTTCCATATTTCCTGACATCCTGATATTTTGGAGGTGAATAGCACTGTTTCATTCTCTGCCTCGTAACAATCCCTTGAGGATTTAAAGCAGAAAGTGAAGTCGATCTCAGCTTTCCCTTTTCAAGGAAAGTACAGCTTCCTCAGATGCTCCTCCCGGGGCACACTGAAAAAGATGCTTTTCTCTGGGGGCTCTCCAGGTTTTCCCCTTTCTTCATAAAATTAAGAAATTCAAACCAGAATCAGTGATAACAAAGATCCAGAACATGTTTTTTCTCATTAAATAAAGGTGTTTGCAAATTCTATGCCACTGTGACAAGAGCTGAAATATCACCACGTGGCTTCCAGTCCCCACATGGCCCCTCAGGAGGCAGTCTTCCTGATGCTCACGTCAATCCCTCTAAAAGGTGAGTTCTTTTCTCCTCAAGATTTTTGTGATCATCACAGGAGAAAATGCATATGAAAGTGTGTAAAATATAAAGTATTTTCCAACCATAAGTGATTGTTTAAAAGAAGGGTCCTTTTTGTTTCTTTTTTAAAAACCAATAGATGTAGAGGATGTTGCTAACTCTATTTTTTTTTTTTTTAGTTGCAGATGGACACAATATCTTTATTTATTTGTTTATTTTTATGTGGTACTGGGAATCGAACCCAGGGCCTCACGCATGCTAGGCAAGCACTCTACCACTGAGCCACAACCCCAGCCCTGTATTAAAAAAAAAAAAAAATGTTATCAACTATGTGTGAGAACAGTAGCCCTGTCGTCCCCATTAGCTCTTTCAAGTTTCCACTTGAAGAATCCATGCTCACAAGTTCCTTTAGCTTATTGTCGGAGGACTGCTCTAAAACCCATCAGTTCTTTGTGCTGAGACCAGGCCCTCCCATGGCTGCACCTGGCAGAGATGGCTTGGTTGCCCACACCTGAAAGATGAGAGATGTGAGACTCCTCGACTCGTTGACTTTCATCATCCTTGAGGTTGTCTGACCTTGCCAAACTTTCCTTGGGTTGCCCAGCCATCTAAAAATTCTCACCCAGCTCTCCTCCTCATCTCCATCTGGGCTAACCCTCCTCTATCATGAGCTGACAGCTCTGTTTGCCTTCTCTAGTACCCATTCCATTTTCTTCCACAAGTATTTGCTCTAATAAAATCCTTGGCATCTTATTATGGGAAGATCCAGATTAACACTGTAAACAAAACAAGCATCCACCTCTGAAAGAACTTTCACATCTATCATCACACCTACTCCTCATGTGTCGACAATAAATTATACAAAAGGGAAATTATTGCCCCCACTGTTTGGATAAGGAAATGGGTTGAGTGACTTGGCCAAGTTTAACTACCTCATTATTTCAGTAGCTTCTCCATGCTCAGTCCTCAGGGGGAAAAAAATGTCGAATTTGCTTTCTCTTTTGAATATTATTATTACCTATAATTTATTAAATATGCCCTATATAACTGCTTTGATGTATTCAATTTTTCATTTAATCCCTCAACTTGGGAAGGTATGCATTACCCCCTTGTTATGTGTGAAGAAACAGCTTCAAGAAGTTATGTAATTTGCACAAAGTCACCCACTTACAATTGAAGAAGCCAAGACCAGCCCCCTGATTCCTAATCTAGTGCTATTAGCAAAGACTAATAGCTCAAATCTGTGGAGCATTTTACTAGGCACTTCTATATCCATTAGGAAGTGGGATGTGTACCCTCCTGAAGGTCCCCTGCAAGGGTTTGAAGATCATCAGAGCCGGGGAAAGGAGCAGAGTGGATAGGAGCTCACAGGGACTGGCAAGGATACGGACAAGTCCTTCCAACAGCTCTATCTCTGGGTCCCAAAGAGTTGTTTGTGGCCATCTCTACCCCAAGGACCCCTATTTCAAAGAGAAAATTTAAAAAATAAGTTTCTGCTAATCGTGATATTTTCCAAGTCCAACCATTTACTGGCAAATGCCATAATTTCATTCTTCTTTAATCTCTATACTGCTTTCCATAGGGGTTGTACCAATTTGCAGTCCCACCAGCAAGGTATGAGTGTACCTTTTCCCCACATCCTTGCCAAAGTTTATTGTTGCCTGTATTCTTGATGATTACCATTCTGACCGGAGTGAGATGAAATCTTCAGAGTTGTTTTGACTTGCATTTCTCCAATTACTAGAGATATCGAACACTTTTTCATGTTTGCTGATCAATTGTATTTCTTCTTCTGTGAAGTGTCTGTTCAGTTCCTTAGCCCATTTATTGATTGGGTTATTTATTTGGTTTTTTGGTGTGAAGTTTTTTGAATTCTTTATATATTCTAGAGATTAATGCTTTTTCAGAAGTGCATGTAGGAAAGATTTTCTCCCAATCTGTAGGCTCTCCTCAAGTTATTAATTGCTTCCTTTGCTGAGAAGCAGCTTTTTAATTTGAATCCATCCTATTTATTGGATGCTAATTCACAATAAGGCGGGAGGCACTAGGGAAGAATAGCATTACCTTAGATTAGGTAGAGGGAAGTGATGGGGGGGGAAGGAGAAGGGGTATGGGGATAGGAAAGATAGTAGAATGAAACAGACATTATTACTGTATGTATATATGTGACTACATGACCAATGTGATTCTGCAACATGTACACTCAGAAAAGTGAAATTATATCCCATTTATGTATGATATACCAAAGTGCATAAATGTATTCTACTGTCATGTATAACTAATTAAAACAAATTTTAAAATTTAAAAATAAATAAATAAGTTTCTGCTTAAGAGATTGCCAACAAATTCTTTCTTAAACAGTTCTCAAATTATTAAGAGGGGAAACTCAGTTCCCTACCACTGAGCTGCCAGGGAATGGGGAAGAAAGTAGCTGGCAGTCAAAGTTCCCAATGACCCAGTTTATAGGCGCATCCCCAGCTTCATGTCCTTCATGCTGGCTTTCACTCATGACAGTGTGCCTGCCATGCTGCCATCCCCTCATGCAGTGAACCACGCAGTGAGCCACATAGTGAGCCACGCAGTCCACTGTCTGGCCACTCTTCCTCCCCTGCTCTGCCTAACTCTTACCCAGTCCTCAAGAGCCCAGCTCAGCTGCCATATACTTCAAGAAGACTTGTTCAACACCCAGACTGAGGACACTCAGAGCCCCCTCGCCCCCCCGTGGGCTCCTCTAATTCCAGTGTCGGCCTCACTTCAACATATATCTCCCTCTCCTTAAAAGAGCAGCCATACCACACCACCGTGCTCCAGAAATGCTTCAAGAGGCGTCTGATGGCAGATAAGTGTGATCCAAGGTCCAGGCTCTGGCCTTCAAGGCTCCACCTGGCCCGTCCCTGGCCCTCTCTCTAAACTGCCCCCATCACACTTTCTTACTGACCCCGTTCTTGCCAGACCCTTTCACACCTTATTTCTTCAGCTCTTTTGGGGGGCGGGCAGTGGGAGCTGGGTACTGGGGATTGAACTCAGGGGCACTCGACCACTGAGCCGCATCCCAGCCCTATTTTGTATTTTATTTAGAGACAGGGTCTCACTGAGGGGCTTAGGGCCTTGCTTTTACTGAGGATGGCTTTGAACTTGTGATCCTCCTGCCTCAGCCTCCAAAGCCACTGGGATTATAGGCATGCGCCATTGCACCCGGCTCATTTCTTCAGCTCTGAGCAGAGTTTTTCCCTTTTACCCTCCAGGTCTTTGCCTTCGCCACCCTTATTCTCTCTCTCCTTGTTCACTGTTCTTTTTCTTCCTTGCAGCTTCAAAGTTTTGTAACTAAGATATTTGTTTGTTACTTTAATCTTTAATGTGATACAAAACACAGCCTCAGCTCTTCATGCTACTTGAGAGCAGGCTTATGAAATTATATCCCTGCAGGATGCTTGGTGAACCCACATGTTCTCAAATTCACTGAATAAATGAGCAAAGAGGTAAAGTTCAGAAGGGACATAAAAACAGAGAGAGTTACAGAATAGCAGAGGTTTGTGGACATTAAATATCACGGTTAGTTTCCATCATGACTTGTGTTCAGGGAACTCTGAGCGTCTTACAAATATTAATTTGAGTTCCATTCAGAGGAAGAATTCATTATCTCTGACTTGCAAAGAAAGTGAAGCCCGTGAAGTGACTTTTCCAAAAGCAGAAATAAATGAGTTAAATCGGGAACTTGGTCTTGACTCCGAATAGCTTTATTTTATGCCCTGTCATGTTCCCAGAGGACTTGAGGTGGCTAAGACAGACACAGACAGTTGCGCAATTTAGAGTGTCCACAAAAACAAACAAGCCAGTTGCTCAGGAGAAGCACGACTATTCCTGGTACAAGGTCTGGAAGAAACTTCTCCCCTGGGTCCTCACAAAGGGTAGCCAACCACATCCTGCATCGCATCCCCCAGGCCCGCAGCGGCGGGGATCACAGGGTTGTTTGCTAGCGTTCCTCCGTGTGGGCTGGTGGCACAAGGCCAAGGCTCAGATCCGTGCAGCAGTTCTCTATGGAGCCAAATCAGGACAGCCCAGGTGTGCAGTTCTCTGATGGTCTGTCTTAATCCAAAAAGGACATCTGGAGATTCTAGAGGCATCATTTAACAGCCCCAGCCTTCCTGCTGGGCTCCATGCATTTTATTTCTCACACTAAGGTTTCTAGTAAATATCAAGTGATAGTGGATTGAGAGGGACAAACTTCCACAACAGTCCACATCCTGGGACTACGGAGCTGACCTGAGAAAGGATATATTAGTTAATGTGCAGGTTAGGCTGCTGTAACAAAAAGACCCCAAAATGCAGGGGCCTAGATAGATCTAAAATTTCTCTCTCTCTCATGTAACAAACCAAGTATAGGAGAGTCATTGAAGACAGGTGCGCAGCTCTGTCCACAAGGTCATCTGGAGACGTGGGTTGGCAGTATGCCTCGACCATCCTCAACACACAGATTCCTCTGAGTCCGGGGCAGCTGCTCTGGTTGTCACCATTTTAGAGCCAAAGGAAAGAAAGAAAAAGTGAAATGCCAACAGCCTCTAATGAAAATATGATCTGAAAGTTGCACACATCAATTCTGTTTGCATCCTACTGACCGAAATTTAGTGATATGACTAGACCTAACTGCCAGGAAGACTGGGAAGTAGAATATTTACCTGGGAAGACTCAAATCCATATAAAACTCAAGGGGGTTATTTTACTGCCAGGAAGAATGAGTAAGTACCAGAAACTATAAGAATCTGCTTCAGGGCACTGATATCTGCTTAAACAGAATTGTTCCTGGAATAAGTACTATCCCACTACCAGTCATAAGGAAGTAAAACCGACACCTAGTATTAGGGGTTTAAGTTTTCTACATTAATGTGCTCTGTCCAGGGCACAAACAATGAAAAACCAAGACCCCATAATTCTGTTCCATGCTTGCAGTTGTGCTCGTTTTAGCCAGGAAAAAAATTTTAAAGGTGCTTTTTTCAAATGCCAATGATGACCACAAAAGAATCCTCTGTATGCTATCAGATATTAAGAAATATTATTTCCATGTAAATCATCCAAGGCAGACTCACTGAAAAATGTAAGTGAAGATAAATGAATAAGGCAACAGCTGTATGGGACTCTTCGTGCTGAACTAGGTAAATGTTGGTGGGCTTTTACCAAAACTCAGGGACTTAGTTTTGGAATAGCTGATCTTGGGCCTTTCTTTGTGGCAGTCATCAGATGACAGTGTTGGCTTATCTGCTGAGACATTCTTAGTTGGAAATAAGAGCATGAGATCAGCACATTGTTACTCTCTGTTGGGAGAGGCAGCAAGCACTCGCCTCTCTAATCCAATGGGATGTCACATTATTACCACGCACAATTGTAAAACTGGGGTACCAGCCTGCATTGCCGGTGCCACTGGGAATCCTTTGCTCCTACCCACCTGACTTTGATGGTAGTCTGAAGGTTTAAGCTGAATGTGAGCCTCAGTCTATACAGGATGTGGATTTTCCCCAGCAATTCCTATCCACAGACTCAAAGTTTAAGAAAAAGTGGGAGGAAGAACACAGCTACAGCTCTTAGTTTTTTCCACAAGGTGATAAAGAATACAAAGATGATTAACAGTTTTTGAAGTTGATCCACTCTTTTTGTATGGTAGATTTGGCACCAGAAGTTCACAGATAAACTTTGTCAGAAGCAAACAGATAACTTATTCTAGACTTCAGGTGGGCAAGTGTCCAGGTCTGTATTAGGAGGAGTGGATCACACTACCAGTAGGCTGCTTTCCAGTACTGGCATGACAGGCCAGTGGCCACCCGGAGTAATTTGCCTTAAACATAAATTGATATTGTTTATGGTCTTCCCAAAGTATATTTTCGTGTGTGTGTGTGTGTGTGTATGCATATGTGTGAAGAGCCATGCACCCAACAGAGCCAGGTCCTGCTCAGACACAGTGGGGTGGGGGAGAAGGAAATAAGAACTAACCTCTGTTGGATAGTCCAGTGCACCAGGGCAAACAGCATCATTCATTCTTATCTTCACACTTAATTCTCACAAGAATCCTGTGGGGCAGGGCTTGCCAACATCCTTCTGGAGACAGGGGACCTGAATCACAGTGCTGTCAAGTGACCTGCCCAAGGTCACAGAGACACTGGGATTCAACCCAGTTTGACCTCACAACACAATTCTTTCCAACAGACCACATTGCTCACCAGGATTCCCCTTACTCCCCACCTTCTCTGAGCACTACAATCTTGACTATAAATGGTCCTTGGGTTCACCCCATTCAGGTAGTGGGATCTGATGGGGTTTTTAATTCTACTAGGACTCTGCAAGAAGGAGATTAAAGACTGTCATTTGCAGCTATATGCACACCCATAATGGTGTCTGAAGTCCTACTACCCCCAAAATTTTGAACGAATGAAACTAGTCACTTCTTTGTAATAAGGATGAGGTATTATTTTCGGAGAATTTTCAATACCTCTATAATCTAAGCCTAGATCTCTTTACTAGCTAAAGCTTTTCGGCAATGTGTTTCATAGAAATCCACAACTATCTCTATTTCTTTACTCCTACCATTTAACCATCGTTTATTGAGCATTTACTATGCTCCTGATATTGTTCTAGATACTTACTTGCATGATCCCATTTAACCTCATGATAACTGAATAAGGAGGTATGTATTTCATTCATGAGAAGTTAAGGTTCTAAATGGTGCAGTAACTTGACCCAATGATTCAGAGGACTTTACCCAAAAGTACCCTACTCCAAAGAACCTGGTGGATCTAGCAAATTTGACATTTGAAACAGATCATTAAAAAAAAAAAGTCTAACTATGTCACAGAATTATTTTCAATAATCATAAAATACTAATTATCTTTATTCATTCCTTAGTTCAAAAACAATTAATTCAAAGAACACATTTTGATTTTAAGCACATTATTCAAAATCAGAACACTTCACACATGCACTAAAAGCTTGTGCTTAACATACAACAACATCACATCTCACAGTTCAAAATCCGTCTCACTAGTTTAAATTTGCAGCACGAAGAATATCTCCAAGGGGTCATGCTGACGGACAGAAGTGGTGGAGCTCAGGTTTTGTTCTTCACAATCACTGCACCCGTTCCTTGTTTATTTCAAAGCTTCTGTGCAAACCCAGGAATAGGGAGAGCTACGGGTGCTGGGTATGCAAAGCACCCCTGAAATCAGCATGAATGATTTCAAACCACCATGAGCTTGAAAACGGCACCCATAGATGAGCCCTGTGCATTGAGCATGGACCGGCTGCGTGGGACTTCTCTGAATAAAACTCTATGTGGAAGACAATGTTCTGGGTTATCGACAGTTATCCTAGTAATTACAACTTGGAGCTATAAGAGATGTTCTCCAGGACTATTTTATCACGAACATTTTTGAGATCTGCCAAGGAATGGTGAGAATAAAAACCAGAAGGATTTTAGAAGGATTTTTATTATTATTTTTAAATTCTCTGAAGGCAATGCACTGGACCCCTCCACTGCTGCTCTCAGGCTCCTGGTCCTGTTTGCCGTCACTATTGCTTGGGCTCAGTCATGCGCCATTGCTCCCACTTGTCCTTGATGGTGTGAAATCTCCAAAAGGTCTGCAAACCAGTTCTTTGCCAACCTAGAGCCCTCCCTACTTTTAGAAGGAAAGAATGATTCCTGATCACTGGAGAGTGCTGCCTCATTGTGTAGCACAAGTGAAACACACACACTCGAGTGACAAATTTTCAGTGCTCTGACTCTGTCCCATGTCCTCTGACTTGTGAGTCATATGCATGAGCTAGAATAATTTAGGAGAAGTGACCAAATCATTATACTCACAGTGTATAGAGTGAAAGAGCAAAACCATCATCTGGCCTTTGCTAATTACCAAACACTATCTCAGAATCCATCTGAAAATTTGGCCTCATGTATGACAAGAAATGGACTATGAATTGCAGGTAAGATAGAAAATGAAGGGAAAAGAAGAGATTTTGAATCATTCAAATTCATCAGGATGATCTTGTGGAAAGAATTATCATATAAGCAAGTCATATTTGCTAGGGAAACTTCCCCATTGTTTGTATGGTCTCAATAAATATTTCACAAATGTATGAATTTGTAAAATAAATGTTTCTTATGCTGTGTCAGAATATTTTGTCATTTATAACTCTTCCTCTTAAAATGATTCACCTAAATTATAAGCAAATTGCAATATTTGCTGTTAGGAAAATTTAATCCCTTGATGATCTTCTTTACTGACCTACATTAATCCCCACAGTAAATTGAGATGGTTAACAGGTCATTAACTTGTCTGCTTTGGAAATGCTAATACTGAGACTTGGTGGCTGGGACTATTTCCTTGAGTGCCTCAAGGTAGGTGACAATAAAGGGGGTAAGATTGGATCCCTGGGATTCTGTCACCAACTAGACAGAGTTTAAGGAAGAATGTGGAATCTCAGGGGTGAAGGCCCCTCCAAGACCATCCAACACCTCCAGGAAGGGTGGGCTTGCCACCTCCTGGTTGTACCATCCTAGTTTGGAACATCTAC
Source organism: Marmota flaviventris (assembly GCF_047511675.1). NCBI lineage: Eukaryota > Metazoa > Chordata > Mammalia > Rodentia > Sciuridae > Marmota > Marmota flaviventris. The sequence goes on from NC_092510.1 coordinate 80,414,671, forward strand.
TGCTGTTGAGAAAACTCTTTTTGTGTTGATCTGAACCCTGTTGCTTGATATTTTCTTCTCATCCTCCTGAGACTGAACAGAATAAGTTCATGTGACCTGTCTTCAAAACTATGAAGGTGCAATCAGCACCCGTCTCCCAGTAGACCGACCCGGTTCTCCAAGCATCCTTATGTGACGGAGTCTTAAGTCCTCTCACCCCTGAGTCACCCTTACCTATGCATCAGGGGACACTGAGTGCCAAAGCCCTATCACACATAAAATTGGACATTGCTAACTGTTTCTTATTTTTCTTTGCCTATTTCTTTGTTCATCAGCAAACACACATTTGGCATCAGAGAATCTCCACTCTAGATCTCCCAGCCCCCCTAACTTCCAACTTTCCAATCACTTTCTACACCAAAGCCATCTTGTGACTTAAGGCTCCACTGACTTAGACAGTGACCCTTCAGGTATAAAATATAATAATGTGGATTTTTCAGGTGGCAGAGGTTTCAATAAGAGGTTACCACAATATTAAAGAGATTTTCTTATTTTCTTTCATTAAAAAAAAATAGAGTTACCTTTCCCATGATTCTACACGTAGCAGCCAGGTTTAAATCTGGTGTTTTGTAACTGAGATGCAAAGGAGAAATGGAAAAGACAGGGGAGAGACAAGAGGCAGTGGCAGACACCCCTCTTCTACCTGCCAACTTGGAGAGCATTCAGATTAAGGGACAGCCTCGGAGGCAGAAGCAAATTACAGAGTTTGCATATTTGCTTAAACCCATCACGAACAAGCCAGGTATGGCAATGTCTTTGCATAACCCTGTCACTAATAAATGCATGAGCATCCTGATTATATCTGGAATTTTGCAAAATAAAACAATAGAGATAGTCCCTGCCCTTAAGGGGCTCCTGGTCTGAATCGCACACAAAAAAAAAGCAAAAGTGGTCTGGGAAGGCAAGTCTGGCCAGGTAGACAAGATGGGTCCACTTCCAGAGGAGCTAGCTCAGGAGCAGCGGGTCTGCTAGTGACAGGAAAGTTCCAGAATCTCCAAACTTAAATCCAAACTCTAATTTTCATTCTCATCCATGAAGTAGGGCTAATTATGACCTCTAGGCAAGACTGAGCATCAGAAATGATGTATGGAGAAAGAGCTGTGTATAAACTCGGAGGAAATATGCAAATAGAAATTAAAATAAGCCTCGAGGATTGCAAGCAGGAGCCCCACAAACACATCGTACTCATCCTAGAGACCGACAATCCTCACACCTTCCTTCACTTCCATTGTAATCTCTATATCAATATTAATTAAGCATCTGCCCACGACACACCACCCACGTGGATGGGGTTGGCTTTAATCTTCCCCCACACCTGCAAAGTAACTACTATTATTCCCAATACACAGATAAGGAAGCACAGCTCTGATGAAGATAAGAGATTTAGAATTCAGTTTGCTCATTGATTATATTTGCATCATTTTTAATCTGTTTTTGTATTTTCTCAGTGTATCTCTACCATGATGTTAAGATTGGGTATGAAGATCCCAGTTCGATTCCCAGTATTTTATCAGTATTGATCGAGGTCCCATCAGGTGCCAGGGATGGTTCTAAGTGCTACAAGTCCTGGAGTAAACGGAAGAGAGGACTTTGCTCTTCCAGAGTCCACATTCTATATGGATGAGACAGATAAAGCACAAGTAAACAAACTCCTCAATAAAATGCGGAAGCAAATGCCATTTAAAAACATCCTCCTGGCCAAGTGTCCTACAAAATCCATACAGATTCTTGGCCAAAGTTTCTTTGTTTACAACCACGGAAAATGAGTTTGGTTTGATTGGATATATTGTGAAGCACAATAGGTCCTACAATCTTGTGTCGTTTTCTAATGATCAGAATAAATTTATGAACATCAAGCACAGCTCTCGGGCCATGACCCATGCAGATCTTCCTGGGGTGTGGTCACTGGGGTGCCCAAGGGAATGTGATCCTTACCTTCGATGAGAATAATTCAACTTCCTCATTTAAAAAGAAGGACTCTCAATAACTACTCTCTTTGACAGTTGACTCTTCCTTGGGTGGGGATGTAAATAATGAGCATAGACTTTGGGTCCTTGGAGAACTAGTTTAAAGAGTCTCTCTGCTATTTCCTGGGTGAGTCATCTTTGAGCTACTTACCCTCTTTAAGATTCTATTTCCTCATCTATAAAATGTAAAATATGAACAATAATACCTATCAAGTAGCATTTTTGGGAGGATTAAATAAAAGAATGAGCTTCACGCCCACGATAAAGAGCGAACTATCCTACACTTGGGCTCACGGTCCAGGCAGGCCGAGATGCAAGTAAGTAACTCGATGCCTTCAGGACACAGTGATGAGGCAAAACAATAATGGAAAGGATCAGCGTTAACTTGGCTGCCCAGGGTTCTGTCCATAAGCAGCAAACACTGACTCCAGTGGAGTGAGAAAACACAGAGAGCGGAACTATTCACAGAATGGCGAAAATAGGCAAGAACTTAGAGAGGCCAAGAAGTTTCTAGATTCACAGCACGGAGGTGGGTCACTCCCTGCACTGCCAGCCGCACACCCTGGCCGAGCTGTGGTTTTATGCATGAAATTTAAAGTCCTGAACATGTTAGTACTGAACAGAAAGGGAACATGGTTCATTCTCCAAGCTCCTTCAAATAACCCTCATAGCATGTGAAGTAGGACAGTGACAGTCCTCTAGGGATCCCCCTCCTACCACAAGAGAGGCCATGGCCCTGCCACCTGCAGCCTGATGTCCTGTCTGTCAGCACAGGAAGGGATTCTCCTCAGCCCAGGAGCCCGGGGACCACGTTGGCTCAAGTTAGCTTTTCCTTAGATCCAACAGCCAGGCTAATGTCCCCCTGCACTCTGCACCAGTTAAGGTCATCGACACGAACTGAGTTGACCCTAACTTAACTGCACTTGACATCACTGAAGCATGCTCACTGTGAGCTCTGGAGGAAACAAGCCCACAGAGGGTGAGCCACAGCACCCTGGGCACACCGAGAGGTGCCCTCTCAATTGTCATTACCTCCCTGTTTCTTGTTCCTGCTTCTAGCGGCGATCTCACAGCTCCCCGCCCCAAGTGTCCAGCACACAAGGTGTGGCCGCTGCTCCGGATGACAGTTCATGTGTCATGTTTCTCCTTGGTTCATTCATTGATTTTCAAGGGCCAGAACCATGACAGTGTTCATGTCAAGACCTCACTGATGGCAGCCAGCGCCTCACAAGGCCTTCCATGCCGAGGGTAAGAAACGTCAGTTCCCACGAAGGGAGAAACAACCATCCCAGAGCCGTGCACACCGTGAGGTCAGAGGCCAGGAAGGTGCGTTCTGTGCGGAATGTCTGAACCTGCCAGTTCTCGGGGAAGTTGGACCTCTCCCAAGGAGAGTTGTGCCCTGACTCTTGATAACTGTCAGCACATCTCACAGACAGGAACTCTGGAGATAGTGATGTCAAGCAGCCGGGAACCATGAAGAATAGAACTGGAGTTGCTGAAGGAAACGAGACTGGCCAATTCTTCTCTGAGCTGATCCTGCGAACTGTGAGAAAGGAGAGCCATGAACGTGGGCTTCCCTGGGTCTGGCTCTTAGCACACTTTGCTTCACAGAGCGGTGCAGCGTTGAACGGGGATTCTCTACTGAGGCACTGCCGATGTTCTCAACTGCATAATTCTTTGTGGTGGGGCCTGTCCTGTGCACTGCGGGACACTTAGCAGTATCCCAGGCCTCCATACCCTGGATGCCAATAGCACTCCTCCTGACAGTTGTGACAATGTCACAGTGAAGTCTCCAGACATTGCCAAATGTCCCCTGCAGGGCAAAGTCATCCCCAGAGTTGAGAACCTGTAACAAGTGCAAGCTCTGGAGTCAGACTGCCAGGGACCAAATCTTGACTGTCCACTGAGCAAGCAAACTTAGAAAATGTCTTAATTTCTTAACTTCTCTGTTTCCCCAGTGGTCTCATCTGCAAATAAAGTCAGTTACCACTGGTGGGCTGGTTGTGAGGGCAAGGTGAGACACTCCTTGAAGCACCCAGGATGGAGGCTGGATTGTGGAAAGCCAATGCTCGGATGCAGATGATCATCCTATTTTCCAGAAAAGGAAAGCAAAGCTCAGAGAGCAAGAGAGCCCGCCCACAGGTCACAGCCAAACTACCATGCAACAGTGCCTGCAGCATTCCTAACGAGCTCAAGAGCCATCAAGCGGCTGGGCCCACACCTGTAATCCCAGCAGCTCGGGAGATGGAGGCAGGAGGATCGTGAGTTCAAAGCCAACCTCAGCAACAGGCAGATGCTAAGCAACTCAGTGAGACCCTGTCTCTAAATAAAATGCAAAATAGGGCTGGGGATGTGGCTCCTGAGTTCAATCAGAGTGCCCCTGTGTTCAATCCCTGGTACCCAAATTAAAAAAAAAAAAAAAGAGCCATCAAGTGAGCCATCAATAGGTCCTATCCTGGATTCTGTGGCAAAAGACGACAAAAGAGATGATCTCATGTCTGAGGTGCTCCAAACCCAGTGAAGGAGGCAGATGTGTGGTCTGAGGGTTTTCAGAAGGGCCTGCTGTGGGCTCTGTTGGAGAGAAACGCAGAGTGCCGCCGTGCATTCTCAGGATGAGGCACCTGACCCAGCCAGGTCATGGGGCAGGGGATACCGGTGGGGCCCTGAAAGACTAGAAACTCTTTCTACCTTGCCACATGGCTTATTTCATCAAGCAAATGGCAGGCAGCTTTCCACAGTGACTGTGACTGTGCCCTGACACGTGAGGTCTGCAGTATGGGCAAGGATACCTGCCTTCGAATATTTGTGGAAAGAGAAGAAACCACAGACTCCCAGAGACTGAGTCAGATCTCTTCTTTCGGAAGCACATGATGGGCCAGGAACCCGTGCATTTCTTCAGCGGTGTGATGATGGAGCTTAGCACACCCAAGTCGCCAACACTGGGCTCTTTGCTCAATGTCAGAGACAATTAAAACTTACTCAGCATGAATAGGCAGTGATGATGAATTAGTAAAATCCAAAATTGCTACAAGAGCGGGTCCTTTTCCTTGAAGAAGCCGATTGCATAAGATGGGACAATCATGATCCTCACGACAGACAAGAAAGGGTTTCACAAGCAGTGATATTTTAATAGCCCTCTATTTCACTTAATGAGCTCACTGTTGAAGGCACATATTCATATTTGGGTTAAACACCTGTATCATGGCTGTGTCATCCTGCACCTGTACAGAGCCCCAATCACTTGGACCTGTCCCTGACAGCACTAGGCCCTTATGAAGAAGGTAGGGAGGCCCAAATCCTGTGGCAGTCCTTTGGAAACAACACCCAGGGCCACCTCTTGTCATCCATCTCTATTAGAAAAAGACCCCAGAGGCCAGGGCTCCTCAAAGTGTGGCCCTTAGCCCAGGAGCACCAGCCTCCCTTAGGAGTTGGCTAGAAATGCAAATGTTTAAGCTCCACCCCAGGCCTCCTGCACCAGCCTATATTTTAACAATTTCTTCACATGATTCTGATGTTCAAACTTTAAAACCTGCCCCCCCACTAAAGTCCTCTTCTCTTACCATCCCTTTCATTAATTCATTGAACAAATATTGATCCAGCAAGGATTCCTTAATAGCCTTGCTATTAGATGCTGGGTGTATAGTAAATAAAAACTGATGTGATTCTGATTCTTGCCGACTTTAAATTCTACACGGTAGAAGAACTGGAGTTGGTGGTCACTTTTGATGAGAAGCCCATGAGAAGTTAAAAGCAAACTCTTGTTCCTGGCATATACTCAAATAGTCACAAAGCATGCGCAGGCTAACCCAGAACCAAGATCTAGTGGACAACAGAATTGCGCTGGGTGAGAAAATGACAGAGATAAAATGAATGAGATTAGGCAACTCCTGCTCTGCATTTTGACACCCCTCTGGCCCACTCTAGAATTCTGCACTCAGATGTTTCTTTACATGTCTATTTCCTCAACTGAGAGACTGGATCCCTTGAGGACAGGGCCAGTCCCAGTCACCCTACTTTCCCAGGGGTCAGCATGGTACTGGAACTCACTCAGTGTTTGCTGAATGAATAAAGCGGATAAACCTTACTTAGCCTAGGAGCTTGCCAGGGCTCTTTCTGTCCTACAGACCCCTGGGACAGTCTGCAGAATGCCTTGGAGGCAGACAATGACAAGTGTCCACTGTTTGCCTAAACCACATGTATTTTAGTCTTTGAGGTCAGATGGCCTTTGCAAATCTGGTCAAATTCTAGATCTTCTTCTCAGAAAAAAAAAAAAAAAAAAAACATACACACACCCTTCTGCATTTGAAGTCAGTGTTCTCAGATCTCTAGAAGGCAATCAGGAACTGTCTAAGTTGTTGTAGCAGGAACTGGTACAGATTGAATCTAGGTATTAAGAGATGACCAGAGAACAAATGAACTTGGAAGATATTACAATAGGTAAAATAAGCCAGGCACAGAAATAAAAACACTGCATAATCTCACTTATGTGTGAAAGTCAAACAGAGAAGCAAGGGATAGAATGTTGGTTGTCACTAGATGGGGTGACATAGGTCAAGGGTAATGGCACAGCTATGCAGGAGGAGTAAGTCTTCTCACAATAACTACTGTACATAAAGACTATGTAAATAACACTGTATCACATACTGGGAATTCATTAAAAAGAGTAGATTTTAGATGCTCATATCACGAAAAAGGGCATAACTATATGAAGAATGAATTTGTTAAATAGTTTGACTGTAGCAATCAGCTCACTAGGTATATGTGTATCAAAACATAATGCTGCACACCTTAAGTGTTTATAACTTTTATTTTTTTTAAATGAGAGATGGCAGGAGAACAGAGGGTAAAAGCCTCCACATTGGGACCAACAGACTTGTATCTGGGACACTGCTGTCCCTTATTAACTGTAAGATGGCAAGTTGGCTTATGATCCAGAGACTGGCTTTCTCATTGTAAAATGGTCAATCATTCTACAGGTCGAACATTCCTTGTCTAAAATGTTGGAGACCAGAAGTGTTTTGGATTTTGGAATTTTTGAAGTTCTGGAATATTTGCATATACATAATTAGCTATCTTGGGACCCAAGTCCAAACAGGAAATTCACTCATGTCTCATATGCACCTTGTACACATAGCCTAAAGGTAATTCTACACAATATTTTCAGTGCATCTTCATTTCAACTGTGATCCATCATGTGCCATCAGGTGTGGAATTTTCCACATGTGGTGTCACGGAGGCATTCCAAGTCTTGGGATTTGAAGCATTTCAGATTTCAAATTTTCAGGTTAGAGATGCGCAACTTCTACCTCACAAGGCTAAAGCAAAGATAAAACTAGGTAAAGCATTTAAGGTACTTAGCACAGAGACCCAAGCACTCAGGGAGCACAAGAAGAAGCTTTTAAAAAGATAAACACTCTGTTGGGTGCAGCAAGGAGGAGAGAATTCTTTGCCATTGCAATGATGCCAGAGGACCTGGTTCACCTCTGGCCCCAGGAGGCACCCAATACAGGCCCCTGCTCCCTGGACACTGGCTGTGTTCTGAGCAAAGCAGGTCCCGGGAGGTGCTCCTACTTCCTTTCCAAATTAATGGTGCATGCACCTCCTGAAGCCAAAATCATAAGATTGGAGAAGGACAGAGAAAAGTAGCTTAACCACAATGTTTCCAAACAGATGGCACAACCAGATTATGCCTAAGATTTAAACTTGGCAATCACAATCCTATTCTTCAGGTTGTGAAACCAATATTCAAATAGCTGATGAGGCGGATTCCCAATCAAATGAAACAAGTCTCCACTGAAGATGCCGACCATAGATACACCACGGACACGTCATGGTGTATCATTCAGCAGGAAAGGCATGGATCATCCAAGGCAACTCTGCTCACAGGGCAGATGCCAAGTGCTGGGACATAGTAGGCACTCAATAAAATTTTGGCCAAGGTTTGGGGTTGTAACTCAGTGGTAGGGCACTTGCCTAGCATGTGTGAAGCACTAGGTTCGATTCTCAGCACCGCACATAAATAAATGAATAAAATTAAGGTCCATCAACATCTAAAAAAATTAAAATAAATATTTATTTGACAAATAAATGAATGAAAGTGGCCATTGGACTTTCCAAAGTGAAAGAGTGAAATGTGGAATCTGTGACAGGTGGTGGTCCTGTGCACAGATCAAGATAAAGCCTTGGGTTTATCTAGCTCTCCCCGTCCCCCCATCTGCAGGTATGGAAAGGCTGCTGACACGCACATGTCCCAAGGATCTGGTATGTTTATAGGTTGAGATATCCACATGCTGAAGTCCTGCTTCCTCGGTGTGGCCTTATTTGGAAATAGGGTATTCAATATGATTAGTGTCCTAGGGGAAAATGATAATATAAGGAAAAGGAACTTAGAAACTTGTCCAATCAAAAATTAATACTTTTAATTTTCTTACATACATTTATCTTCCAACTTTGTGGTTGAAATTGTAGCCAAAATTTTCAAAGTCATTACTACTCTATAGAATTATGATGGAAAACCTTGCATTTCGTTATAACAGCACTGAGTGACATTCAAATCTCTTCAATGGCTATTTTCACTTGTCTCCTTCCCTCTTCATATAACTCCATTAGTAAAGGGCACATAATACACTGATCAATCTATTTTAATAGCTGATTAACAATAATTGATTGAATTTTGATTTCTAAAATGTAAACACAAATCATTAAGTAGCTATTAAAATGCATCTATCAATGAACATCAAATAAAAAAGGAAAGGGGGAAATTGGGAGACAGACACACACAGAGAATACCAGATGAAGGCAGAGAGATCAGCATGATGCTACCACAGGCCAAGAACTTCAAAAGTGGCCAGCAATCCACCAGAAGCTAGACTAGAACCCCAGAACAGATTCTCTTTCATAGCCCCTAGAAGAAACCAACCCAGATGACCTCTTAATCTCAGACTTCTGGTCTCCAGGAATATGAGACAATAAATCTCTCTTATTCAAGTCAGCCAGGCAGGGCTACTTTGTTACAGCAGCTTCAGGAAACTAATACTGTGCTCTCTGCAACACACCCAACAGCTTTGGAGAGCACAGGGAGCTAGTTGAGGTGATTTTTAATGGGACAGCCTAGTAGTATACCTCTTTCCAAGAGGGTCAGAAAGTGAAATGAATTGTAAGCTAGAGAATTTGATTATTCCTTCCTTCTCTTGACTAATACTTCACAGGCAGGCATGAAGTGCCTCCACAAGCAGGTGTCTGTCCCTGCTGTTGGTAAGCACACACCTGAGCCCCAGAGGCAGACTCAGCCAGAGCAGCCTACCCACAGCTCCGCGTGCAGCTACGTGGAAGAGCTCGCTCAGCCTGGGAGAATCAGGGATGATTTCACAGAAAATGTGACATCTGACAAGATCTTAAGAGAGGATTAGGAGTTTCCCCAGCAGACAAGAATATTCTGACAAATTAATCCCCAGAGACAAAAGTCTGGAGTCCCCAAGGCAGGGCCACCGAGAGGGAGCAATGAGATGGGACCAGGGTGGAGAGGAGGTGGGAGAGGCTGGGACAGCTCCACTGTAAGGGGTGGAATCTGTGACAGGTGGTGGTCCTGTGCACAGGTCAGCTGGGTGACAGCATGATCAGGTCATTTTTCATGACGATCATCCTGGGGAGGATGGTCTAGCGGCCAGGAGATCAAGCAGCAAGAAGCTCTTGTCACGGTCCTGGGAAGAGACACCATGGGCCTAAACCAGAGCCACCGCAGAGGAAGAAATGGACCCTAAGATACTTCTGAGGCCAGTTATCAGGTTGTGTTGACCCAGTCACCACAGGAGGGAGGGCGTCCCAAGAGGAGGTGACTCTGCCCTAGAAGGACGGTGCCAGTTTCTTCTTCCAACTTTAGGAAAGAGGACAGGGGACCCTGGTGAGTCCTCAGATCTCACCTTTCCTTAGGAGGTACAGAGAGGACCAATGTGGACATCCTGGCCATAGGAGACCACTGGCCATAGGAGACAGAGGGCAACATGGTGGCATTGCTCTTCAAAGCTGGTACACACCCAGCCAAGTGGCCTCCACACGAGGCTCTTGGCCAAGCCAGCGTTCTGGAGACCCACCTGCCCTCCTATGCCCTAGCCTCCTAGGAGACAGCAGAGCCTGGGGAGAAACAGAGGCACCAGAATGCCAGCTCGGGGGCGCAGGAGGGTATCCAGGGACGGGAGGGGGGACCTGGAGTCCCCACCACCCTATCCCACTTGGTCCTAGAATCTCAGAGTCTTGGGATCCTTGGGACCTCAGTAGCCCACCAGCCCAGGCCACCAGCATGAGTCCCCATGGCCCGAGCTTCCATCAGCTCCATGCCTGACTGGCTCTCAAACACCTCCAGGAGGGAGACAGCACCCCTCCTGGGAGCTCAGCTCACCTGTGGACAGGTGAAGCCTTCCACATGTTGAGCCCAGCATGTCTCCCTGGGCCACCCCCAGGTGCCGCAGGATAAAGATCTACTATGACTTCCTTCAAGCATCTGAGGGCCAGGCTCCTGTCGCACAGGGTCCTCGAGGTCAAAGCCCCCCGGTGGTCCCCCTCTCCCCGGAGCATGGCTTCCTGTTGACCTGCACTCTGCTCCCACTCCTCGGAACTCACGCCAAGGCCAGAATTACCGCCAGTTTCTCTCTTGGGATTTTTATATGGGAAGGGGGTCTCACTCCAAAGGCTTCTCTCTCCTCTGAGATCCAAAAACACGATCACCTCCTCAGCTTGTCACTTACCTTGCCTCCCAAATTCCAACTACTGGGCTGGGGATGTGGCTCAAGCGGTAGCGTGCTCACATGGCATGCACAGGGTGCTGGGTTCGATCCTCAGCACCACATAAAAATAAAAAAATAAAGATGTTGTGTCCACCAAATTCCAATGACAGCTCTGGCCTTTGGGGACAAATGGCACCAGGGATGAGTGAAGACAGATGCAGCAGCCAAGGGAGAGGGGAAACGGGGTGGGTGATGGGCAGGACAAGGGTGACTGGGGGGGGGGGTGCAAACGACCTCTTTCCTTTGTGCTCATTCTTCCAATCACATACCCAACAACGTCACTGTCCTCAGCTAGAAAGTCTGGAAACCAGTGAATGATACCTTGCAGCTGCCATGAGCACAGCCACAACTTCCATTCTTGGGCACAGAGCTCTGAGTTGCTTTAGCGGGAGGACACGGAACGCTCTGAGTCCCAGTGGAACATCCCCAGGTGGACCATAGGACTATAAATGATGATGAAATCATTCCAATTTTTATTTGGGGCTGATTTTGTACCTTTAAATTTTCATATTTTTTTGCATGCACTCTATGCATTCATCCATTATAAAATTTATAAGCAAATACACACACACTGGAGATGCATGCTCAGTGTGATTTTACTGAGATGCCTGCACAATCAAAAAGCTTTAAAAATACTGCTCTGGTGGCTGTCAGACAACCCACACGCGCCTTCTACTAGCACTAGGGGTTGAGGGATGAGGCTGCTCGGAAGTGAGGTACTGGTAATGCTGTAAACCTAGTCGTTTTGCAGAGTGTCTGGCCCTGGGTAAGAGCATTAGGAAGAATGTGTTACTTAAGCTGCATCAACAGTAGTAGCAGCTCTAGAATGAAGGAGGGGACTCTCTCATTCACCCTTACTTGTCCAGACCACACTAATGGATTGTGTGCCCTGCCAGAAGTGATATTTTAAGAGATGAAGGAGTCCTTTCAGAGGACAGTGACAAACAATATCCAGAACACTTGAAGCCACATCAGCAGAGGAACCCTAGATGGAACAGGCAGAGGGGGCGTGTCCAGTCTGGGCAGGACATGGGGTACCTAAGAGCCAGCTACAGATTCCTAAAGGCCAGCTTGGACAGTGAAGATGGACATACTTCATGTGACCCAACAGTCACAGCCAATGAATGGGTGGAATCACAGGTAAGAAAACATAGGCCCCATCTACAGGAGAATCTTCGGGCAGAGCCACCTGGAGAGAACGGCGCCTCTTGCCTCTAGAGATGTGCACCCAGACACGGGGCCTGCTTGCTGGAAGTGTGGCAGGGTGGACCTCGGCCGAGCTCCGCTGGGAAGTGAACAGGTGTGTTTTCTGTCAGTGGTTCAATGGAGACTCACAGACGCCCTTGACCTTGAATGAGGTCAGAAAACGGATGCAAAGTCAACCAAGTGAAAGGTCACAGAGGTGACTTCCAGGGCCAGCAAAACTCACCAGTGACCGAGGACAGGGAAACGCACTCTGACTCCAAGACTCTCAGAGGGTCCGTGTGACGCTCCCCAACCCAAGGTGGCTCTTGACTTCTTTCTCCCTCAGCAGAGTGGAGGCCCCAGCACCCTGTGGTCACCTTTCCCTGCCTCTGCCACAGCCAGAGGCAGCTGTCATGGCCCCTGAATGAGCTCCTGCTGTAGGACCAGAGGAAACTGACGGGTGGACCCCATTTATCCCAGCTCGCCCCTTTCCACCTCCGTCTCTAGAAATGCTCGTTCGTTGTACCTGTAGAATGTATGAGAACCCAAGAGTGAACTCCAGAGTTAAGGAGGCTCAGGATTAAGGCAGGAGTTTTGAGGGAAATACTTTTTTCCTCAGAAAGAGACTTCGATCTCCCTCAAATTACATACTTACCATATTATTAGAATTATCCATTTAGCTCTTCACTGTTTACAAAGCATTTCCACACCCATTTTTTTTTTAATCTGATCCTCACGATAATCTATTGAGATGAGTCTTAACAATGACTGTTCCCATTTTGGAATAAGAAAATGGAGACTCAGAGAGGTTGCTTAACTTGCTTAAGGTCACAGAGCTTTCAAACTCACCCCCAAATCCCCTTATTACAAATTGCTAGCTCAATCCACTGTCCCACACTGCCCCCCAGTGTTCCAGAGGAAAGACTTTTGCCCATCCACAAAGGTAACAATAACAGCTGCTCCCCACATTCTTAACAAAGGCTCTTTTCAGCTTTTATTGCCTGTCTTGATAATGATGTGGGTGGTTGGCCTCAGAATGATTCTCACACAGCTCATTTCTGCCCCTCGAGGAGCCAAGCAGTTTCCTCATCTGTTTAATATATGTAGTTGATACCTGCCTGTCTCCTAGGATGGTTCTAAATAGCATTCAGTAGGTGCTCGACCATTGCACACTGGGTCTGTTGGCACACTTTGCTTTTCTATGTGAGATGTTGATTAGGAAAAGATGTTGGGAACAACTAGCCGAACTTACAACGTGCTGAGCGGGAACTGAGGCCCCAGGTCCCCACGTGGTACCTCTCCACTCAAAACCCAGTGCATGCCTCTGCTTGTTCGGCCTGCAGGGATTTTGTAAAATGAATCATTTCAGCAAAATGCATCTTCATATGAGGGAAGGCAGAAATCCAGGAATTTGGGGGTGGGGGGGAAATAAAATGAATACTATTAAATTCTACCGAGTCTTAACGTACAAGCCCTCTCAGGCACGTTTTCACCATATGGCCCTGATTGCCCAAGACGGTGCACGTTTCAGATGCTCTGCACCCCGCTCAGGACACACAGTGGACGCTGCACTGAGTCACGTGACTCAGTGTGGGGCCAGAGAGAGATGAGCGTGTGCCAGACCCCACTTGGGAACCACAGACAAAAGAAGGCCGGGTCTGGGCCCAGGAGCACTCACATTCTAGAAGGGAAGGGAGCTATGTGAGGGGGGCCAAAAGAGGGTGGAAAGATGCTGGTGGCTCAGAGGATAACGGAAAGGCAGTTTTCCAAGGAAGTGGCTTCAAGATGGACGGCAAAAGTTGACCAGGAATCTGCCCACGGAGGGGGCAACCCGTTCTATGTGCCATTTCACGGGGTCCTAGATGCTACTAAATTGTTTAAAAAAAAAAAAAGTTTTCCTAACTTAAAGAGGAAGAATCCAGTCTCTTTATGGTCAGTTCTTCAATTATGGGTTAAAAATTGATAGAGGTTTTGTAGTCCCTTCGGTTTCCTTGCTTATTCTTTAAAATCTTTTGCCCATTTTTCCACTGAGGTTTTATTCTAGTATTTTGTTACCGACCTGCAAAACTTTCAATGTCATGATCATTATCTTTGTCCCATGGGTTGTGAGCATTGTACCCCAGTTTTCTGTCTTTGATGTGCAATTGTTGGATATGTAAATGTTCTCCATTAATAAAGAAATCAGCTTGTACAAAGGTACCTGTCTGCATTCCCTTCCCGTTGTGCCTGTGGTTCTTTGCTCACAGCCCCAGCATTCCACGCCTTATCAGGACCTGGCGGTTCACCTTTCCCACCCATTCCCAGGAGGCGGCCCGGCCTCCTTGCCTCCTCTGATCCTCATCCAACCCCCCACCCCCTCATGCACATCTTCCTTCCTCCATGAATCAGGGTCCCCACTCAGAGCGTCCCTCTCCCTGAAAGACTCGAAATGGATTATTTATCTAAGACTCTCCCTCCACCCCGGGGGTCCTCTCTGTCCTCCTAGGACAGCAAAATGAGGAAATAGCCAGATGCAGCTGGGGACAGAAAGCAAGCAAGCAAGCAAGCAAGCATGGCGGTGCTGCCGGCTCTGATTCGTGATTCAACAGAGATGAGGGCCAGAGGCTGCAGTGGGTGTGGGAGCAGAAGACACACAGAGGAGGAGAAGGATTAATTGAACCAAGCCAAGCTCAACCTTGAAGATGCTGGTTTCGTTTGTTCCCGAAATAGGGTTGAGCTGATGGCTGGTTCCTACTTGTTGGTTACCAGCTCACCCATCCCTTCTCTAAGTCCTTGTTCATTAATCTCCTCAAAGAGAGTGACTTGACTCTCTCAGGTCTGCTGGCGCTGTGTCAAAACCCTGTTCTTTTACTAAGTTTGCAGAGGAGCAATCCATGAAGATCTTCACAGGGAGCTTCCATGCAGAACAGAGAAACAGCTCCCCCTCCCCTGTGGAAGCATCCCTGTGAAGACCCAGTGCACCAGGGAGCTGCCCTTACTTACCCACTCACACATTGTTTGGCTATGCATTTAGCACAGGAGAGCATAGACTGTGACCCAGACACAAGCCAGGCCGCATGCATACCAGCGACTCTGGACAAGTCAGGTGTGGTCTCTACCCCCATCAAATGAAAACTGCAACACACTGCAATCGCTGGTGTAGGGGGACCCTAAAAGCATGCTTGGGGAATTCCCAAAGGGACCGAAGACATTTTCACAGAGAAAGTGACATTTGAGGTTGCTCTTCAAGGTCAGGGACTGTGTCTTGCTCATCCCAGGTATTGCTCATAAGAGGTGCTCAGAGACCTGTGCCAAGTCAGTAATCAGAAGCTCAAGGGAATTGGAGTCATCAGACAGAAAGAATAAAGGAGGTGCATGACAGGAAGAGGGCGCCATGACCAGAGGCGCAGAGCAGGAGCCTGGGGGGGAAGCAGCAGTGTCTCAGCATGGGTGTGGCACCCGGGCAGCACAGATGGAGCTGGAGGAGGCAGCGGGCTCAGCCTGCCATGCTAAGGAGTTGCAACTCCATCCTGGGAACCAGGGGTTGTATTTATTGATGGCGGGGGAGCAGCCACAGGGGAAGTCACGCAGACATATTTAACTGAAAACTGTCTCCTGGATTCCAGTAAGTGGGGAACTATTTATTTTGTATGTGTCCATCAAAAGTGTTCATGTTGGTAGCTGATGGGATGTCCCAGGGAGTGAAGTAAATTCTTCAGGATTTTCAAGTCCGCCAGATGCCTGCCCAGAGCCTTGATCTCCCCTTCCTGGAGACCCCTTTATACCTGAGAACTCAGTCCTTAATTTTTCTTTCAAGTGCATCAGAAACATCCCTGCTGACTGGCTGCTGCTTCTCTGAATCAGGGTGGGTGGCAAATGTATGAAACAAGAAGCAGGGCACCAGAATCAGTGGGACTGTGACTTGTGGGCACCTCCTTGAGCCCACTAAGACGATGACTTTGAGTCAATGCTCCTAGCATGGCGGCCATAAACCAGGAACACCAGGATGCCAGATTTTCCTTCTCTCTCTTCCTTACTTGGTTCCTTATTTGACAACACTCCATAGATTAATATCTATGTCAACATCGCAAACCTGGGTCCCGTTCTAACTCTGACACTTACTATGAGGCATTCGCTGAGTCACTGAATGTCTAAGACTCTCAGCACCATTTTAAGTGATAATACGTCCAGGTGGCTGATACGGGAGCTGACCAAGGAGGTTTCCAAAACCCCCATGAAAGGGCCTGGCTTAGCAGGCTCCCAGCACCTCTGCCCCTCTCGGCACCACCGCCCACTCTGGGAGACAAGCATGTCCAGGCTGGTTTACAGTGTGCTCAGTGCTGCCTCCTGGTACCCCCGTTGCAGGTGTCCTGTCCAGAAGACTTCCCTGCTGTTTATTTTACAAATAAGGATGTGTCATTTCCTAGTCACTGGAGATTGGTAAAACAATAGCCAAGAAATAGATTCAGAATCAAGTTGGCTCCTCAGCCCTTATCTCCTCTCCCTTCCTGCAAGAACCAATCCAGCCCCATCCCACACCCACACACCTACACTCCTACAGCTTGGAGCCGCTGCCTGTCCCCATGGGCCCCACTGTTTCACCACAGTGTGCTTTTCCAAGAAGTGCATGGCCCCCATCTCCTCACAATTGATTTACTCATCTTCCAAGTCTCAGCCCATGTGTCATCTCCTCCAGCAAGAGGACACCCATAGGAAAATGGCACCCTCTCTTCCCATGCTCCATTCCACCTTTTGTTCTCTGTATCTCCCCCACACCTCCCCCGGGTACTGGAGACTGAACCCAGGGGCACTTAACCACTGAGCTTCATCCCTGGCCCTTTTTATTTTGAGACAGGGTCTCGCTAAGTTGCTGAGCATGGCTTTGAATTTGCAATCCTCCTGTTTCAGCCTCCTGAGCTGCTGGGATCACAGGCATGTGCCACCGCTCACGACTTCTTTCTATATCTTATCCTATACCATGTTGCACTCAAACATTGGTTTGCTATCTGTATCCCCAAGTGGCCCCTAACATCCTCAAGAATAGGAATCATTGACTTAGGCATCATCTTACCCAGTGTCCCTCACAGAAATAGAGACCAAGTGGACATTCAGCAAAGTTGTTAAAGGGAATTGACAATAAGCATGAGGAGTCCTGGAAGATGGCTTTTATGAGTCGTCCAATTAATAAACCTTTTGTCTCCAAAGGTGACTCCCCACCTCCACAAACCATCTCTCCCTGTGTTTGTGCCCTTAGATCATCCTCCTCTCCTTACCTCAGGTGGCCCTAGAACTCACTTGGTTCAGAATACAGAGGTAGTGCCTATCTCTACCTTCCAAGGCTGGTCACAAGAAGACTTGTAACTTACCTGGGTTTCTTGCAATACTCCCTCAAGGACAGTGGTTCTCCAGCTGAGGCAACTTGGCTTTCTAGAAACATTTAGCAATGTCTAGAGACATTTTGGGGTTGTCATAATTAGACAGGAGAGAAGACGGGGAGACCTTCCTCCAGCATCTAATTGATAGAGGTCAGGGATGCAGCTAAACAGTCTCATTATACTAGATAGCCCTCCACAACAAAATGGCCCCAATGTCAATAGTGCTGAAGTTTTAAAATCTTGTTTTAAAGGAAGTTAGGTTCCATGTAAGAAGTCCTACTCCCCTTAGACCACCATGTTAGAAGGAAGCCCTCGTTAGCCTGTGGAGAGAAGGAGATCTGGCCCACCTCTAGCTCCATTCTTCTGCAAAGCTAAGGCACCAGACACATGAGAGAAGCCATCCCAGAAGCCAAAAACTAAGGCATTTAAGTAACTCTAGCCCCTACCTCCCACAAACAGCAACCACATAAGGCCCCAAATAAGAACCACCCAGTTGATCCACATCAACCCATGGAACTACAAAAGACAGCAACACCTTGCCTTAAATTACTCTGTTTGCAGGTGGTTTGTTATGCACCAGTGATAACTAAAAACACCTGGATTCTGATGTTACTAGTGTTCTCGGCTTTCCCACAGCTCTCTCTTCCATCCTGTTTTGTACCTTTCTCCTATCCTAAAGCCTGAGATGGCAAGATTTGTGTGCAAACTGATCAGCTGGTCTCCCAGGTGTTTTAGGCCCATGCAAATTCCCTGACAATTGTTTTAGTGCTACTAGCTGGGACAGCAGGAAACCTGCAGCACTTTGTAAATGAGGGACAGGGGCCATTTTCATTGGTGGGAAAAGAGAAATAGTAAAAGTCAAACCACTGCTACTGCTTGCTCACATGATGGACCCCAGGAATGGCACTGGGCAAGGGGAGAAGGTTCTGCCAGAGGAACAGGGGTGAACTTTGGCTGAGAACTGAAGTCAGTTCAAGGGGAACCGTGCATGACAACAGGCCACCTAACTCATTCAATTCACCAAGCCATTCTTGGACACTTGATCAGAAATTTACCTTTTCCCATTGGAAGACTCAGAGATAAAATTACCTAATTCTTACATAAAAGGGCTAATATTTTAGTTGGAGAGACTAATATGTCAACAGTAAGCTATCAAACAAGACATAATGAAATAGATGCTAAAGTATAATGCTAAGGAGTGAAAAGGTCGGTAGTCTGCACTATTGCATTAGTGAAAGGACGCTCACCCATCCTATGTTGTTTATCAAGTACCTGCTGCATTCTCAGCACCAACCACAATAGAAATCCAATAGTCAGAGATTCCCGACTCAAACTTATAATT
Organism: Marmota flaviventris; assembly: GCF_047511675.1. Classification (NCBI taxonomy): domain Eukaryota; kingdom Metazoa; phylum Chordata; class Mammalia; order Rodentia; family Sciuridae; genus Marmota; species Marmota flaviventris. The sequence continues at coordinate 80,433,338 of NC_092510.1, forward strand.
CATTTTTTCAGATTTAACAGTGGACATTTAGTGTATAACTGTCTTAAAAAGTGATATTTCCCAAGAAGTAACAAATGACGAGTTGATTTTAGTCTATATATTGAGACTCTATTTTTTTGGCATACTTTAGTATGATTTACAAATGAAAATTGTGCATATTCAAAGTTTGGCTGTGTTTGGCTCATTTTGCTTAGCATAATGTCCTCTGAGAAAGACCCCAAAGACTCATACTATGCTCTGTATCTTAAACCTTAAAAGGGGATAAGAATTTTCTGTAAAGAGGGAAAATCTTCTCATACTTTGTTGATGGGACTGCAAATCGATGCAACCACTCTGGAAAGCAGTATGGAGATTCCTTAGAAAGCTTGGAATGGAAGGAACCACCATTTGACCCAGTTATCCTACTCCTCTGCATATACCCAAAGGACTTAAAAAACAGCATACTACAGCGATGCAGCCACATCCATGTTTACAGTAGTTCAACTCACAATAGCCAAGCTATGGAAACAACCTAGATGTCCTTCAACGTATGAATGGATAAAGAAAATGTGGCATATATACACAATGGAATGTTATTCATGCATAAAGAAGAATGAAGCTATGGCATTTGCTGGTAAATGGATGGAACTGGAGAATATCATGCTAAGTGAAATAAAGCAATTCCAAAAACCAAGGTCAAATGTTCTCTCTGATTTGTGGATGCTAACCCAAAACAGGGGAAGTTGGGAAGGAGAATAATAGAAAGATTGGAATGGACAGGGTTAATGGAGGAAGAGTGAAGGAGGGGAATGGGAAGACAGTAGAATTAATTGGTCATAATGTTCCTAGCCTTGTATTTGTATACACCAACCAGGGTAACTCCACATCATGTACAACCACAAGAGTAGGATCCTAAATAGGAAAAGTTATACTTTATGTATGTATATTCTGCCAAAATACATTCAATGTCATGTATAAATAAAAATAAATTTTTAAAAAAAAAAAAGGGGAAATCCAGCAGTTGAAGTTTTTCATTTTTCATCTTCCCAAATGTCCATTTCTAGACAAGGTGCCTCAGGCCATGCTTTCAAAATGGAGGGGAGGTTCTCCTTCTGGAACTCTAGGGTAGCTAGATAGCATTAGGCAGGACAGGCTAGGTCATGCAGCCATAACAAACATCCCTGAACTCTCGGTGGCTGTAAACAATAGCATTTACTTCTTCCTCACCCAACCTGTGCAGCACAGTTAGTAGAACTCAGCTCGTCAGATCACTCAGGGACCCAACTGATGGAGGCTCTTGTCAGACCAGGCCTCTACCTGAGCACTGCAAGGGAATATGGAGAACCACACACTAGCCAGAACTGATGGACACTCCTTGGCAAAGCTAGTCACATGGGCCAACCGGAATCACAAGGACAGAGACTGCAGTCCTACTATGCCCCTGTAAGGAGGAAGATCCAGAAAGACCTGAGTGGTAACAATGACTATCACAGGGAGTCATAGCCTAAGTTCAGAGCATCGTCTTCCTTAAACATCCGTTTTTACCTGAAGGTTGATCAAAGCACTGATTTAATATTTAAACAAATACGAAAATATAATGGACTCAAGTTCAAAATGTTGCATGAATTTTAAGTTGAAAGGTAAGACTTGAAGAGAATTTCAGGCTTCTGAATTCTTGGCATTCTGCTCCTTGAACTCCCTTCAGTCCCTATACTTTGCTATTTTAAATGGTTCCCAGGGGTCAAATATTAAGAAGCACTGGATTGGGGTAAATATTCCATTTAAGAGAACTGGAAAAAAAGAGATGCCCTGGGGAACTCAATGTAAGCTGCAGATAACGTTCTAAATTTCCTGACAGGTAAGGCAGAGAAGAAAACACAGTCACATCACTTTGGGGTTTGTTTTTTGGTTTTGTTTGGTGGCAAGGGAGGGGGGGCAACAGAAAGCAAACCACAGACAGAGGCTAAGGTCTTCCCGGGAATGCAATGAATGGAGAACGAGAGCAGCTCCAACTTCCATTTGAAAGAGAACACACGGTCTTCTTACATTAACTGAAGGGATCCCATCCAACCCGGGTCAGTGAAAACAGGTTGTTTTCTGTGGATAAAACCCAATTCAGAGACAGAATGGAAAGAATCATGAAAGATGATAATAGCTCCATTAAGTACTGGCTAGATGTCAGGCTTAGAAGTCATTTCCCTGGAATAGCTAATTAAATGCTCAAAGCCTCCCCATGTGGTAGGTGCTGTTATCATCCCTCATTTTACTGATAAGGAAACTGAGGTACAGGGACAGGAACATGCCCAAACTCCAAAGACTGAAAGTGGTGGAGCCGGATCCTGACCTGGGCAGCCTGGCTTAGAATCTCACTCTCACAGATCCCAGGCTGCTCCACCTCAGCAGGATCAGATGTGGCCCACGGGCACCCTGTGGGTTAACTGAGCTCTGGACAGGTACTGGCGCTCACTCAGCTCCTTATTAAGATGCTCAAGTAGGCTTGGGCAAGGCTGTCAATTCCAGCTCCACCAATGGGCCTTCCTGCTTCATTCTCCCAGGGAGGTCTTGCCTCTGTTCTGAGGACATGGCTGGACCAGATTCTCCTCCGGCTCTCAGCAGGCCTGGCCTGGGCACCTGGGACCAGCGTGATTTTCTGGAGGGAAATTTGTATTTCCTCCAACTCATTCCCAGTGATTGATGGAGACCCCAAAGCTCCACCTACTACATTAACTGGCAGAGATGACTTCAGCCTGGAAACATTTTAGGGGGTGTAATGCCAGCTGCCTGCCCTTTCCATGAGAGAACTGGGGAAGTGAGCTAACCAGGGCCCTGCGAGGCTCCTTGCCCTGGGAAGAGGGGAAGAAAAACCCTTCCTTTGGAGCTATTGGAAGAGATTGGCTGCAGCCGATGTTTTTTTGCAGTTGGGAAACATAACCAAACATCTGGTGGATGCTGTACAATGTCCCCACCCCTCTAACCACCACCACCATCATCCCTGCCCCCAAAACATCCAGAACTACATGACGGTGTCGCAAGCCATCCACGGGCTGTGTGTGTGAGCTATACACATTTGAGCATATGAGGGGTCTGGTCTGGCATTGCACGCTGATTGGGCTGTGTGACCTAAGTGTGCCTTTCCTCTCCCTCTGCCTGTGATCCCACACAGCACCTGAGATGGGTGTGACTTGCCAAGATGTCAATCAATCTGCTGACCACAAGGATCACCAAGTAAGACTCCACCTTTCGAAATCCTATCCCTTGCCTTATTTGGATGGAATATTCTATTGAATGTCTTTTCCCCAATAAATAGAAGGGTTTGGGGTGCTCTCTCTCTCCCTTGCTTTTTCCAGCGCTGCTCAGCGTGGAGCTGACCCTTGGGGTCGCAGAGCAGTCTCGCCCTTGAAACTCATGTTCTTGTGTGGCGTGATTTCTTCGCCATTTTCTTAGCTATTGCTGCAGTCAGCTTCTTTAAACCTAGCTCATCTCAGCAGCCCGGCCAGCTGGCAAGATGACGGGATGTGCTTGCCACGATGGTCAATTCGTGGGATTGAAGGAACTGTGACAAAGTGGAGACCATCAGCACCAGGCCAGAAAAGACCCTGAGGGATCAGGAGTGTGGCCAAGGCCCTGTCAGAGGTAGCAATATCCTTAAACCCACTGAGAAGAGCACTAGGTATGGAAAAATCTGAACGGGGATTATACACACAGCTGCCCACAGGCCAGGCTAATAAGGGCAGAGTGTGAACAGGACCGAGGGTCAGACCTTCAGAGTAGGGCCACAGTATTCACATTCCAGGTTTTCTTTCTTCACAAACAACATGCAGCCCAAACAGAACATGCGTTGAGCAGCACTGAGCCACCAGGTGCCTGTTGGTGCCCTCTGATGCTGAGTTCCACCACGGGACCACTGCTTACTGCTGGGGACTGGGAGCAGGCCACAGAACTTCTCTGAAGCTTGCTTTCTTTATCACTCAGGAAGAGGAATGATATCCTCTGCCTCTGTGGTGTTATCTAAGAATTAAACAATGACATCCACTTGATTTTGAGCTCCTTGAAAGTAGTGACCATTCTGCCACTAGCTCTTGACCTCAGGTCTGACAATTGTAGATAACAAGTGGGTGATGGATGGAAGGAGGGAAGGAGGGAAGGATGAATGATGGATGGATGGATGGATAAATTATACACCTACTATGTGCCAAAATTATACACCTACTGTATTGCACTAGATGCTCTATAACTTTATCGTTATAAAAGGAAAAGGCTCAAATGCAATCCTATCGGTCACAAACCCAAGTTTTCCAAGTTCATTCCTTGTCCCTTTTTATCACCACACCAAGCAGCCAATTCTTTAACCTGAAGATGGGCTTTCAGGCAGGAATTTGTACGCAGGGTGGTGTCAGGATCACAGCTCATTTCAGCCAGCCTCTCCCAAGGGCCTTTCCTCTCCTTGTACCAGTTTAGCAACTGAACTTGCTCACTCACCTCCTGTTCTCTGAGCCTCCCATCCACACCAGATCCCATGCCAGACCAGGGAACATGGAGTCGATGCCCTGGGTCCTGTCATGGGAGAGGTCACCTTCCAGGGCGCTGCCTCTGCAGGACTCCAGACAGGAACGCCACAACCCACGCCAAGCGCCAAATTACAGCAATGTTCTAAGGGAGCAGCTGGGGTTTTATTTTTCATTTCCTCAGCACACCCGTCTCTCCACATTTAGTTGATACACTCTAAAAAACAGGCCCTGACACCTGGGGGTACATTTTTGGAAAATGTGTGGACCATATGCATACCTAACATGCGGCAGAGCCAGGGAGAAATTGGTACAACGCGGCTTGGCACCAGCCGGCATTTTTCTTTTTTTTTAATTCCTTAACATCTTGCCTACAAATTGCATCCTCCAGCGCTTCAGAGAGCTGAATAACCCCAAATGCTTATGGCTTATTTCATTATGCTTTATTTGGGGCTTTAAGGAGGGTGATCAGAGACTGTCAGAAACAGTCAAGCAACATCAGGGTCGATTGGGTTGAAGAACATTCAAGGAAATTGATTTCTGTATTCTTTTTTTACGGAGACCACGTGTCTCCTGAAAGTGGTTTTGTGATTGTCCCACAAGCATGTTCCCTAACCTCTTTGGAGCCCATTGGCCATTGGGTGGCTGCCTTTTATTAATTTCTTCCAAAGAAAAGGGGGCAGAAAGCAGAGCCCTCCTGAGGCAGCAGCTGGGGTAGGACAGGCCCTGGTCTGAGAATGGGGAAGTCAAGTCTCTGTACCGCTGCTGTTTCTCAGTTGTGTGGCCTGAAGCAAACCTTTGAACTTCAGTTGCCTCCTTTGTTTAAATGCCAAAGTAGTGATAATGTGCATCTCTACAAGGCTGTGTATACAGCTCACAGAGACCTGCCACACACATTGTTGGGTAGGCATCAAGCCTGGCATGGGACCACACCTCCAGCCGGTGAGCTGGGTCTCCTTATGCAAATTAAAAACCTGAGTTCTAATTTCCCTATAGGCTAGTCAGTTTTCTATTATTGTGACAAAGTTCTTGATAATAAACTTAGAAGATGGAAAGGTTTAATATGGCTCATGATTTTGGAGGTTTCTGTTCCTGGTCCATCGGCCCTGTTGCCTTGGGCTCGTGGCAAGGCCATTCGTTATAGAGAGAGAACTTGATGGAGAGGTCTGTTCACCTCATAGCAGCTTGGCAGCAAAGAGAGAGAAGAAGGGACTGAGGCCCCAATATCCCCTTCAAGGCCACCCCACCCCCACCCCCCAGTGACCTAATCACCTTTGACTAGGCCCTACCCCCTAAAGGGTCTACCACCTCCTTAAAGTGTCACAGATTAGGGATCAACCCTTCAACATATGGGTCTTGGGGGGACATCCAAAATCCAAGCTTTGGAATTTTGTCAAATGCAGACAGGAGAGAAGAGTAGGGCCAAGTCTCAACTGAGGCAAGAGGTCTAAGATTGCTTTTTTAAAAACCGTATAAATATTTAGACTCAACTCTGCCTTGAACGTACCTCCCCCTCCATTATCTGCGTGAACATTTCCTCCAGCTGCCCCCAAATGAACAAATGCACCATGAAAATAAAAGCAGTATGTAGGCCACGCAGGGGCAGCTTCCAGAAACGCCTCGACATCTAAGTTCAGCCAAACCACTCCCCTCCTGTATAGCAGCCACCACACTGAAGGATGCACACTTTGCCATTACTATGACATCATCAGCATGCACTAGGCTAGACTCAGTTACTTTGAACTCTCCTAACTCCATGCTTTCAAGGATAACCTTGGGGCATCTCTAACCAGGGTGTTGAATTGGACATAGCATTCCCACGCATAGCTGTGGTCTACCCGGCAACATAGTAGGCACTTTCCCATAGCATCCTTACCCCATCCAACCTCATAGTAGCCCTGAGCCATGCCCCAAAATTTGAAGCTCCAAAAGGTGAAGCAGTTTCTCCCAAGTCACACAGTAGGTGGTAGATTGCAGAGGGGACCAGGTTTTTGAATTCTAGATCTAGTAATTCTCTATTTGGATTCCACTCTTTGCCTCTGGCATAATACAGAGGGTCACACTATAAAGACACTTGCCCTAGCTCTGCCTCCACAGCCACCCTGATTCAGGGTAAGGGATTCCACACAACTAGCACTCTTCTTCCTTTCGAGAGAGAAGAGATGGAAGGAAATCAGAAGTCTCTCTTCCTTCAATTTTTTTTTTCTTGTAACCAGTAAAAAGAGCTTTTTGGTTACAGTCCCAGAATGGCCCTAGTATTTAGACCTATGAAAGCTTTTTGTTTGTTTGTTTGTTTTTCATTTGTCTGCTTGTCAAAGAAGCTGGGCCCAAGCCCATTTATTCTTTATTGTCGTACACAGGGCTCAACTGCATTTCCCACCTTACCAAGCTAAGCAGCCACAACTTGCACAAACACATGTAAATCCTCATGCAGTTTTTATATATTGCCATCAGGAACCAAAGTTACTCTTAGGAGGATTGGAAAAGCCACTTTTGACAACATATACAAAGAAAGATGGAGCTAACTTATTGCGCACCTCAGTCCATGGAGGCTGCTATGACAAAATGTCTTAACCCGGGTAATTTATTTAAAAAAAAAAAAAAAACAGAATTTGATTGCTCACCATTCTGGAGCCTGAGAAGTTCAAAATCAAGGTGCCAGAAGATGTGGTGTCTGACCAGGACCTGTTCCTCGGAGACAGCACCTCTGTGTCCTCACACAGCAGAAGAGGAAGGCAGCTCCTTCCTACCTACCTAAGAGTACATCCCACCCACGAGGCAGAGCATTCACACCTTAATTGCTTCCCAAGAGGCCTCACTCCTCTTTAATACCATACTGCGTGTTAGGTTCCAATGTATCAATATGGGGAGACAACATAGACCACAGCACGAAGCCCATCCCAGCTGCCAGCCCTAAGAGGCCATCAGTCCTTGCAGAGAAAGAGACTCAGGTGCAGGGAATCAGACTAGCTGCTTGCCCAGGGTCCACGGGGTGAGCAGCGCAGACTGCCTGCATAGGTGCACTGTTAGGGAACCCGAGTCACCGTTAGATATCTCTACCAGACTCAGTGCTTCTCCCAGACACATCTCCACTTCCCACTGGGCAGACCTGAGAGCAGAAAGCAGGAGGCAGCTTTGCAGCACAGGTGGTTCAGGTGAGCTGGGAATTGGGTAGAGGAGGAGGAAAGCCAAGGCAACTACACGTCCAGCCTTAACTCCCACCAGGAAGAGGAAGTAGCTGTTGCATGGGACGGGAGGAGGGAGTGAGGAGCAGCCCTGGATGGCTCCTCTCCCGTCCCTCCATGAGTTCTGCAGCAAAACCAAAGAGAGAGATGCTGGCCAGTCGATCCCATCCCTCCAGATCCCCCAGGCTCTGCTCTCTGTCCCCTTATGAGCACAGATCTGGCCTCCTCCAGCTTGCCCCAATCTCCTTGCCCAGCCTTCCATGGGCATGTGTCACAGGTCTACTAATTTAGTTGGTTTCTTATCATGCTTGCATCCCCAGCGATGCTCTGAAAAGCATCCCGTGCTTTCTATATCCTTGGTACCTCTGATAATGAGATTTATGACAAAGATCCATCTCAAGAAAACACATCTTCTCAATTTGTAAAAAGTGTCATTGTTTTGCTAGGTCTTGCAAAATGTCAATATAGTTTTGTTGTTGTTGTTCTTGTTGTTTTGTTTTGTTTTGATTGAACCCAGGGGTGCTCAACCACTGAGCCACACCCCCATCCCTTTTTTATATTTTATTTAGACGCAGTCCTGCTGAGTTGCTTGGGGCCTTGCTTAGTTGCTGAGGCTGGCTTTGAACTCACAACCCTCCTCCCTCACTTACCCGAGGCACTGGGATTACAGGGGTGCACCCTGCTCAACTTAGCTCTTTTCAGGCACCGACTGTCCCAGGCATTGTGCTTTTTAGGTACAACTTCATGTACCCTACGATGGATGTGTATTAGTCTCATTTCCAGTCTACAGATAAGGTGAATGAGCCTCAGAGAAATGTGGCTCACCCAAGGTCATCGAGGTGATACCAAGATGCTACCTCAAGGACTCCAGGTCTGATGTCTGTGTTCTTCCAAAGCCCCCCTACACACACACACACACACCTACTCCTGCATCAGCTCAGAGGGAGGGAACTCAATCAAATACACAGCATTCGATAAGTTTTCAGACTTGTGCCAATGCTATTAATTGTATTAGTCTGGGTCATCTGAGAACAGATATCGACGTGCCGGAAATGTATTGTGCCGTGAGGACAAAATGGGAAGGGTCAGGAAAATCTGGGAGAGACCACAGTACAGGTGGCCCTGAGTGAAGGAGAGAGGGAACATAGTATGAGGGGAGCCTGAGTAGAGGGGTCTCATATGCCACTCAGGCTGAAAAAATCCTTGGCCAGATCTCGGGGTGGAGGGGATCTTGGGCCAGGCGGCCTATCAGAGAGTTCCCCATGGCCCAGAACAGATTATCTCTACCAGACTCAGTCACTAAGAGCAACCGTGAGCACTGGGGCTTTGGTGTGAATGCAGAGATGAACTCCAGAGCAGATCCACTCTGGTCAGTTCTGCTCACTAGCCCTAGGCTGGTTCTCAGGGCTGCCGTGGCGATTTGGTAGAGAATCGTGTAAAGCATTTAGAATTCTTCTAAAACATTTGTTTAATTTGCTGACCTACTTGGGTGTTTTGCAAATTTTTTTTTTTTGGTCAAACACAAATTACCAATATAATAAAATAGACCCTTTATAATGAAGACATGAATTCAGCATGGAAAATAATTCAGAGACCCTGTGGTATGGCACAACTGAACACAGGCAAGAGTACTGAATAGAGATGATCATATCTGTGTTAGAAGGGTGTCTCCTTTCTCATTCTAACAAGCTCACACGTCTGGGTACCTGGATGGCCAGCCCACTGGACAATTGTGAAGGGTCACAATAAAAGACAGACCTAAGTGGATGCCCAACTCCTGGTGTTCACACTCTCTTGCTGTGCTGGGCTATAAGCCACCTGTGGAGAGAACCACACGGCAGAGACCTGTGGACCTCCTGGAGGATTTCGACCCTCGCCTCCTACAGGACACCAGAAGATGGATTCTGCTGACAAGTCGATGAGCTCAGAAACAACTCTTCCCCAGTCGAACCTCCAGATGAGAATGCAGCCCAGCCAACACCATGAGCGCAGCGTGTAGGACCTTGAGCAGACAAAGCAGTGAAGCCAGGGCCTGACTGCTGACCCAGAAATCATTAAGATAATCAGTGGGTTTTTAAAACTCCTCAGTGTGTGGTCAGTTGTCACACAGCAGTGTGTAGTAATGCAGTCATAAAGACACTTTGTGTTGAGTGTGGCTTTGTGCAGAGTAGTCACATTCACTTGTTTAGATCATCCACCCAGTCCTAGGCATGGTGGAGTAGGAGGAGAACTAGTTAAGCAGAGGTGATCGCTAAACTGCACTGTAATTAATAAAATATTGTAATCCACTGAAAAAAACAAATGTCTGGGTGCAAGTGGCCGTAGGAGCATTACTTCTACTGCAGGGAGTCAGGAAAAGCCTTCAGACACAACTTCTGAGCTAGAAAGAAACTTCTAACTCCATGAAATCATTTCACATTGACAGAAAGTTCTACACTTTAGGTTAACATGACAGCATCTTTGCAATGATCCACATTCTCTTTTTAAAATGTGCATTCAAATTCTGACTCAGAGAAATAGTTTCTTCATTGTGGAAGAATTCCATCATTCAGATTTTTTTTAACTTCTTCCCCAGTTTAGTGGAAGACACACCTGTGCCACACTCCTATGTAGGATGTGAGAGGATTACTTGTGTTCAAGACCCAGAGGAATGAAACAGCTGTTGGCAACGTCACTCAGGAGGGTTTCCCTCACTCAACTGCCAGTCTCCATGGTGACTGCCAGCCACAGCCTGCAAACAGTTACCTTGATTGCATTACACATCCCCAAAGACTCCACAGAGGGAATTCTTGTTGATTCCTTGGTCACCATGGTTTCTGTTTCTACCAAGCTCTTGGATAATCTCTAAGTGTGTGTACTTGCATGTATGTACATATTAATGTATGCACTGAAGCTTAGCACATGCTGCCCTTTGCTCTTGATAGAAGCCAACACATGCTTGAGGAGTGACTAGTGTAATCTTGGCCATGGAAATGATACAGTAATGCTCACTCCAGCAAAAGGTCCGTGGTTGCTCATAGAATCAGCTGAGAAATTCCTTCAGATTGATAGAAATACATAAAACTGAATCTCCCCAGAGAAGAGCATCTCTGCAGGCACTAAAACTACTTCTAAATTTTGGACTTAATACAAAAATAACTCACAACGGATGGGTCAGTTTTGCCCCATATCCAAAGACTATGAACTTTATACTAGAAAGTTGTGTGCATATTCATGGCATTTGCTCTCAATGACTAACACTTATTGTCTCTGTGTTGCAGCCATCTCATCCAGATTATCAGAAGCATGAACAATTCCACCATCATCAGAGACATGTCCAAATGTTATAGTTGTGATTTTATTCTGATGCTGACGAATCTGCCACCATTAGGATGTGGGAACAGTCCGTGTTTCTGGATGTTTCATGTGATCACAAATTGCCCTGCAGGTTTTGTGCAAATGCAGATTCTGAGTCAGGGGGGTGAATCTGGAGATTCTGCACTAGCAGCTCAGCCTCAGGTGATACTGATGATGCTGGTCCAGAAACCACTGAGCTACAGGCTTCTAAGAAGTGCTCACTGCAAATATGGTGAGGATAGTTGGTAATGACGCAATTGGTCTAAAAATGCCACTCACAGCACTTTGCATGGAACAAACATCCCATAGATGTTATATCCCTCTTTCACAAGGTATTTCCATCCACATTCACTCATTGGACAGTCACAATGACCTTGTTAAGTAGGTGAGGCAGAGACGGAGTATATCCCCCACTTTAAAGATAAAGAAATATATGATTATAATAATAAAAAGAATATCAGGCAAAAAAAATGAATAAATTTTAAAAATACAGATAAGAAAATGGAATTTTGGAGGGTGAAATGATTTGGCCAAATTTGTGGAGTAAACAGGGCAAAGTCGGGAATTAAACCTGTCTTGTAATTCCCAGTCCTGTGTTCTTTCCATCACACCATGCTGTGAGCCTTCATATCCACATTAGGAATGACACTTAATTGATTCAAGATGAAAACCATCTCATCTTATTTTTGGGAGCCAGAAAACCCTGAAATCAAAATCTGGCACAGACACTACTCTCAAAAAAAAAACTCTACAGGCCAATCTCAAAAACATAGAAGCAAAAATCCTAAATAAAATATTATCAAATCAAATCCAGCCGTGCATTTGAAAAATACAGAATGACTAAGTAGAGTTTATTCCAGGAATGCAGGATAGTTTAATATGAGGAAATCTATTAACATAATTCATCACATCAACAGGTCAAAGGAGAAAAACCATATGATCATTGCAAAAGATGCCAAAAAGATGTTTGATAAAATTCAATGATCATTCAAGATTAATAAAATAAAATAAAACAAACCAGGGAAGTAAAATCTATTTCTTTAACATGAGAAAGGCTAACTTCCAGAGAGCAACAGCCAGTAACTTACTTAACTAGAAAACACTAGAAATATGATAAACCTGACAATCCTCACTGTTATTTTTAACCTTGTTTTAGAAGTTTTAATCAATGCAATAAGACAGGAAAAATAAATAAGAGGTAGAAGTAGTTTAATGGAGGAAATAAGATTATAATTATGTTCAGATGCTGGTTTTTTTTTCCAGAGAGAGAGAATTTACTTTAGGCCTGCTAAAAAGAGTTCAATAGTCTCAACAATGAACAGTGTAAAAAAACAATTTTAAGAAGATCTCATTCAAGCTAAGGAAACCAAAAAAATTAAGATGCCTACTAATAAACTTAACAAGTAATATTCATTAAACTGTAGAATTTTATAGTGAGGCATAGAAGAATTAAATTAATAAAAAGAAATGCTAAAAAAAAAAAAGAAAGAAATGCTATGACCCTAGGTGGGAAGTCTTCATATTCATTTACAGACTTAATACTTTTTCATCCAAAATTACAATGGTATTCTTAGAACTCGAGAAAATAATTCAGCTAGAAAAATAAATGTGTGAGAACTGTCAAGAAAATATTTTAAAAGAAGAATAATGTGGCTAAACTTGCCTTACCTGATTTTAAAATGTATTATAAACCTACAATGAATAAAATATTGCTGTAAATGTGCCAAAAGAGAAAGATAGATCAAAGAAGTAAAAGGGGAAACTCAGAAAGGGCCCCAAGTATAACTACTTAAGAATTTATGAAAGTGACACAGATAGCATTTATGTTCCATGGGAAATTTTGTGGAACTAATGAACTAGCTATGTGAAAGTGAGTTTTAACAGTTTCACCTTACATCGTAAATGAAAATAAAGTTGGATTCAAGAGTTATATTGTAAAGACATCATAAAAGAAATACACACACACACACACACACACACACACATACACCTAGCTAGGTTCCTCAACTTAAAACAAAGTCAGAAGATTTAAAAGACTAATACATTGAGCTATCTGATAATAAAGAATTTTTGTCCTAAGGAGAAAGCAAGCCAATGACAACTAGAAATCTTCAAGAAAACATGTATGACGAGTTAAGCATTAATATCTTTAATACAGTAAAAAAGACTTATAATGTGATGAGGGAAAAAAATAGCCCCACACTATAGAAATGAGGAAACTATATGGAGTCAGCTTCCAAAGCAAGAAATAGAGTCAATATGTACACAACAAATGTTCAACTATATTATTCATCAAAAACACTCAAACTAAAAGTCCTAGATGGGGTATGTTTCTTGTAAAAGCTGGAAAAGTCTATAATTCAGTGAGGCAGTTCAGAAGCACTAGAAATTCTTGTATGCTGCTTGGACCATAAATTGGTACTTAACTTTTTGAAAGGCAATTAGCAATACATGTCAGGAGTCTTAAAATGTGGGTACTCTTCAGCCCAACAATTCCACCTTACATATTTATTACCTCCTGAAATGTTATAAAATACAAATATGTATAAGATATGGGCATAGGAATATATTTATAATGTCATTTATAATAGAAAGTGGCTAATGCTTTACAATAGGGGATTAATTTAGTTGTGGTTAATCTATTCAATGGACTACAAGAAAGCCATTGATTCATTGAATTAATCTATTTATTAACCTGAAAAATGTTCAGAATATATGACTAAAGAGGGAAATCTAAATGAGATGGTATGCCCTGCTTGATAAAACAAACACATAGAAAAAATGGAAACGTTTATAGTGATTCTCTTGAAGTGATTGAACAACATGTGATCTCGGGTTTGTTTGGTTTTTTTTCATCTGTGTTTCAGTCTTTTGCTATTTTGGCACATTGAGCATGAGTTACATTTGGAATAACCACAAAAATTATGTGTGTGCGAACATGTGTAGTTTATCTTAATGAGGCAACTGGGAGCCAGTGTTGAATTCTGAGGAGTGGAGTGACGCAAGCTCAGTGAGGTTCGGGGAGATTTGCCTTCACTGCTGAGAGAGAGGCAGGTCGGAAGAGTGAGGGCTTGAAAAGGAGGAGATGCACATCTGAATTCTCCTGTAGGGTTGCAGCGTGAGATCTGTAGAACAACACCGCCTGGAGATGGTGACCAGGTGGTAGCAGGTGAGATCCAGGAAGCAGTTGTAGATGAGTCCTCAAGAAGAAGTGATAGAGATATGGCCAGGCAAGGGGAGTGAGGGCAGGGTGAGCCTTGGGGACCAAGGGCTGGTGATGCAAATGTGACCACAACAAAGATTTCCAGGCAGATCATCCCCAGGAGGTGCCGAGGTGGATCCCAAACACAAGCACAGAGCCTTGTTCAGGGTGGAGTCAGGGTTTCTCTAAAACTCTTCCTCCAGAGCAACCAATTCTTTATGGTTCACAAAAGCTCCTGTCTTCGTTGATCTCATCTGATCATCACAGGTGATCTGGGATTCAGGCATGACAGTCACCATCGCTCCAGCTGTACAGAGGAGATAACTGAGATGACTTTAACCTCTACCCGAGTCTGTAACGCAGTTGGCTCAGGCTGGACCCCTGGCCTGTCCGTCTTCAAATCCAATATTCTTCCACCTACATCACTGTTTCGCTATAAATACAGGTCATAGATGAAAACAATCAGATAAATTTTTCTTTAAAGAAAATAGAGCCCTTGCAAATTAAAAAGAAATGAGAAGATCCAATTAAGATTTACAATGTAGAGAGTGGTGAGAATGAAAACCAGGAATAGATTTTTTTATTCAGTATTTATTGTATCTGTCTGGAAAATTTAGATTATAAGTAATAATAAAAAGTCAGTATCTTAATGTCTTAAAACAATTAATGCTTCTGTTTCTTTCTGGTTCACAGTACAAGCCAAACGCAGGATGTCAGAGAAGCTCTCTGCTCATCAAAGCTACTCTAGGGGGTTGGGGTTGTAGCTCAGTAGCAGACCCCTTGCCTAACACATGTGAGGCACTGGGTTCAATCCTCAGCACCACGTAAACATATATAAAGGTATTGTATCTATCTACAACTAAAAAAAAAATATTTAAAAAAGCTACTCTAGGACTCAGGCTCAGTGAGCGACTGGCATTTTCTACAACATTGACAGTCATTATTCTGGAATGGAGAAAGCTCCAGAGACTCTATCACCAACAATTAAATGCCTTGAGTTGAAAATTATATATATCATTTCTACCCCAACCCCTGCCAGAACCAGTCACATGTCCCACACAGCCACAAGTTTCTAGAAAGTTGTAGAACCACAAAGAGCTGATGAGCAGCCCTAAGGACCCCCATACAATATCCATGCTCAGCGATGGGGACACTGCTAGGGTTCACAGCTCTCAGGAAGAAGAGTAGCCTATGAGGAAACCGACAGGTAGGTGTAGACAGACAGGTGAAGGGTCTACCTTCAAAATAAGAAATCATTCCATTGATTCCTAATAACAATGCCATTGAGCTAAGTCATTCCAGAGAAGATTGCTTCTCTTAACTGAAGAACTTTAAAAAAAAGAAACTCTTCATCTTCCAAAAAAGAATATCAGAATAATAAGTTCTGTATGTTGATAACAGAGTTATAAATAGCTAATCAGTTAATACTCATTTTTTAAATTTTTTATTTGTTCTTTTTAGTTATCCATGACAGTAGCATGTATTTTGACATATCAAGCACACATGGAGTATAACTTCCCATTTTTGTGGTTGAACACGATGTGGAGTTATACTAGTTGTGTAAGGTGTCCACTCAGTCAATATTAAAGATGCAACTGGATGCAGAACATTACCCCAAAACCCAGCTCCAACCACCAGCTCAGAGCGCTCTGCCAGTCCACTCTACAAGACAAAGTCCTTCCTGTGCCCTAGGTGAAGCTATTTGATGTTCTTGGTAAACTTTTTTTTGATATTCTTGACCTGGAGGGGCAGTAAGGTGCACTCAGGAGATGGTCAAGGTCTGGTTCAGAAAACTAGAATGGGGGGTCTTGGTTTTTTCAGTCTTTGCTGAACACTGACGACATGACCTCGTCACCATCCTGTAAGGAGGTAAACTGTGCAAAGTCCTGACACTTGGTAGGCATTCCGAAAGGGCGCTTTTCCTCGCTCCACTACAGCATCTCGGGTTTTAGAATATCTGCCACAGGCAACATTCCAGATGTGCAAAGCATGTTTACGACCTCAGATTTCATTTTACAAGGTTCCTATCTGGACCTGTGGAGTAACTTCAGTGGAGAAGGTATCAGAATTTTGTTCTCATGTAATTTCTTCTGCATAGCCTACCTCCTTCAAAAGCCAAATTGTTAGTTATACAGCAGCCCTTCTCCAGGATTGTCTCGTGCCGCGTGACAATTCACCTGAGAATAAAGTCCAAACACATTTCTGCAAGTGATGAGTTTGAGGGATTTGTCAGCTGATCAAACAGGTACGAGGAAGACTGACGGCCTGTCGTGAATCTTCAGTAACGCGAAAGCCAGGACAAAAAAGCCAGGGAAAAAAGAATTTGAAGTGAGGACGTAATTTATCATTGGAAAAGATAACAAATACGTTATCAACAAAAGAACAGATTGCTCTCAGGCAAGAAACGACTTCATCATCTCTTGGGGGTACTCTGTCTCTTTTTTATCTGCAAACTGTATCTTCAGGCAGCCCCTGAGAGTCCTTGGGGAGAGGCCAGGTACATTTCTCCCCAGGCCTTGAGCATTCTTCTGTGAGCAGAGAAGCAAATTACCTAATCACTTCAAGTTCAGAGCCCTGACTGTTGTGGAAGAGTCTGACCATCCTGGTGGATGGACCTGGAGGTACTTGATGTCTTCTGATTATAAGAAGAACTAACCAAAATCCAGATGACCAAACCCTGCATTGAGCACAGTGTTCAAAATCTGTCACCCTGTGACTGAGCCACAAACTGCACAGAGGGGCAGGAGTGAGCAAGGAGAGGGAAGGAAGAGATAACAGGGATAAGAAGGAAAGCAGCTCAGAGTTAGGACAGGGAGAGGGACCATCACAGAAAGATCCTCCAGTAGGATCTTCTACACTGAGGACAGATGAATCACAGTGAAACTGCTCTTGGGGATCCGATAGCAAGGGCAATAGTGTGAGACAGCACAGGGCAAAGGGAGGGACAGGGAACAAGCAGCAGCAAATCACCCCTTAATCTGGACTCAGCTGTGTTACTTTGGAAAAATCACTTGGCTTCTATGAGCCTCTGCTTTCTCACATTTTAAAGAGGAATATTTATCATCCACCACAGGATTGGAATGAATATTAAATGACAGCATATCTGAAACCAAAAATCAGCCCTGATAATTATTACAAGAGTTTCATTCATTCTTTCATTAAACATACTATATACCAAACCTGGTGCTAGTGTGGTGTCACAGAGATGAACAGGTCAAAAACAGAACAAAAGCCCTGTCACGGAAGACAGACACAGACAGACAAGGAGACGCTGTGGAAATACGATGATGCAAGGGATTGACATACTTTTCTATCAAGGACCAGAGAGTGAATGTTTTAGGTAACTCCTCTGTGGGTGTAGCCAGAGCCCAGCTGTAGACAACACGGAGATGGAGAACCGGGGCTGTTTCAGAACAAAAGATGGGAGGTGCAGGGTCAAGGAGGAGGCTGAGCCGGATGTGCAGGGCTTTGGAAGCCTTGATAAGGGCTTGGATTTTAACATAAGTAGGAGATGACCACATAGTCCTCCCCCTGCCTTCAGTGGCCCTGACCAAAGTCCAGGAGGCTCATCGGGAAGTTTCCATGCCCTCTGAGTCTCTGCCTTGAGTATTCCTGGTGCACATTAGCACATTTAAATTTCTGAGAACTCGGAGAAAAGGAATCCATTTAATTGTATTGAACTTTTCACATTTACTAAAGACATCTAGGAAGGGAGGGAGGGAGGGAGGGAGGGAGGAAGGAAGGAAGGAAGGAAGGAAGGAAGGAAGGAAGGAAGGAAGGAAGGAAGGAAAGAGGGAGGTAGTAAAGAAGAAAGTCTGTAAAAAAAAAAAAAAAGATACCTACCACAACCCCCAGAACTAGTGTTCCATGGTCATACACTTTGGAAAATTAGCACACGGGAGAAGCAAACTCGTGAGAAATACGTTCATAGCTGTGACCTTCTCTGGTCTTGCTGTCAGCTCTCCCAAACACCTAGAATTCTGCCAAGGCCAAACCACCTGTGGCTCCCCCAATTCACCACGCTAGTTCACGCCTCCTTATTTTGACATGTTCTGTTCAATATGCTTGGAATGTTCTTCTCTTCCCTGTCTACCTCCTGAACTCCTTGATCTTAAAATGCAGCTCAAGAAAATCCTCCTTTGTGAAATCCTGAACATCATCATCCCTCCCTGATTCCATGGTGCCTGCCTACACAATACTCACACACACACACACACACACACACACACACACACACAGTACTATGCCCTCTCCACATTACTTATACAGGGTATACCCAGTTCTTTCATTGCTTACATCATGCCATCTCCTAAGTACATGTCTGTGTCTTCTATTTTAAGACCACTCCAGTGCATTTCCAGTACCAGACAGATGATATTTCAGATAGGTGATATTTCAATGGATGAATTCATTCATACATTTTATGTGAGAAAAGCACCCTATGAGTTGTACCTCAATTGAAGTCAAAACTAATCTCTCCCATTCTTCCGTGGGAAGGCAAAAGACGTTTAATTGGGGAAAATCCGAGGTAACATAAGAAGCATTTCTAGCCTTTGATCCTGTGTTGAAAGACAAAGACTTCATTAACTTAATTTAAGGCACGGTAGCACTTTGGTGAACTGGCCTCCTTGTTTTCCTTGTGATCATGTAGCTGCGTGAGAGAGCACCACTGAAAGGGGTATCAGGTGTGGCCCCACCTTCCTGCCGCAGGATACCCAGGTCAGACTGAGTGAGGAGTAGGGGGAAGTATGTCTCATGATTACCAAGGCCAGTGATTCTCAAGCTTGAGTGTACCACCCGGAGGGCTTGTTAAAACACAGATAACTTGGCCCCACCCCAGGAGGCTGATTCAGTAGGTCCAAGGCGAGGTCTGAGAATTTGCATTTCTAACAGTTCCCAGAGGCTGCAGATACTGCTGGTCCAGGGACCACACTTTGAGAACTACAGACCTGTGGGTTCCCTGACTGACTGCTTTCTGGTGTTTATGTTTCTGTGTCTTAGGAATAGGTGTGCTCCAGTCACCTGGTACTGCTCTCGGGGAGATGCAAAGATGACCAGCACCAAACCTGGAATCCCAAGATCAGTCCTGACATTGTTTTCTGGCAATGTAACAACCAGCAAATCACAGAACCTCAGAACACCTTAGCTTCTTCCACAAAAAAAAAAAAAAAAAAAAAAAAGGCAACTATTAGCCCATCACTATGTGCCCTCAATGGTTTGCCCAGAGAATACTGTGGGAAAGTGTCTTACAAGTGTCTATGTCCTGGAAAGCACTAAAAGAAGGAGAAATTTGGCCATACAAGGTAATACAAACACGTGTGAATGGTACAAAATAATTTTTAAGGTGTTTGGGGTGGTGAAGGGTAATTCAGGGACAAAGTTCAGAACCAAATTTCTCTATATTAACCACAGAAGTTTTCATATTTTAACTTTAACTATTGGAGGGTCTTCTTAGATATAGGAAAAATGTTTCCCATTATTTGAGAAACTATTACACTATTGTAATAGCAGTATTTATCTGGAATAAAAGATGCAAAATATAGATTTTTCATCTATTATAAATCAATTTTAATGTACCTGACCTCCCATAATGGATAGTACACATATTTCCAAAGGCTATTTTTTTGTTGATACCCCACACAACTTAATACATGATAAATTGGCTATGCATTTTTTTTTTCAATTTGTTATATATGAAATCAGAATGCATTCTAATTCTTATTTATACATATACAGCACAATGTTTCATGTCTCTGGCTGTACACAAAGTAGAGTCACACCATGCATGACTTCATACATGGACTTAGGGTAATGATGTCCATCTCATTCCACCTTCTCTCCTACCCCCATCACCCACCCTTCCCCTCCTTCCCCTTTGTTCTATCTGGAGTTGATCTAATCCTCCCATGCCCCCGCCCTGCAACCACATTATGAATTAACTAACCTTTGTCAAAAGAGTATTAATCCTTGAGTATTAAAGCTTTAAGGAGATAGGCTTCTTTCATGTAATACAGCATTTGTTGACATGATTTTAAAAAATTAAGTACTTATGGTCTCTCCTTAACTTAGCTTTTAATCAAACTTTGTTTGTTTGTTTGTTTTGAGATACTTGTAGATTCACACTCAGAAATAATACAGAGAGATCTCATGTACCCTTTACCCAATCTCCTCCATGTTAACACCTTGCCAAATGATGGAAACTATCGTGACCAGCATATTAACTTGTTATAGTCTATTGATCTTACTCCTATTTCCTCAGTTCAGTTCTACTCACTTCTGCGTGTGTGTGCATGTATGTGTTTAGCTCCATGAATTTTTATCACATGTGAAGCCTAAATCACACCGCCATAATTGGTCACAAGAGAAAAGGACTGAAATAAAGTAAATTTTAAAAGGATGCCTACCATCCTGGGAGCAATCAATAAAAGATTAAAATTTGAAAATAAAGAGATTGAGAAAGCAAAAACAGCTCGGTTTTCATGCATGCCCAAGAATGAAACTAACCCGAACTTGAATCATTTGTTCTATCAGTTACTTAAGCAAGTTATGAAATCTCAGCTTCAGTTTCCTCATCTGTATAGAGTAAGAGCATCACCCCCCTCAGAGTGCATTTGGATAGACACTAGTGCAGATAAAGCCCTCAGCAGTAACTGGTATTTAGCAACTCTTCATTTTAAAAGATGCCAAAAGATCCCCCTCCAATCCCCAATCCTAGTATAACAATTTTATAACCTTATTTTTCCATTCTAAATGTCATGAGCAATGCATGTTCCCATTGTATAAATCTACCCAATAATCCCCTGTTGTTGGACATCTTATTTGTCTCCAATATTTTGCTATTTTTCTTAAATCATTCAAGATGTTATCGACTTTGGTTAACTGAAAAATTTAACTCAAAAAAAATTATAATAAAAAGAATGTATTAGGGAAGAAAGAAGGCTTTTCCCAAATCTTATCAATTCTCTCTTGCTGATACTTCCATTTCCTTACCTCAGTTATCTTACTTTTGGAATATAACATTCAGCTTTTCCAACCCTGGAAAACCCCCAAGTTATGGGACTTCCTAGTAGTTCACACTCAGAAGGAATTTTTTCTAGCAAAGCTGTATTTTCTTCTCTTTCTTACATTCAGATGATCCACCTTCAGCTAAAGTCTGCCCTATTCTTACAGAACCTTACTGAGGACAGAATGAGGACTTGTAAGCCAACATTCCGGGTCGTCTGTATCATTCCCCCAATGCTTCCGCCTCCACAGGCTCATAGTCAAAGCTTTCAAAGGCTAAGAAACCCCTATCTCTCACCATGCACAAAACTTAACTCAAAATGGATCAAGGACCTAGGAATTAAACCAGAGACTCTGAGTCTAATAGAAGAAAGAGTAGGCCCTAATCTTTATCATGTGGGATTAGGCCCCAACTTCCTTAGTAAGACTCCTATATGCAAGAATTAAAACCAAGAATCAATAAATGGGATGGAATCAAACTAAAAAGTTTCTTCTCAGCAAAAGAAACAATCTGTGAGGTGATCAGAGAGCCTACACATCAGATAGAGCACTAATCTCTAGGGTATATAAAGAACTCAAAAAGCTAAACACCAAAAAAACAAATAACCCAATCAACAAATGGGCCAAGAACCTGAACAGACACTTCTCAGAAGAGAATATACAATCAATCACAAATATAAAAAAAAAAAATGCTTATCATCTTTAGCAATCAGAGAAATGCGAATCAAAACTACTCTAAGATATCATCTCATTTCAGTCAGAAAGGCAGCTATTATGAAGACAAACAACAATAAGTATTGGCAAGGATGTGGGGGGAAAGGCACACTCATACACTGCTGGTGAGACTGCAAATTGGTGCAGCCAATATGGAAAGCAGTATGGAGATTCCTTGGAAAATTGGGAATGGAACCACCATTTGACCCAGCTATCCCTCTCCTCAGACTGTACCCAAAGGACTTAAAAACAACATACTACAGGGACACGGCCACATCAATGTTTATAGCAGCACAATTCACAATAGCTAAATTGTGGAGCCAAACTAGATGCCTTCAGTGGATGAATGGATTAAAAAAAAAAAAAAAAAGTGGCATATATACACAATGGGATTTTACCCAGCATTGAAAAAGAACAAAATCATGGCATTTGCAGGTAAATAGATGGCATTGAAGAAGATAATGCTAAGTGAAGTTAGCCAATCCCCAAAAAACAAATGCCAAATATTTTCTCTGATATAAGGAGGGTGACTCATAGTGGGGTAGGGAAGGAGAGCATGGGAGGAATAGATGAATTCTAGATAGGGCAGAGGGGTGGGAGGGAAAGGGAGGGGGCAGGGGATAACAAGGATGGTGGAATGTGATGGACATCATTATACAAAGTAAATGTATGAAGACTTCAATTTGGTGTCAACATACTTTATATACAAACAGAGATATGAAAAATTGTAGTATATATGTGTATTGAGAATTGTAATGCAAAAAAAACAAAGTACATGTATAAAGGCATGAATTAATGTGAACATACTTTATATACAGAGATATGAAAAACTGTGCTCTATGTGTATAAGAATTGCAATACATTCCACTGCTGTCGTGTTTAAAAAAATAAATCAATAAAAAATTTTTTAAAAATAAATAAATACACATACTGTTGATTCAAAAAAAAAGAAAAAGAAACAGTTGACTTTGGAAGCCAAAAGGGAGCAATAATGCTTCTTGAACAAAGGAATTTATTTGATTCTCCAAAATCAGAGGTTAAGAAACAGTTTCATGGCAATGTAACAGATTCACCAATTTCTGAATCTGAAATACCTGGGACATATCAGCCCTAAATACTTCCTCCACTAGTTAGCCAATTCCACATTGAGGACCAATAGCTTGTAATATAGTCCATAATTTAATTCAAATTATGGATCAATGATAATTACAAACAACTTTGGGTCACAAAAAGAAAAAACAAAAACAAACAAACAAAAAGAACAACTCAAATTGTCTGAAATATGTATCATTTCACAAAGCAAGAATAATTTAAGTCAGGGTAAATTCTGTATTGGTTAATTTAATCTTTGCATACAAGCTCATTAACTATTCATATTTCTCATTGCATTACTTGTTTATGTCCTATACCCATTGCAATGGTGATTTTTATCTATTTCTTTTGATTTGTAAGAATTCTTTCTATATTGAGAATTTCAGCTATTTTTCTGTCACATGTTGAAAATGTTTTCCGAGCATGATAGCTTTTTTCTAATTCTGTGACATTTTATTATATACAGAAGTTTATCCTTGTTTATATATTAAATGTATCAAACTTTTTCTTTGAAGTCTAATATTTCATTTATTCACATAAACAGTCTTTTTCTATGTGCAGTTAAATAACTACCTTCTCGTATTTTCTTTTAGAATACTTGTGGCTTAATAACTTATAAAAACATTTAAATTAACCCAGCTGAAATTTAGCTTGGTGAAGGTTGGAGGTAGAAATGTAATTTAAAAAGAAAAAAACAGTAGCTATCACAAAGCACTTTATAAGGTACATCCTGTCTTATGTGGCTTTGAATGCCACCAGTGGTTTACATGAAGTTACTGTGCAAAATTACTCTGGTTTCTTGAGCTCCTATTTCACTCCATTCATGTCAGCTTATTCCTGGGCCTCTGTCATACTGATTTAATTATTGCAGCATGATAGCTTGTTTTCCATCAAGCATAGAAATTCCCTACACATTTCCTTCTTGGAAGACTTCTGGCTGGTCTTTTTTTTTTTTTTTTTTTTTTTTTCCTTAGAAGATCTGTGTATTTGAGTGTGTCAAGGTGCTCTCAAAATTCTGTTAACATTCAAATTGGGATGAAAGTGAATATTTACATTTGTTATAGAGAGAACTAAGAATTTTATCATACCACATCTTCTTGCCCTGAAACATCCTCGTCATGCTAATTACCAAGTTTGCTTTAAGAATTCTCTGAGTTTTATAGTTTTCTTGACATGGGAAGATTGCATAAATTCCTTAGTTTCTAGGATTTGGGTCTTACCGTGTTTTTATGGTTGTTATTGTTGCTATGGGTAGTGAGAGGAACCCTCTTTGATCTTGCTGATTTAAAGGGCATGTTTTAAATAGTAGGTTGAACGATATGAAATTATCTCTTTTCCAGAACAAAGAAAGTCAAATGTCAGTAATTTCCTAACTTTCCAGCTATGTTGGTCATTAGATCCAATATTGGAATTTGATTTCAAGTGGAAATTCATTGTTAATTAAACCAGCATTTTTTTAAAGAGAGAGAGAGAGAGAAAGAATTTTTTAATATTTTCAGTGGACACAACATCTTTATTTTATTTTTATGTGGTGCTGAGGATCGAACCCAGAGCCCCACGCATGCCAGGCAAACGAGTTACCACTTAAGCCACATCCCCAGCCCCCAAACCAGCATTTTTTAGCTAACACACTGATAGGCATAGAGCTGAGCTGTGGGCACAGAACTCAAAAAGACAAACACAGACCCTGCCTCTGGGAGTTGATAGTACTATGGGAGAAGAAGACCACAATTCAGCTAGAATGATAATAAACAAATAAATGACAAACTAGTTTAAATGGTGAAAAGGGTCAAAGGGATTGCCAGAGACCCTGAAGCTGAGGTCTAAAGGAGAACGTGGAACCAGCCATGTGCTGAATTGAGATGTGGAGGGTGAGTCCCAGGGTCTGTCAGGATCCCAGGGTGTCAGAATGCCATGAAGTGAGTCCCCCAGCCACAGGCCAGGTCTGAGGTGGAGATGAGGGGGAGGAAGAAGCAGTCTGAATTGGATGTGCACTAAGATTTCAGTTTGGGTGGAGCTTCTAACTCCTGAAAATGAAATATGGCTCATGGCCAATGCTGACCGGCAAGGGATGGGTGGGAGAAGCAGCCCACGGTGGGAGAAGGCCTGCTGATGAGCACCTTCAGAGGGACCGGTGGAGGCAAAACAAAGCCATCTCCTGATGGTCCCAAACTGCACTCAGGCTGCTCAGGCATGCTGAGGACAGATTTGAGAAGGCGTTGAACTTGACTTTGGAAACCAAACAGGAGCAATAATGCTTCTTGAACAAAGGAATTTATTTGATTCTCCAAAACCAGAGAAGCGCTCGTGGGACCCCAGGACGGAGGGTAGGGATGGTGTCCCCCACGGCTGGGCCTGGGTTTTTTTGTGAATTCTTTTATAAAGGCCATCAGAAAGCCCCAAGGAAACAAGATAAAGTTTTGTGGCTGTGCCCGGGCTCACTTTCTCAGGAAGTGCCTCATTATCTGCCCACTGGACAGAGGAAAAGAGAAACCAATTGTGTCTTAAGAGCTATCCAGAAGAACAGGTGGCAGAGAAAGGCCAGAGCTGGCCAGGCCCATGGAGACTAGGAAGGTTCTGGGGCAGTGGGGGTGAGGGAGTTGGGAGCCCAGATAACAGCGGACGACCAGGTCTAATCAGATGGCGAGACATAAGCAAAGAGGGGGCAGAGGAGTAGGCTCAGCCGATGGTGGGGGCCCAAGGTATGGGCTTTCCAGTAAGGGGCAGTGTGAGGAGGGGCAGGGACACCTGAGAACGAGGCTGGAGCGGTTGATACTGTATGGCACGAGTGGAAGCCCAAGACCAGCATGTCCCTGCCCCCAGGAGCCTACGGGCTCCCAGGCAGGGCTGAGGCTCAAAACTTGCAAAAAGCCCAGAGGGCCAAACATTGGATTAAACAACAGTGTAAGATCAAAAAGGATCTCCAAGGGGCTGGGGCTGTGTTCTCAAGTTCAGAAGGGACTAGAGCCCAAACAGAGCTAGTTGGAAGAGGAACACTCAGAGAGCCCAGCCCAGGAGAAAGCGACAAGACAGGGGCAGGGCAGGGGCAGGGTCTGTTTGGCCTCACAGGACCTCCTAGCCTGGTGACAGCAGCACCCAGCCTCCCCTGTCTCTGTGCCTGGAGCTGCCTCACTCCCTGCCCTTCCCCGAGTGTGTCTGGGCATGTTGAAACTCTGACGTGAGCTTCTGCAAACGCAACCTGCTAAAAGACAGCAACAACACAACAGGAGAAAGAGGAAACACCGCTAGCGTCACACGGGAGACTCAAGCACTCTTACTTAGGTATTACTGGTCACGGGACCAATGGGTCACTCATCACCGTGGTAATGACAATCTAAACAGTTCCAGCTTTCCTGAGCTGGTGTTTAATGACGATTGTGTTACACAGAATCGTAACTAATCCCACAGCGGACTATAAACGGAGTTGCCAGTATCCAACCTCATCAACAACGATGGAGAAAAATAACCTGTGAGTGGACACAGTGCATTTCTCAGGGTAGGCGAGCAGTTCAAGCCAAAAGCGCAGGGAAGGAATCTCTCAGCTCAGCTTGAAGTCATCGCTGCATCCAGACCTCCTTTTTTTTTTCCCCCTCTCCATCTCAGTTTTTAGGGAGGGAGACTTTCAAAAACTCTTAAGAAACAGAATAGGTTTGCAAATAATCCCGTGGATGCATTCTTTCTAGCCCTATTGGTAAATCGGACCCAAAGTTTAATGCTGACTATGAAATATCTGCTTTTGGAGTAGATCTGATCATTTTCTTTCATGTCACCAGGGGAATGCATAATCCAGGCTTATCTCTTTGAAGTAGACTGTTCCCTTCCAATTGCCTGGTACAAATGGGAAACACAGACTTCTCTCTCATTTCCTATTATCCCTCCCCTCTGCCAGAGCCCTAGGACCCAGGTTTTAGGGCCATTACTGCCACCCACTGGTTGGGAAGCCAAATCACAACCTCCCTGACCTTGGGTTTCCTCTCTCCAAGGTCCCTGGGCAAGTTGGTAGGGACCCAAGGATGCAATATTGTTGGAATTCTTTGTTTCAAAGCCTTTTCCCCTCCCATCTCTCATATGGGTCTCAGAAAGAGTAGTCTGAACTAGAAGGAGATCAGCACACGGGGACCAACTTCAGTTTTTTTCCTCTACTCTGATTCATCATTGGATCAAAAGCCCAAAACCAATTTACTCCAGTTTCCACATGACAGTCCAGATTTTCACAGAGAATCTAGTAAGTTGCTAAACACCCACTGCATGACCACCCTGTGGTCAGGTGTCTAACCTGGACCAATCAGCTCTGGCCAAGGGTGAGGTTTATCTGGAACCAATATGGATGTCCAGTCCAACCCCAATGGTCATTTCAGAGTCTGACAGTGCTGTGGGGTTCGCTCTCTCTTATTTAAAACTGGAATGTGAAATTGATTCTGAAAAACAGAATAGAGTAAAGCTCTCAGGTCTGTGTGTCATCACACACTGAGAGCCCAAAGGCTCTGGCTTTATTTTGGTGGGCAGGCAGAGGAACAAAGAGGTGACATCTGCCATTGAATCCAACTTCCTATGGCAATCCTGAATCTCCCGGAGCCTTGAGCCTCGTTGTCCTATCTATAAAACAGGGACATGTGGAATTAGAGGTGAGAATATGGTATGAAGCACAGCAGTGGGGTACCCAGGAAACGATGTTCTTCCTTTAATTCTGACTCAGCTTAACTCTGTCCACTTATTTAACTCTATTTGTTTCCTAAACTTTATCACAGAGATGGTGTCATGTAGATGGTTGTAATCAAGCCCCTGCTCTTAGGCCATCAGCATTTTCTGGCTATAAAACAAGGAACAATAACCTACAGTCTTTGAGCTTCCAATATTTTTTCACTTATAAAATGAATATCATTTGGATTTGTCAAACGGGATTGTTACGGGGATCATTTTTAAAAGTCGTGCTTATAGACCACTTACCGTAAATATCTAGTCCCTGAAAAATTAGTATTAGCGACCACCATCATCATCAGTGAGACAGTGTGTTTTCAGAGCTTTAGTCAAGCGCTCAAATCTACTTCCTGCCAAACCCACGTCCTCTGTCCCACTTATTAAAGTCCACATCATCGGGTGGTCGTGGATGGAAACACTCACTGTGAGGATCTCAGTCCTCCCTTTCATCATGGTGAGTGGAGAAGAGTCAGTTCCCACCAGATTCCACCTGGAACTGACCCAGGAGGATCCTGTAGGAGACTGCAAGGAAGACACCTTCTCCAGCTTTATGGCTCCCTGACTGCTGGAGTAGAGTTTCTCGGAACAATGTGAAAGTTCATTAAACCAGAAAAGATGGAATTCCACAGGTTAATCTGATCCTGTGTCAGGAAGTCCACTTGGGAGGAAAATAATCCCTAAGAGTAGGAGAATGTTTCAAGGGGAGCTAACTCTTCAATAAACCTTCAAATCAGAAGTGGTTCCCTGTCAAGATCATGAGTTTTGATGACACCCGGAGTAATCTAGCTATTAGGCTGCTCTCTGGTCCCTAAGGACCTATTATTGACTAGGGAAAAGACACATGGGAAAATTTACTTAGCATCTCCCTTTAGTTGCTCCTTGTGGAAAGAACTTTGCCTGGGGACAATTCAAACTCCACTTCAAGGAGGTTTACAATCTGAAAAACAGGGACTTTGGGAGTGGGGATGGGAAGACCTGTGGGCAAGGTCACCACCCCTGACCTTGGAAATGATTTTGAGTCCTGAATCTGCAATACACCAGCTCACAGACCCTGGACAAGTAACCCAACTTCTACATAACAGGAGAGAACTGGAAAAAAATCAATGGTTTCAAACTCCTCCACCAAGTTCTGGGGTCCCTCATCACGATCAAGGAAAAGACTTTAAGGAGTCCTGACAGTAGGGCTCTTCTGGGTCCCCCCACCCCACCACAACCCTGTCAGCTAGACAGTCTCTGCCCTTTGTTTTAGACACCACTGTTTGAGATGAGGTTGTGTTAAGAAAAATTCTTCATTTTTTTCTAGGCAAGAAAAATGATTTCCAAATGCTCTCCATCTCTGACAGCCTCAAGCATGGGGGAAACAGGATCACTTCAAGGAGAGGCTAGGAAGGAGGCTTAGCCCAAGGTCACAAAGGACACTGCCTGCATGCTTAGGTCTCCAAACCGTGGCTAGGAGGGAGCCACAAAGGGGGAATCATAGAAGCAGGTCACTGGGGCCGCAGAGCACCCTGAAGGATGAATGGGCGAAGAATGCATGGGGTGGGGGGACCCAGACACCAAGTGCACCCCCAAACAGGATGTTAAGAAAAATGGATGGGGAGCTGGGGAGGGGAGGGGGCTTCCTTAACAAATCAGCAACTTCCATTCTATGCTTCTTTTACTTATGTCTTCTCCATTCCTGAATCAAAAAACAGTAAAAATGGCTTTCACTGGCAGTCAATGTTGTTGACCTGTCACCTCACACCCGAGGAGCACAATGCCACCAAGGCAAAGGGCATGTCATGTCCAGCTAGTTAATAAAGGCCCAGACACTGTCCCTAGCCAGATCATGTCAAAGTTGGCTGGCAATCCTAGACAAGAGGCCCACATTTCCCCCCCGTGACACAGGCACCCTGAGCCCCAACATTATGCATCTGCACCTCCCTCGTCAACTGCAAAGTGGCACATGCAGAATGTTCATGCCAGCAGCAGCCTGCCATCCCTGCTCCCACCATCAGCCCAGCCAGGGCAAGGAATTCCCACAGGCTTCCCAGAGAAGTGTTAAAGACGGAAAAGCCATTCCAAGCCCCTGATTTATGGCGTGCCATGAACTTGACACTTGTCTCATGTTTCTGAGCCCAACACAAGTGAGCAAAACGGATATATAAAACGGACTGAGGGCATGGTGTGTGCCTTGAAAACACCAATGAGGGACTCCTCAGCTCTCCTGCAACCTGGTGTGGGGGCTCAGCGGGGAGCAGGACACCGCTCTTCAGAAAGAGGTGTCAGCCATGCCCTGGCATGCACTCTGCTCCCATGCCATCCTCCAGGCTGCCCCCTGCACACCATGCCGGTGCTCCCCCACCCTTCCCCTGCCAGGAGCTCCCTGCCCCCACTCTCCAGACACTCACACCTACAGATCATTCTTAAATTCATGGAACAGAGAAATGAATGAATGAGAACCTTCCTGAAATCAATTTTGCTTTACATAATAGCAACACAGAGGACGAGAATTCAAATGCAGGCAGAGAATTGAAATGCTGAATTTTCAACTGTGACCAAGTCCAACCTATTCATTGTTCACCTGATGAAACAGACCCAGAGATGGAAGACGGACACTCCAAAGCCTCCCAAGAATAGCCAATGCTTGCAGGATGCACGGCCAGGAGCTGGGAATGACTCAATGCCACACACACACACACACACACACACACACACACACACCGTGCTCAAATCTCACAACCACCCATGGGCAGATGCTATCACTAGCCTCATTTTACAGATGGGAAAACTGAGAGGGAAGAAGACGATGCCAAGTTGTCTAGGCTGGAGGGGGGAGAAGAAGGTACACCGGAAGAGTCTCTCCATGGGGAGCCAATCACTCCACCTCTCTGGGCCTCAGTTGCTACATCTGTGAATTGAGGATAATTCCGTTTTGCTCCTAGGGTAGCTATAAGATTTTAATATCAAACCACTTGATAAGCTGAAAGATACTGTGCAGATGAAAATATACTTTTCCTCCACACTGAAAAGTGAATTTATTGGGAGTTTTTGTTTACAATATGTGCTTTACAATGTGTGTTTGAAAAAAAAAAAAGAAACAGTGCAGAAAGAATTATCGAGAAAATAAACAAGATCCAAAGTTCCACTATCCAGAGATGATCAGCCAGTTAATGATGACAGTTTGAGAAATCACTGTGTGTGTGTCTGTGTGTGTGTGTCTCTGTGTGTGTGTGTGTGTGTGCTTGCCTGTAATTATTAATTCACAATATCACACTCCTCGTGCAGTTTTGTGAGCTATTTTTTCCTGCAAGCTCTCCAGGGTGAAAAACCAAGAAAGCCTTATTTTAAGAAGGTCCCTTTTCTGCGTTTTGCACACCCTATAAAAGAACCAGGGTGGTGTGTTGATCATCCTCTTTCTGGTGAAACTGGTCCTCAGGGGCAGTGTCATCACCTATGGTGGGACAGCCTGTGCCCTGCACAGAGGCCAGGAAGACAGGGGGACAGAAAGCCAGCCTGTTCCAGTCCCCTGGCATGGTGACAACACCCAGGGAAGGGTGCCTTTGTGTGATTTGCACAAAGGCACCATGTGTACTGGCCTCTGATGGAGGCCGATGCTGGCCGTGGAGGCCCCGGAGCCAGAGAGCTGCTTCCAAGCACGGCCCGGGCCAGAGAGGGCAAGCACAGCCGGCGCCTGCTGGAGGCCACTTCTGTGCCAGATCTGTGCCCATGCCCTAGAGCACAGGGTCAAATGCCCTGGCACGCACAGAGCAGCAGGCTCCCGGGACACGCACTGAGTCCCTTCTGCTCGGTATGGGGACGACTTACTCTGCTGCCACTCTTCTCCTCCAAGCAAGTTTTAGGAAAGTATCCAAGTGACAGGAAATTAAGCAAAACTTTGTTCCAAATGCTGCTTCTGAGCCACCTGGGAGAATCAGGGGCTCTAAGTCCAGTTTCCCAAAAGGCTGCCGTTGGGTGGCTGTGTATGTACCCAAGGCTCACTGGATGGCCCTAAGGCAGGGGCAGAGGGAATGAGCTTCCCAAGGCTGCATAACAAAGCACCCCAAAATTTCGTTGCTGAAAACAACAAGCATTTCTTATTACAAAGCTTCTGTGGGTCCAAAATCCAGGTGACAACTGAGCAGGATGCATTGCTGTCAAATTGTCATCCAGGGCTGCTGTCCTCTTAAGGCTCAAGAATCTGCTATCAAGTTCATCTGCATGGCTGCTAGCAAGTTTCAGTCCCTTGCCTCCTGGGCGTCCCCACAGAGTTCCCTCAGCAGGGAGATGAGGGAGACAAAGAGAAATAGACCAGGTGAAGGGAGGGATGGAGGAGGAGGAGGAGGAGGAGGAGGAGGAGGAGGAGGAGGAGGAAGGGAAAGGGAGGGGAGGGTGGAGAGAACAGAGAGGCTAATCTTTCTGTAACCCACTCAGGAGTGACAGCACTTTTGCTGTATCCTAATCCTCCGAAGTGAGCCCCCAGCTTCAGAAAACACTGAAGAGGAGAGAATTACAGAAAAGCACGCGTCTCCAGACTCCTGCCTGAAACCCGGATCCAACGGCTAGAGTTCTGACAGCCATCTTGTCCCATGAGATGAGGACATCACCAGGGCTGGTGCATCAGACACCAGAAGGAGGAGTCCGGTGCCTGATGGTTTCATTGTTGCTTTGCCTCAAAGATTAAAACCTCAGGTGTTCAGGCCACTCTTGAGTTTCCTTCGCATGTGAATGAATCTCCTTGTAACTGGTCCAGGTTTGCAGCACCAACCCCAGGTAAGGGTCCAAGTTCCAGGTCAACCAGCATTTCTGTCTTTTACAGATGGGACACCTACCCGCCAGGAGGTGAAGCTATTCACCCCTCATCACCCAGCTGCAGACTGGCAGGGACTAGGCCTAGACCCCTGGTCTCCATAATTACCCAAGCAGGTTCTGAGTATCCCCGGACCATACTGAACACTCAGGGCTCTGTTTGGGACATTCCTGGCAGCTGGAGAAATTCTGACTTCCTCAGGCTATGTATTTGTACCAGAACATTCCCTGCTCTGTTTCTCTGCTTACCAAGTAAACAAGAGAAATGGAAGAGGGAAAATATTTTGGATGAATTGATGTTTCACTACTCAAAACCTTTTGTCTTATGCGCACCCGAGCCAGCAGCCACCGAAACCCCCTCTTGGTTCCTCAGCCCCTCTGCCTTCTTTTGGAGCCCAGAAGCTAGCAGCAACCACAGATTAAATAGGTTTTGTGGAGCAGCACACAGGCCCACAACCGGGAAAGACCATTTGTTTGTCACTGAGCTGGCTCGCGTGGCCCAAAGAGCCTTCCACCCCACTTGCTGGAACAACTGGCAGCAGACCCACCCAAGGCAGAAGCATCATGGCTTGGTTGGTCCCCTGAGTGGTCACCGGGCCCCAGGGAAGCCAATACATCAGTTAAGGAATTGTCTCTTGAGAAATTGAAGTAAGGGACACACAGACTGTCATTAACCAATGATGGTTAGAATACAAGGTCGTGGAGAAGTTGCACTTTTTAGCCTTATGAATAATAACAATAAGGGAAAACCAGCCTGCAGAAAAGGCAGATCCTGACTCAGAGAAAAAGTAAAAAGAACCCATGTGGTTTCTGAGAGAGGGGAAGAGCAATTTCTAGTGGCTTCCCAGTCCCCAGGTGAGGCTGAGCTCTGCTTCCCGGTGAGGTCTCAGGCCCACCTAGAGCCTGGGATCCCAGCGGCTTTCTGCCCCCTGCTACAGTGACTCGCCCTCAACTTATAAATTGTTTTCACCCATGTTATCTTGCCTGAGTTTTCACAAACACTGGAAGACCAGCAGGCCAGGACCCTCGCTCTTCTTTTATAGGGCGGGGGGGGGGGGGGGGGGGGGCGGGGACTGAGGCTCAGGGACCGGGAGATATTTCCTAAAATTCTTTATTCAGTTAGCTAGAAGGAGCAGAACCTGGACTCAGGTTTTTGGACTCACAGCAATATGATAAAAATAAAAACCCAGAAACAAAACAAATTTGATAGGAATGCCCGTGATTGTTTACCAGGCTCTAAGGTTTCAGGAAAAGACAAGAAGATGTGAATCCTCAATGGTGAGAGAGACAGGCCAAATCATTAAATCCTATTTTACTTTCATTATTTTATTTTAATTACTAGTTTCTTTCCCTTTAAGCTCTGAACTGCAAATACAAATACCTACAGGGGCCAGGCAGGTAGGAAAAGAGAGAAGCAATCAGGAGCAGTGGAGATGGTGGCAGGTCAGAGTGTCCATGCCCAGCTCAAAAAAGCCCATGACCACTCAGCCCCAGTCTTGTGGGAATGCAGATCCCACACCTGCAGGCTCTCTCAAGATTTATGAAAAGCTAGAAACTTGATTTTTATGTGAAATGTCCTAATCATGAAAATATTACATCAGCCACACAAATTACACGTGTTGGCCACTCGTTGTCACCAAGCCACCCCTCTGCTCGGAATTGCAAACAGTGAGCCCAGGACCACGTGTCGTTCACCTTTACATCTCTAATACCAAGCACAGAGGACACACTTGGCAATCCGACTGTTGGGATTGGATAAAAAATTACATGGTTCTCTCTCTGTTCAAATGGCACTACCTCTAAAAGGTCTTCCATCTCCACCTGAGCTCACCCTCTAATAGCCTTCTCTATCCCCTACCCCAACCCCACCCCATGCAAAAAGCCCCCTGATTCTTACCTAGACATGTGGCTACCTAGAATAGAGAAACATTTCCCAGCATCCCTTGCAGCCAGGTGTGGCTGAGAGGATGAACTTAGAGGTAGTATGTACAACTTCTGGGAAATATATTCCAAAAAAGAGCTGCACCCTTCTCCCCTTCCTTTTCCCTCTTCCTGCTGACTAGGATGTAGATATGATGGCTGGAGCTGGAGCAGCTATGTAAAGTCATGAAGCACAAAGCATAGAGTGAGTATAGTGAGACAGAGGATAAAAGTAGGGGGTCTCTGATGATTTCTGAGCTATTTAGCAGCAAAGGATTGATTGATTTTGCCTGAGAAGAAACTATATTTCCGCTTTGTTCAATCTACTGTTTTGAAGAAGCTCTAAGAGAGCAAATTTTCATACCCTATGTTCTTGTCCCGTCTTATTTTTATTTAGCCCTTCACATAAAACCATGTGTGCTCCTTGGGTTTATTTTAGATTTAGGTTTCAGTCCATGGTCACATGGCTGTTGTTGCCTTTGAGCCTGTGGTGAGGCACAAGGTCATGGCAGGGAGCATGTGACAGAGGAGGCTGCTCACCTCATGGAGGCCAGGAAGAAAGAGAGAGTGGCCGGGAGGGGCCGGGGCTCCAGTGTCCCTCCAAGGAACACTCCCAGGGACCTCTCTTATTCTACTCGGCCCAACCTCCTGAAAGTCCCACCACCTTCCTACAGTGTGCCACAGTCCGGAGACCAAGCCTTGGACACATGGCCTTTGGGGACCCTTAAAATTCAAATCATAAAAATATATCTATTTGATGTGCTCATACATTATTTTTGTTTCCTAAAATTATGGGCTTTATGAGGGTGGGGCTTTGATTTGCTCCCAGTCATTTCCCTGGTGTTTAGAAGACTGTCTGGTATACAGTAGGTGCTCAAAAGTATCTCTCAAATGTCTATGCGAGGTGGACTGGATTCGATTAAAAGTGATGCTGAGCAGGCGCAGTGATACACACCTGTAATCCCAGCAGATCAGGAGGCTGAGGCAGGAGGATCCCGAGTTCAAAGCCAGCCTCAGCAAAAGTGAGTCACTAAGCAACTCAGTGAGACCCTGTCTCTAAATAAAATACAAAATAGGGCTAGGGATGTGGCTCAGTGGTCAAGTACCCTGGAGTTCAATCCCTGGTTACCCCCCAACAAAAAAAAAGTGAAGCTGAATTGAATGATAACCCCGACCCAGTTTCATACCAGCTACCGTTGTCCAAATTTGCTCAATTCTCTCTACAAATTCCTCCAAAGGTTTGACTCAAATGCAAATGAAATCAGGGAAAAAGAGGGGGAAACTTCAGCAAAGTAAAGCACTTGTTCCAAATTCACAAAGATCATAGGAAAAGAAGTGGATGAAACCACTGAAAACACATTTCCGCTTCCAAAGGCAGCAGAACTTCCACGACTCCAGCCCTATTTTTGCTCAGTAAAGGCAGCTCCAGGCTCCAGCCGGGGCCTCAAGGCCCTGCAGTGCAAGAAAGCCTGTGCATTCAGCCCAGCATGGCTGCCGGCAGCTGGTCAGTGTGCTGGACTCAAGGCCGCCTCCTAGACTCTAAATAATAGAGTTTTTAATTGCTTAAACCTCACTCCGAAAGGGGGGTGCTGCCTGCCTTGTAGAAAGATAAGCCTGTGCTCAGAAAGCAAAGCCACCAAGCACCAGGCCCAGCCACGCGGGAGACCAGAACATCTGACCCCCACTGCAGCGGCGGGCAGCAAGGCCCACAGCTCTGTGTGGCCTCCCCAGAGCAGTAGCGGCCATTCTCCTAATTAACAAAGGAGGCCAGAGGGAGCCCAGGATCCAGAGAGGTAGGAAGTCCAGTTTAAGACTTCCAACTCACACTGCCCCAGAGCTAGAGCTGGGGACCAGCCTGGACCTTTCCTAAATGAACTCTGCGGGTGGGACAGGGGGACCAGGGAATGGGGGGAAGAAAGGCCGAGCGGGCTACGATGCCATGTTATACACTCACAGTAAACACCTGGCAGCATACCTCCACATCTGGAGTACGTCACAAGACTGCAATTACATTTGGCCAGGCAGAGTGCTCCACAGCTGTTAGAGGGTGAAGGCGGGTAATTAAAAACAGCAGGTTGCCATGGTGCAAAATTGGTCACTGCCGAACAATTTGTGCGTTTGTCTTCAGAGCCAGAAGTGAGTTATGTCTTCGGGGGAGGGGGGGGAGATGGGAAGGTGATTCCTCAAGACACCTAAAAGGAGAGGAAGTAAAGGATAAAGGGAACTCACTTATGATGCACGGCCCCCATGCCGAGTGCCACATGTGCATGTTTTCTTTTAATCCCCACCACAAGCTCGTAAACAGGAATTCTGATCGCCCTTCTCCAGAGGAGGAGATGGAGGACCAGTGTCTTAGTGCGCTTTCTGCTGCTGTAACAGAAGACCTGAGACTGAGTAATTTATAAAGACCAGAGATTTATTTCTTACAGTTCTGGAGGATGGAAGTCCAAGGTCAAGGGGTCTGTATCTAGGGAGGGCTGTTATGCTGCATCATGCCATGACTGAAGGCAGAAGGGCCAGAGAGGATGCCTGAGAGAGCAGGAGGGAGTCAACTCATCCTTCCCACAGGAGCTCATTCTATAGTAGCATAAATCCATTCATAAGTCAGAGCCCTCAAGACCTCCTCTCCTGCCAGGCATCATGGCCCACGCCTGTAATCCAGCAGCTCTGGAGGTGGAGGCAGGAGGGTGGCAAGATCAAAGCCAGCCTCAACAACGTCCTAAGCAACTTAGTGACATCCTGTGTCAGGAGCCATCCATGGGCTGTGTGTGTGAGCTATGTGCATTGGAGCTATATGAGGGACAGGCCTGGCATTGCACACTGACTGGGCTGTGTGATGC
Source organism: Marmota flaviventris (assembly GCF_047511675.1). NCBI lineage: Eukaryota > Metazoa > Chordata > Mammalia > Rodentia > Sciuridae > Marmota > Marmota flaviventris. The sequence continues at coordinate 80,470,599 of NC_092510.1, forward strand.
AGGGGCGCCTCTCTTCTCTCTCTGCCTGTGAGCCCATACAGCACCTGAGATGGGTGTGACTTGTCAAGATGTCAATCAATCTGCTGACCACAAGACATCCCAAAGCAAGACTCCACCTTTGAAACCTCATCCCCTGCCTTATCTGGTGAAGAACATTCCTTTGCATCTCCTTTGTGAGTCTCCCCTATAAAACATAAAGAGATTCCAGGTGCACGCTCTCTTTGCCAACTGACCCCCGAGGTCGCAGAGCCGTCCTAACCTTGATCTGAGACACTCGTGTCCACGTGTTGCGTGATTTCTTTGCTGTTTTCTTATCTTAATGTTGCAGCAGATCTTTTGAACCCAGCTCCTCTCATCAGCGTGGGCAGCTGGTGAGAATCCTGTCCCAAAATGAGAAATAAAAAGGCAGGGGATGGGGCTCCGTGGTTAAGTGCCAGTGAGTTCAATCCCGGGTACCAAAAAAAAAAAAAAAAAAAGACTAAACCTCCTCGTATTAGACCCCACTCTCGAAACTGCTGCATTGGCAATTAAATTTCCAACACATGAACTTTTGGAGAAATGCATTTAAATCATAGCAAGTAGTGACATACCCAGAGTTCCACTTCTGAGTCGAGCGACCCGACCAACGTTCAACCCAGGTTGGTCTGTTGTGTCCCCTTCTGCCATCAGCTTCACTGGCCTGAGCTCAACACTGCAAATGGCTCGAGATGGTACTGAGACATTGGGGGGAAGAATGTCAATCAGCCCATATACATGGCTACATGGCGAAGCTGCCGGTACCCCAAGATACTTGCTTCCAGAGGACAATCATTCAACACACAAACAAATATAGACTATAGATTACATGTTAATTATCTGGTAAACAAGAAGCCCTGAGCTTTATAAAAATTGGCAAATGGCCCTTTGATCAAAAGGTGAAGAAAGGACCGGATACAGTGGCACCCACCTGTAATCCCAGCAATTTAGGAGGCTGAGGGAGGAGGACTGTAAGTTCAAAGTCAGCCTCAGCAACTTAGTGAGGCACTAAGCAACTTAATGAGGCCCTGTCTCAAAATAAAACATTGAAAAGTGGGAGGTGGAGGGGTAGGGATGTAGCTCAGTGGTTGAGTGCCCCTGGGTTCAATCCCTGGTACCCTCCCTGCCAAAAAAAAAATAGTAAAGAAAGGCTCTAGAAGGTGGTATTCGTGTGCAGGAGCAGGACCAAGGAGTGGCTTTAGCATTCAGGTTCAAGGTGGTCGTCTGGCTGGAAAGAGGGACACGGTTCAAGGCCAAATGCAGCAGCTTACGGTGAAGAGGGGTCACAGCCCCATGGCCTCTGCTCTCTCTGGTACAGCCCACTTACCTCCTCATGAGGCCCCAGCCCTCTCCAGTGGGTTGGCCTCCAGGAAGATACAACCACTCAAATCCCTGGACACCCTGTTGCCTAAAAAAAGAAACTTTGTAGATGTAAGAATCTTGAGATGGAATCATCCTGGATATCAGACTGGGCTCAAAATCCAATGGCAAGTGTCCTTGTAAGAAAAAAGCAGAATCTAGTGATTGCCAGGGGCTGGGGGGCGGGGGTTGGGAGCCGCTGACCCGTGGGCAGTAAAGTTTCATGTGGGCAAGATGAGCAGGGCGCAGGTTTACTGTCTGTCAGGAAGCAAGTCTCACGTCTTCTGTTCTTATCAGGAAGGGAGGCTAAAGAAAGAGGCAGAGGGAGATTAGAAACACGGAGAGAAGGCCAAGCGAAGACAAGGACGGAGACGGGAGAGGAGCCCCGAGGAGGGCCAGCGGCTACAGAAGCCAGAGGAGGCGAGAAAGACATTTTCTCCTGGAACCTGTGGAGGCCGTGCAGCTTACCAGCACCTTGATTCTGGGATTCTGGCCTCCAAGACTTGCAAGAAAATAAATCTCTGTTGTTTAATCCACATAGCTCATGGCAATTGGTCACATCAGCCCTAGGAAATTAAAAGACTCCCTTTTAAAGTTTCCAACCTGCCCCATGGGGCAGGGAGACCACTGGTGGCACATAAACAAGCTTTTCCCACACAGGTCCCCAGGGGTTCCATTTCCCCTGTAGTGTTGTCTTTGGTCAGCTCCTGGGCCTCTACTGGGTGGACAGTCATGTGACCGTGCCCCCTCACACCATGCTGCCAGCACCCACCAACAGAGGCTCTGTCTCTGATGCTCCCCGAACTGTAGACGACATTGCATCAGGCAGCAACTATCCATTCTGCGACTGTCAACCTCCACCAGAGCTTCTGACACCGCCTCTTAAGATACTGGTACCCAGGCTAGGTGTCCAGGAACCGATGAATGGATAAAGAGAATGTGGCATCTGTGCACAATGGAGTTTTATTCAGCCATCAAGAAAAAATGAAATTAGGTCATTTGCCAGAAAATGGATGGAGCTAGAGACCATCGTGCTAAGTAAAATAAGTCAAACTCAAAGGTTAAGGATCATGTTTTCTCCCATTGACAGAAGCTGGAGAGGAAGCTGTAAAGAAAGCGGGGGGGGGGGGGTTTCTCATGAAAATCACAGGGAAATAAGCAGAGGAAAAGGACCAAGGGGTAGGAGGTGGGGAAGGAGAGGAAGGGCTGGGCTGTGTGATACTGGCCAAACTGCACTTTATGTTGTGTATCGTGTGTGTGTGAGTGTGAATATGCCACAACAAATCCCATCAGTATGTACAACTAGGATGCACCAATAAAGAAATGTGGGGGGAAATATGCTGGTATCATCCGCCACGGGAGAACCTCAGGATATTCTTCCATGGGGACCTACAACACCTGGGGCCAGCCTAGCCAGGGTTATTCTTCTCCATACACAGGGGGAAGGAATACATCCAAGGTGCTCCCCCTTTCCTCCCAGGTACCTTCACGTCTGCATTGAAGGAAGGGAGAAGCTCACTAAACCCACACCTCCTCTACTGTAAAAGGATCTTTGCTCTTTGAAATGCTCATTTCCACAAACAGACTGAAGAGAAACCTATCTCTATGAACCAAAGACAGCAAAAAGGAATCTCACTGACCTTCACTTTGTGTCCACAATTTCTGTGCCAATACAAATAGTGACAACCGTCGGAAGAGGCCCCTCTCTTTTCTGGAGCTTCCGACGAGAGCTTTGGCTGTGAAATCATGCTTGAGCATTGCACGTGGCAGTGAATAAAACCTGGGAAAGACTCTTCACCCATCTTTGTCTCTTGGGGCCCAAAATATCACTGACATCAAGAAAAAGAGAACAGTCAGGCCGGGGGCGGGGGGGGGGTCTCTAAATTGGGTACTCTGAAAAGTCAGTGGAAGGCTCTGCCTCTACCCATGACATCAGCCACTCCGCCAAGACCCTGGTGAGACATCGGAGCCCTGTGCCACCCTGCGCCCAGCAGGAGCACCGCCCCCTCTGACCCTCGCCACAATCCACAGCACTGAAGTTGGATGCCCTTGGACGCAGCATCCCAGAAGGATTTTAAAGCAATGAAAAAAAAAAAAAGGACTGTTTTAACACACAGCACCTTCTGTGTGTCATAAGTTCACAAAAGCTAAAGCTAAGGAGAAATCTCTAAGATAGGTAGATCCAAGCTGCCCCTGCCCTCAAGGCCGGGAACTTGCTATGGATCAAGTCTATGTGGCCGACTCCTTCTTCCATAAGGATGAACTCTACAAGACGCTCCTTGGTGGAGGGCAAAAGTCAATGTCTGCTGGCTCTGCCTACCAGCTCTCTTTCCAGGGAGAGTCCATGGGGCCAGGTCTACACTGGGTGACTTCCTACACAAGTCCAGATCAGCTCCATACGGTTGCTGCAGGAAAAGAGGAAACTCACCCTGAACTCTGAGAGCCCCTTTTTCTTCTAACTACAGGTAATAAAAAGAAGGCTGGGCCTCTACTGGTGACATCAGCCACCTATTCATTAATCACCTATTACGTGCCACCGCTGTCACAGACATTACCTCATTTGGTCCCTACCAGCCCTGTAGGAATGAAAGGTTCCATTATTCCTGTCTTACCCCTCTCTGCTGTGCCCCATCCTCCTATTGGGGACAAGACTGCAGGCATCCAAAACAGAACACCAAAACTATTCTGGCCGGTCAACATGAGCTGCTGCGACAAGTCCTGGGGCAGGGTGTGTCCTAGGCCAGAGGTTTTCATTCTTTCTCAAAACACAAAGCCCACAAATTAGAGGCCACCCAGTCCTGACCGTGATGTCACCATCTGCTCCCCCCGGACCATTTTCTTTAATAACTGAGCTATTTTTCCCGGGGAGAGAACTCTTTGAATCCGACACAAAAGCCGGTTCTGGCACGTTCTATGGCCCCCGGTGACTGGGGGTGGGAACGGAGCAAGGAGGGTGGCTGGTGGGGAACCCCCCGTGTTGGAAGGGTGGCCCGGCTTGGGGCTGAAACCGCCCTCCACGGGGTCCTGGGCGGCTGGTGAGGAGTTCTGGCTCCGATGCAGAAAGTCGGAGGGGACCAGGGTTCCGTGGCGTGGCGACAAGGAAGGTCAGGTCAGCTACAAGATCAAAGTTCTTCAAGGAACCCGTCAGGGAAGGGTCGACTTAGAAGAACCCAAATGAACGGAATTTCAGAAAGTGACAGACTTTTCCTAAGGGCGGAAGGATGCACCGGGGACAGGGCAAGACAGACAGCTGTGGCCCGCGAAGTGGGAGGCACCGCCCAGGCGCTGCGAGGGGACCAGGGCAGGCCTCCGCCAAGGGCAAGGGGAGCATATGCAAAGGGCCTGGAGCCCCCGGTGCAAGAAGGCTTCGCTGGCCCAAGGCAGGGCCCCCCTGACCACAGTGGGGGGACCAGAACCTGGAAAGTCCCTCGGCAGGACTCCAGAGCGCTCAGGAGCAGGCGTCTCAACAACAGGAGAAAGCAGGAGAGAGAGCCTCCCACCTGGAGCCCCGGGCTTCCCCGAGGCCTTCAGACACAGGGAGGGCAGCGGGGAGAGGAGACCCCAGGAGCAGGGAACAGCAGCAGGAGACGGCAGGGACACCCAGGAAAGGGGACAAAAGAAACCAAAAGCGTGAGATATGTACACCCGCTCGATTCTCGGGAAGGCTTTTGACCCAGGCAGAGGCAACAGCAATGTGCTGAGGGATTGATGGCAGAGTCCACGATAACAAAGCTGGGCGGTTAGGAAGGCGAAATCGCATTGTATTGCTATGAAGTTCTTACATTGCGTGTGAGGAAGTACGCTATTATTATTTGAAGGCAGACTTCATTGGCGCATTATAATTCTTCATAATAGTGGGATTCAATATGCCCATTCACACCTGCACATGACATCATTTGATCCATGCCATTCCCCAGGACCTTCCCTATTCTTCCCACCTCCCTCTCCCTGATCTGCTTTTTCTATTCTACTGATCTCCCCTTCTATTATCATTATTTTAATTAATGTGCTGTATTGTGTATGTGTGTGTATATATATATATATATATGCACATACACATATGCACAATGGAATATTACTCAGCCATAAAAAAGAATGGTTTTATGACATTTGCCAGAAAATGAATGAAACTAAAGACCTAGAGACTATCATACTAAGTGAAATAAGTCAATCCCCCGAAAAAAACCAAGGTCAACTGTCTTCTCTAATACATGGATGATAACCCACAGCAAGGGGCAGGAGGAGAATAGAAGTTCAGTGGATGAGACAAAGAGAAATGAAGGGAAGGAAAGGAGGATGGGAATAGGAAAGATACTGCAATGAATCTGACATAACTTTTAAGGACATATGTGAATACACCACAGTGAATCTCAACATCCTGTACATCCACAAGACTGTGATCTAAATTAGAACAAGATATATTCCATGCTTGTGTAAAATATCAATATCCTCCAAAATAGATTCTACTGTCATGTACAACTAAAAAGAACAATTTTTTTAAAAAGGCAATAGGATTAGTGATTCATTCCCCTAAAATAAGCTATAGACAAAAAGCCTAATTTAAATCCTGGCTGACAAGTTAATTCTAAAATTTATGTGAAAGATAAAAGTCCCAGATGGCCAAAACAATTGGAGAAGAGAAAAATAAAGCTGGAAGATCTTAATTTCAAGACTCACTAAAAAGCTACAGAAATCAAAACAATGTCATAATGACATGAAGACAAGCAAATAAATCAGTGGAACAAAATTAAAAGTTCAGAAATAGACCCCATACATAATACCGGTTGATTGAGCCAGGGTTCCAGATCAATTGAATGAGTAGAGAGAAGTTATTTCAACAAACATTGTTGGAACAACTGCATATTCAGTTGTTCGGGAAACTGCATATTCATATTCACTCAGGATAAAAATGAATATATAAAGAACTCTTAAAAACTAACAATGAAAAACAACCCAATTAAGATGCCCAAAAGAATTGAGTACACATTTCACAAAAGTAAATACAAACGGCTACTAAACCCAGAAGAAGCAGCTCAACCTCATTTGTCTTCAGAGCCACACCGTTTAATAGCAGCATGCCCACGGGGTTGAACTGGCCTTATGGTGGCCGCTGTGGCTGTTTGTATACCTGTCTGCCTCCCCAGTGAATGGGAGCTCCTCAAGGGATATATATATATATATAAATGTACACACACACACACACATATATGTATATGTATATATATATATATATATACTAGCATTTTTTTCTTTGTTCTCATGATCAGGTAGAATTGGTTCTAGTTATCAAGGATTGCATATATGAAAAAAATCAACCTTCTTTATCACATTAAGAGGAAAAAAAAACAAAAAGATCTTGATAAACACAGAAAATTATTTAATGAAATTGATTATCCTAGTTTTTTTCTTTTTTTAATGTTCCAATTACGATTTATTCTTTGATTCTAAGACTCTCTATAAAAACAAAACTCCATAGAGTACAATTTTTGAAAGGCACTTTTCTTCACCTTAGTATAAAGTGAAAGACACCATGTGTACCCCAAAGTGTTAGCATTTGCAACCTCATGCCCACCAGTTGTTGGGGGCCAATGCAACTTCTTTCAATATTTCCAATATGGAAAGTTTCTTCTTTTTTTTCTTTTTTATTATTTATTTATTCTATTTTGTAATATATGATGGCAGAATGCAATTTGTGTCCTATTACACACATAGAGCACGATTTTTCCAGTCACTGGTTATACACAAAGTATTTTCACACCGTTCGTGTCTTCATACATGTACTTAGGGTAATGATGTCCATCTCATTCCACTGTCTTTCCTACTCCCTTCCCCCCTCCATTTCCCGCCTCCCCTTTGCCCTATCTAAACTTCCTCCATTCCTCCCATGCTCCCCCACCATCACCATTATGAGTCAGCATCCTCATATCAAAGAAAACATTCAGTTTGGAGGCATTGGCTTACTTCACTTAGCACTTAGCATTATATTCTCTAGCTCTCTCCATTTACCTGCAAATGCCATGATTTTAATCTCTTTTAATGCTGAGTAATATTCCACTATGTATATATACCAAAGTTTCCCTATCCATTCATCTACTGAAGGGCATCTAGGTTGGTTCCACAGTTTAGCTATTGTGAATTGTGCAGCTATAAACATTGATGTGGCTGTGTCCCTGTAGTATGCTGTTTTTAAGTCCTTTGGGTATAAACTGAGGAGTGGGATAGCTGGGTCAAATGGTGGTTCCATTCCCAGTTTTCCAAGGATTCTCCATACTGCTTTCCAGATTGGTTGCACCAATTTGCAGTTCCACCAGCAATGTATGAGTGTGCCTTTTCCCCACATCCTTACCAACACTTTTTGTTGTTTGTATTCTTAATAGCTGCCATTCTGACTGGAGTGAGATGGTATCTTAGAGTAATTTTGATTTGCATTTCTCTAATTGCTAGAGATGATGAGCATTTTTTCATATATTTGGTAATTGATTGTATATCCTCTTCTGAGAAGTATCTGCTCAGGTCCTTGGCCCATTATTGATTGGGTTATTTGTTTTTTAGGTGTTAAAGTTTTTAATTGCTTTATATATCCTAGAAATTAGTGCTCTATCTTATGCACTTGTGGTAAAGATTCATTCTGTAGGATCTTTTTTTTTCTTAATATGGAATGCGTCACGAATTTGCGTGTCATCCTTGCCCAGGGGCCATGCTAATCTTCTCTGTATCGTTCCAATTTTAGTATATGTACTGCCGAAGCGAGCACTGTATAGTCTCTTTATTCACCTCACTAACTGTTTCTTTTGCAAAGAAGCTTTTTAGTTTGAATCCATCCCATTTATCAATTCTGGTTTTAATTCTTGTGCTATAGGAGTCTTATTAAGGAAGTTGAGGTCTAACTTGACATGATGGAGATTAGGGCCTACTTTTTCTTCCATTAGGCCAAGGTCTCTGGTTTAATTCCTAAGTCCTTGATCCACTTTGTGCATGGTGAGAGATAGAGGTTTAATTTCATTTTGTTACATGTGGATTTCCAGTTTTCCCAGCACCACTTGTTGAGGAGGCTATCTTTTCTCCAATATATGTTTTTGGCACATTTGTCTAATATAAGATAACTGCATTATGTGGGTTTGTCTCTGTGTCCTCTATTCTGTACCATTGGTCTACCAGTATATTTTGGTGCCAATACCATGCTGTTTCTGTTACTATTGCTCTGTAGTATAGTTTAAGGTCTGGTATAGTGATGCCACCAGCTTCACTCTTCTTGCTAAGGATTGCTTTGGCTATTCTGGGTCTCTTATTTTTCCAGATGAATTTCATGACTGCTTTTTCTATTTCTATAAAGAATATCACTGGGATTTTGATTGGGATTGCATTGAATCTGTAGTGCTTTTGGTAGTATGGTCATTTTGACAATATTAATTCTGCCTATCCAAGAACAAGGTAGATCTTTCCATCTTCTAAGGTCTTCTTTAATTTCTTTCTTCAGCATTCTGTAGTTTTCATTGTAGAGGACTTTCACCTCTTTCATTAAGTTGATTCCCAAATATATTTTTTTAGGCTATTGTAAATCCTTTCTGAGGATTTGTCACTGATGTGCAGAAATGCCTTTGATTTATGGGTGTTGATTTTATATCCTGCTACTTTGCTGAATTCATTTATTAGTTCTAGAAGATTTCTGGTGGAATTTTTGGGGTCTTCTAGGTATAGAATCATATAGTCAGCAAATAGTGATAATTTGAGTTCTTCTTTTCCTATATGTATCCCTTTAATTTCTTTTGTCTAATTGCTCTGGCTAGAGTTTCAAGAACCATGTTAAATAGAAGTGGTGAAAGAGGGCATCCCTGTCTTGTTCCATTTTTTAGAGGGAATCAAGGGCAATGTTGTTAAAAGCCAAAATCACTGCAGAAATTAGTTCAACTCCTGCAAACTGAAGAGGGCCAGCATTGCAGAGAGGCAAGTGAAAAGCCAGGCAATCTCTGGATCAGCTCCTGTTTTTATTTAAAATGTTGATCATTTGTTGATTGTTATTTTTTGGATTAGTGATGCTTTTCAGAGATATGTTACATTAAAATATTGTTTATCTTGGTTACCAAGTTTGTTGACATTCCCTAAAATTTGTACCCAAGATCAGTTCCTTACTCACCCCTAGTTCTGGCCCTGGATTCATAGCCAGCAGGTCTGGGATTCCAGTGTGAGTTTCTCTGATTGCATGCTGCTTCCTCAGGTCAAAAAGAGACAGTGTTCACCCTCTCAAAGTGTTCACAGTCTGAAGACCGAGTGACACTTATGTGGACAGTTATAACCAAAGTGACATCTGCCGGCATGAACATGACCACAGGCTGTTGTGGACAGAAGAGCAGATGTCTCTCCCTGCCTGAACCCCTCAAGGAAGGGTCCACCAAGAGGAAAGGTCTGAACTTTCAGCATTCCCCTGGTGGGGACTAACCCAGTCACCTTCAAAGGCCGTGGCAGCTCCAGTAAATTTGGAACAATTGTTCCTCTCCCTTCAAACTCTGTTCTAGTTGCCTTTTACCTTTGAGTGTATTTCCTTTTAAATCCAGAGTCCAAGGACAGGGCTGAGTGACACACTGCAGTGAATCCACGAGCAAGTGGGTGAATGAATGACTGAGATTGGCTCAGCCCCCAGGGTCACCAGGCAGGCAGATGACACTGGCTCAGGAAACATCTCACGGTGTCCACCACAGCAAAAATACCGTCTGCACCACACTGGGCAGGCTGGAGACCCACGGAGGGAGGAGGCGGCCATGATGAGGGTAAAACGAGAAGCCACTGCCACCAGGTCAGACAACAGCAGAGGACAACAGCAGAGGACAACTGCTCTCTGGAAGGGGGCAGCGCCATCCTGGAGGAGGCGGCTGGTGAACCAGGTAAAGAGTGTGTGACTAGCAACTAGCTCACTTCCCATTGAGTGGAAGGGGTGACCTCCCACCTGGGCATGAGCATTGGAAGACTACAGGAGCAAGCATGTATCCCCCAGCACCGGCCCCCAGCCAACCTGATGAGTGTTAATGCTCTTTTCTAATAGACTTTTATCTCAGAGATTAGTTTGAGGTTCGGAGTAAGAAGGTACAAAGATGCCCCATATGCCCTCTGCCCCGACCTAGGCACAGCCTCCCCTCTGCACGTCCCAAAAAGGGTACATTTGTTACAACTGTTGTAGGAACAGACGAGGCAAGGCACCGAAGATAGCAGGAATCAGTTTTATTTGGCTGCAGCCAGGTTCAGAGGGCACAGCTTTTGCTGTAATCAATCCCCCTGAACCCCGAGTTCAGGGAGTTTCAGAGTTTTATACCCAGCATGTAAGGGGAGGGGCTCAGAAGTTCACAGTCTGCAGAAGTTCACATAAAAGCAGCTTTTTCTATCACTGTTCTGGGCAAGTTAACCCTTCCAGGACAACACCTGAGAAGGGGAGAGCTTCTTCTCCCCTTTCTTTCCTCCCCCTGCCAGCTGTTACCGTGGAGCCCAGTTGGTAACTTCTCTTAGAAATGTAGGCATCTCTGTGAAGCCCAGCTCAAGGCCAGAGGCCTTGTTTACACAAATACTATACTGGATATTTTTGTGAAAAACTAGTAAGGGGGTGTCCAGCACCTGGAGTGCTGGTATCTTCTCAGTCAGTGGCCAAGTAAAACAGGGAGACACAAAAATAGGAAGTTTATCTACATTGAACTCTTTTGTAGAGACTCTTTTGCTGACAGTCCCAAAATCAGCCATGGTGGAGATTTCTGGAGAAACCCAGTTAAGAGTTTTCTGTGGAGGAAGGGGTGCCCCTACACAACCGAGGAGCCCATATTGACCCATCATAATTGCCCCAAATCTAGTGTTCAGTGGGGCCCGCTCTTGGTGTGTACATTCTTTGGGTACCGACTCATGCACCGTGATACACACTCACTGTTACAGCATCATATCGAGTGGATTCACGGCCTGGAAGTCCTCCATGTTCCACTTGTTCACACCTCCCCCTCAGCCCCTGGCAACCACTGATCGTTTCACCATCTATAGTTTTGCCTTTTAATTAATTCTATTTTCAATCTGTTTTCTCAACCAGGAAAATAAAATGTGGTTCCAATCTGACTATCACGTGGGGTTCCTCAGAGCCAGAAGCGTGAGGGGTGTGTGGAGAAACAGCAGGATCTACGTGGCCTCTTCTGACTGGAGTCCGGGGATAAGGCCCAACTCTCCTGTTCATTAACCGCTTCCTTCTGCAGCTGACCCGATCTCTTGACTCGGCTTCTTCATCCACGTAGTGGGGATAATTGGAGCGGTGGGGACTGACAGCTCTTTGAGAAGCACAAAATTCATCGCAAGTCCCCTCATTCATTTATTGATTGGGTCCACTCTTTGGAGCCCCCTGCAAGCTGGGAGCTGTGCGCCCAGAGCTCTTGTGGTACCACAGTAATTCTGGGGACAGAAACTGAGCTCAGAGATGTAGGGGATGTTTCAGGTGCCAAAGGTATTAAGAGGCAAGCTAGGTCCAAACCTCGAGGCGTCTGACTCCAAAACCCCTATTTATTCAACTACTTCCAAATGACTCGTGTTGAACGAGGCAGCAAGGTCTGCATCTGCAACAGTGAAAAGCAAGATGTTTTCAAGCCCTGCCCAGGTGATCCAGAGAGGACCTGGTGCTTGATCCAGGTCTTGGTACCCCTGTCCCGTCCTCCACCTCTGTGTTGGCGGCTAAAGAACTGCCTGCAACAGACAGAAGCCACCTGACCCGACTGGGCCTGAGAGGTTTTGCATCTTCCAAACCCCGCACCTTAATCCAAGAGGAACTCTCCGTCAGTGCCTGACCATTTCATAGCAGAAGAGCTACATCCTTGGTCCCAGGGTGCTCTCAGCCTGCAGAGTCCCGGGTGGCATCAGGCTGAAGACAGGTCTCAGCAGAAACCACCCCTCTGATGTTTCGTCCTTTGCCTTCTCCCATCTCCCTCACCTCCTTGCAGTTTTTTTCTGAGAACTTTCCTTCAGTTAGCCACACACACACATCCTCCCCAGGTCAGGCTCTGCCCCTGGAAATGGACCCAAGACAATCTTTGCAATGAGTGGAAATGTTTTGTAATTAAGAAAAAGACCTTTCAGTAAAAGGGAATATCTTCTATTAAAAAAAAAAAAAAAAAAACTATTAAGCCCCTTCTTTGTGCCAGGCACAGCAGTATGCACTGGGAGATTTCACACAATCAAAAACGCACCCAGCTTCCCGCAGGAAGAGGACTTATCAGTATGGAGATGCCTCAAAAAACAAGGAATGGAATGACCATTTGACCCTTTTATCCCACTCTTCGGTATACATTCAAGGGTGTCAAAATCAGCATACTACAGGGACGCAGCCACATCAATGTTTATAGCAGCTCAGTTCACAATAGCTAAACTATGGAGCCAACCTAGGTGCCCTTCAACAGATGAATGAATAAAGAAAATGTGATAGATATAATGGAATACTACTCAGCCATAGAAAAGAATGACTTTATGACATTTTCCAGTAAATGGATGGATCTGGAGACTATCATGCTAAATAAATAAGCCAATCACAAAAAAAAAAAACAAAGGTTAAATATTCTCCCTGATATGTGGATGCTAACACACAACAAGGCAGGGGAGGGAGAAGAGTAGAAGTTCAGTGGATTAGACAAAGGGGAATGAAGGGAAGGGAGGGAGATGGGAGTAGGAAAGACAGTAGAAGGAGTCGGCCATAACTTTCCTATGTTCATATACACCACAGCGAGTCTCCACATCATGTACATCTACAAAACTGGGATAGTAGTAAGTACAAGATATACTTCATGTTTGTATAAATACATCAGAATATACTGTCATGTACAACTAAAAACAACAGGGGTGGGAATAGAGCTCAGTTGGTAGAGTGCTTGCCTCGTATGCACAAGTCCCTGGGTTCAATCCCCAGCACCTCCAAAAAGAACTAATAAAGTCTTTTAAAAAAGTAATAAAAGAATGGAGGGTCTTATAAACAAAGATGTCATCAGGACTGCACTCGAGAAAGGCATCCCTTGTCCTGGCGGGACCAGGAGAGAATAATTATGTTGGAAGAAAAATACCAAAGGTAGAGAAATAGAATGTACGGTGATGTTAGGGTCCAAATGACTCAATTGACATGATGGGGCAGACTGGAAGGGAAGGAGCCCACGATTAGGAGAAAACAAGCAACTAAAATTGATACTGTTAAGCAGTAACGCAATCTGTGCCCGATGACTTTCTCTCTTCCCGACGAGTGTTTATTCCAGGTCTAAGCGTACTAACAACCCTGAACATGGCTCAAGGGACCCCCTGGGCACCAAGCCCTGTGCTGGGTGCTGGTCCCTGCAACACCTACAGTCTGCTGGCCACAGGACCTTGGGGAAGCAGCCTTGGGGATTAAAGACAAGCCAGCCACAGTCTGTCCCTTCAAACCAGGCTCCAGCCTCTATAATTTATAGTGCCATTTCTCATTTAATGGATTCTAATCCAATATGTCACTGATGGATAGTGTTATTTGGGCAAGACCAGAAAGTCCTGATGACCCAGTGGTTTTATGAAACCTGGTACAGTGTGAAGATCATGGGCTCCGGCCTCAGAAAGACCTGAGGTCAAATCCCAGCTCTGCCCCTGCTCGCCCTCAGCCCGTGCCAAGCTAATTTTCTCCTCTAAAAACCTCAGGACTTAATAGCTACCTTTAAAAGTGTTTGAGAGAATTAACTAGAACAAGGGAAATAGATGCTTGGAGAAATGTAGGGCTCAAAGTAGATGCTCAATCAATGCAAGCAATTCATTTGCCATTAGTTAAAGCCCTCTGCAGTGATTCCCACACAGGCACCCAGGGCAGAGGCAGGTCCCCAGCCAGCTTCTTTGTCCGGACCTTCATTTCCCAATTTTCCAGTCACCTGCTTCATTCAAAGGGTGACTGTTGAAAACAGATGTCACCATGTACCATGGGAGCCGGTATGTGTTTGAGGACAGCCATTGGCTCTGGCAAGCTGGGTGGCATCTGAAAAATGCACAGGAAATATGTATCCTGGCCTGATGCTCAGAATGGGCCTGTCCCCTCTGCGCTTCACTTTCAAAGCAAGGAGTTGACATCTGTCCATGTCCCACATGCCTGGGATGCCAGACAGACCACCAGCGGGTGGAGCCCATGTTGGAAAGGCTCAGTGTCTCAACCACACAGGAGGCCAGGAACCTCGGGGACATGGGGACAGTCACCTACCTGGTCACCCTGCAAGGCCTCCTCCAGCCCTGCAGGCAGGCAGAAACCAAGAAGGCATGGCTGTGCCCCTGCTCCCTGCCCAGAATATTTCTCTATTTTTCTTTTGTTTTTGCAGTATTGGGAACTGAACCCAGAGCACTCCACCACTGAGCTACACCCGGGGCCCTTCTTATTTCGAGACAGGGTCTCACTAAGTCGCCCAGGCTGGCCTTGAGCTTGGCAATCCTCCTGCCTCAGCCTCCTGGGTACCTCGGGTGACAGGCATATGCCATTGCACCCAGTTTCCATCAGGATCCCCAAGTTCCAGGGCCTCAGTATCTTTGCCAGTTTAGCTCAACAGAAGCTGTTGTCTAAAATCTCAAGGCCATCAGTCACCCCCTAAGCCCCTATCTGTCCCTCCCCAAAGTCCTGTCAAAGAGACTGTCTTACCTAACCACCAGGACAGCCTCCTGAGGCCTCCCTGAGACTCCCAGGAAGAGGCCTGAAATCCACCTCCTACTCTCCCTTCAGAGCCCCTTTCTGGGGAGCTCACGTGTCTGCATCTTGAGGTGGTGGGGGGTGAAGGTGAAGGACATGTCGACAGACCCAGGTTTAGCTGGACAGGGAAGGTGGGTGCCATTTACACCTTCACCACATGTTATTCCTCAGTGGGAAAAGGGTGTGAAGGGAACTGGACTCTCAGCCCGGCAGTTACACTTTTTGAAATAAGATGAAAAACTAAGATGGCAGACCCCTACTGAGCTCTGCCAACTGATTCCGGCCTTGACTCCGCCCTGGCTTAGTGGAAGGAGACCAACTCTCCACCCTGAGGCAACAGCATGCTCAACAGACAGAGGGTAGTGCTTCTGCCTGGTCCCCAGATAATCCCAAGTACCCGCTCCTGCCACTCAGGGCAGCGTGCAGGTCCTCTGTGCATTCTGTGTGGAACCTCACAAAGGGAATTGGAACCACTGGAGCAAGAGGATCCGACCTGACCTGACGTCCACTGACGTTCCCGAGATCTTTCCAATGCCGCAGGGCAGGCTGATTTGAGGGAAATGTTTTGGTGTAAGGTGGTTGATGAAAAAAAAAATCAACCAACACACATTCTCAACTGTTTCTGAGTAGGTGGGCAGGAACGCCAAAAAGAATACAGGTGGCAGAAAGAGCATAAGATGGACATCTGGGCTCTGACACCAAGGCTGTGTGACCTCAGCCTGTCTCTCTATCTCTCTGGGCATCCGTTTCATCACCATAAAAATAAGACAATTGAACTAAATTACTTTCTCCCCAACATCAGTCCCAGGAGAACTTTGCTCACTGTTTCTCATATTGACACACACCGCATTATGATTTTTGTCACATACGCATGTCATCGGCACTGCTTAGGTAATGTTTTGGGTTAAAGTTGCCTCGGTTCCTCCCTTTCCCCTACTCTCCCTTAAAATTGATTTTGAAAGGAGACTTCACAGAATTAGCATGAATGGAAACCCCTGTCACTTGCCAGAACAGAAGGCAGCCGCAAAATACAATTAAAAACAGAACAATGCTTTTCATTATCTCTCCAAGTGCTGCCTGAGAGACCCACCTCTCTCTGCAGCAGGAGGCTGGTCAATGGTAGAGAGGTGTGGAGGATAACCTAGCACCGACCTGAGACTTCACCCTGGCCAACCCAATGATTGACAGAGGACTTGAAGGGAAGAGCTTCTCATGGCAGGATTGCTACCAGTGTCCCGTCTCGATCACCCAAATCTTCCCAGGACTCCTAGGGTTTAAGGAACAATCACTACTTTCTAAAGTTTATCTTATACTCATGTTCCCCTCGGGCCCTATATACAAGGATGATTAGAATTAGCAGAAAACGTGAGTTACATGTGATTTTAAAAACAATTACTTTTAATTTCCAAACAGAAACATTCTCAGGACATTTGCCAATTAGAAGGGCCTGGGCCACACCTTAATAAGCAACAGAAATGATCTGTGATTTGTGTAGTCATCAGTTATCTTCAAATAACCACTTCTCCATGATCTGGATGTGCTTAAAAAAGTGTTCACCTTTTTGAGAAAACTCTACTTCTAAAGTCTTATTTGCACCACTGATTTGCTTCACAAAGCACTGTGTCGGTGTGCAAAGATCTATTTGACAGGAGCTAATGTCGTCCAATTAATGCAACTTCCAATTTGGTGAAGTTCGGGTGCATCTTGGGACCTCAGGCACGCTGTGGGTTCGTGCTGCACAGCCTCCTCCAGCAAAGGTGTCTCCAAGGAATTCAGTTCCTTAAATATGGCCATCACTGGTCCTGATTGGATAGATATCAGATGAGGGTGGGAATAGCCCCTCCAGCACCTGCATGATCTTAGAATGATTGATATATGGAGCCTCTGGACTAGGGAAGAATATTCACTAGCCTTGGGTTTTTTTCTTTCCTAAGTTTTCTTCATCTTTTCACTTTTGCTAATTCTTTGTGTGATATCGGACAAGTTTCTTTTTCTGGAATTCATTTCCCACAATTTAAAAAGAGGGAGGGGGGCAGATCAATGGGCTAAGTAGGAGTCACTTTTTTTTTCTATGAAGAGCTAGATAGTAAATATTTTCAGCTTCACAGTACATATGGTCTCTGTTGCGACTCCGTCACTGCAGTAACTCAGCAGCCGCAGGCAAAGTGTAAGTAAATGAGCATGGCTGTGTCCCAATAAATCTTTATTTACAAAAACAAGTTCTGGGCCAGATTTGGCCCCTGGGCTCAGAGTTCTCCTTTCCTGGACTAGAGGATCTCAAACTTCCAGCCCTGAAATTATCTTTGTTTGACCAAAGCCTGTCATTTGGCAGAACTGGGATTGAAACTCAGGTCTCTGAATATTGAGTTCGGGACTCCTTCCCCCAGAGCTGACTGTCTAAGCAAATCAAAATCTGTAGCTAGAAGACAGCATTAAGTGCCTCCAAAGAGAACAGGAAGAATTTCTGTTACCACTTCAGACACAATCAAACTCTCTTTAGCAGTGGGGTGTTAGAGCCCATGTTTAAGGTGGCATGAAGTTTTTTTCCCCATTGCTAAGAAATGTATCATTAGTGCGGAAGAGAAAATTCCAGAAAGTGGGGGGAGGGGCAAATTTGGACATTCATCAAAGTCCTGCTCTGAAGAGGGAATTATTTCCTCTCCACCTCACATGTGCACAGCACAGAATGGTTTATCACAGAGTATTTTCATATGCGTTATTTGTTTTATTCTTCACAACATCCCTGGGAGGTGGGACTCATTTCTCTGGTTAGGGAAACAGAGGCTCTGAGCAACTCTAGTCACTCAGTGACAACAGAGACAGGAGACCGTGACCTGTGCCACTGCTACACTTGATCAATTGATTGATTGATTGATTCATTCACCTGCACACCATTTAGGCAACTATTTCCCAGGCAATTGACAAGGCAGGGGCTGGGTGGTCAGATAAGCTGCACGAACCCTGTCCTCATGGAGCATCTAGTCCTGGAGGGTAAGGGACAATGAACAGAAAAGCAACAGCTAAGTCTTATGACCAGTGACCGGTGCTAAGAAGTAACAGACACGGTGAGGTGCTAGGGAGGGACGGTCGGGAGCTTCCTTAAAGTCAAGGATCAAAAAAAGATTCTAGGGCTGGGGATGTGGCTCAAGCGGTAGTGCGCTCACCTGGCGGCCCGGGTTCGATCCTCAGCACCACATACAAAGATGTTGTGTCTGCCGAAAACTGAAAAATAAATATTAAAAAAATTCTCTCTCGCTCTCAAAAAAAAAAAAAAAAGATTCTAGAGAGGGGAGTTTGTAGCAGAGCCTGGAAGGATGAGAAGCCCAGTAAAGTGAAGAACTTATGGGGTTAAAGGAAATGAAAAAAAAAATGAGCCTAGGACTGGGGATCAAAGAGCTGGTGTCCAAGATGGTCATGCCACAGCTGTAAGCCCCTGTGCACAGAATGGCAAGGCCAGCCCCTTCCAGCGAGGCCACTGGACTGGTGGGAGCTGGGTCCTTGACTCTTTTCATTGGATTTAAGGCCAGGAACAAGTTCCTATGACTCCGTCACCTGCTGGGAAAACAGGATGATCGTATTGGTGCCTACCTTCCAGGTAAGCGGTGGAGAGGTTTGATCAGATTGTCCTTAAAGCTTTGAGCCTGGCATCCAGAGAGTGCTAAATAGGCATGGACTATCGTGAGGACTAGAGGGACAGAGGGAAGAAAGGGAACATCTTTTAAGCTCCTGCTGTATGCCTGAGCGGGATGAAGTGCTTGTTTTCATTGGCCTCACAATCCTATTCACAGATAAAGGATAAATGATCAACTTCCCAAAGTTACCTTATGCTCAAGAGTGAGGCCAAGATTAGAACACAGGAGAGGGTGACTTCATGGACCACGATTTACCTGGCTTCTCACCGTCAGTCCAGTGAAACATCAGAGACCTGGTCTGCTCCACGGGGAAGGTCTTGCACCCACCCTGGTCCCTCGGAGCCAAGGTCCCCAGTGGAGGGGTCCCAGGTCTGTTCAAAGTGAATGCAGCATCCACTTAGGCTTGTGAGGAGGGCTTCCTGTTTCAGAAGGAGGATCCAAGCTGAGTCCACCCCCATCAGTCTCCATCTATCCATGGCAGTCTCCATGGTCCTCCTTGCTGAGGACGCCACGTACTCTCCCTCCCAGGGATTCCTGTGCTATTCCTCCCATTCTATGAACAAGGACCCTGAGGCTCAGGGAACTGCAATGACCAGAAATCCCATAAATGGGAGATGGCCGTCACACAAATGGGAAATGCAAACTCAGCTGATTCGAGACCTACATCTTTTGACATTTTGTCTTGCTCTCTCTCCTTAAGGAGAGCAAATACTGGCAACTTAGGGGCTTCATGTTTTAATGGGTAGGAGAGGAGAAGGCAGGACAGAAGAGAAGGCATTTTCCCCTCACACTGCACAAAAATTGAGCTAATAGAGGAGCTATAACTAGTGAATCCTGAGTTTTTTCCCCTTTCCACTTGCATTTCCAACCTTTAGTTCCATCTACCTACCTCATGACCTTGCAGGCCTCCCTCGAGATGCTTAAAGAATTCACTGAAGCTGGACACGGTGGTGCACACCTGTCATCCCAGCATCTCGGGAGGCTGAGGCAGGAGGATCGTGAGTTCAAAGCCTCAGCAGAAGTGAGGCACTAAGCAACTCAGCGAGACCCTGTCTCTAAATAAGATACAAAATAGGGCTGGGGAGATGGCTCAGTGGTCGAGTGCCCCTGGGTTCAATTCCCAGTACCAAAAAAAAAAAAAAGAATTAATTGAATTGCATCTTAGTATTCTCACAAGAAATTCTATTAAGAGTCACTACTTACTGAGTACCTGCTATGAGCCATGCCCTGTGATAGGTATTTTCTCAACATCATCTCATTTAATCTTGAAAAGACCAGCCATATTATAGATGAGGAACCAAGACCCCAAGAGGTCATGTTCCCACAGGCACAGAGAACAGGCCCCACGTGGAACCTGGACCTCACTCTGAAGCTCTTGTTCTTTACACTCTGTCAGGCTGCCTCTCAAGAAATGAATGGGGTTCACTACACAGGAGGGAAGAACTGTGCCCTGGTCACAGAGAGGTGGTGACCACCTAGAAAGTCCACATCAGCATGACCTGCAGGCTAGTTAGAGGCCACCTACTCAGACCCCACCCAGGCCCACTCAGTCAGCATCCTGAAGACGGGACAGGAGCATGTCCGCAAGCTCTCCAGGGATCCCATGGATGCCATCCAGCCTTGCAAACCTCTGCCGTATACAGCATCTCTGGGTGATCTGTGGCCCACGGCCCTGCCTGTCAATCACACATTGGGGGAATTAGACACGGCAGAGGAATGCGTCTCTCTCCAAGAACACAGAGTGCCTTGTGGAATGAAAAAAAACATAAACCCAGAAAACTTCTCTCCAGGGCCCATTCCCTTGATTAGGAATTCATCCATCCTCTGCAATAAGAAGGAATCAGAGGCTGAAGCTGGTTCTTTGGTAAACCCAGAACCCGACGAGGAAACCGGTTCTGCTCACCCTCTAGGAACCCTCTGTTCACGATGGGACTTCAATCCTGGTTAGTCTGTGTGGGAGGCCAACCTTATGGGTGACTGGTCACAGAAATGGGTGTGTCTTGCTACAGCCCCATGGGTGAAGCTACGCTCACCTGTTCCTTTGTAATATAACCCCTTGCACTGTTTAGGATAGAATCTTCCATGGAAGTGCCTTGTGTGTGTCCCCTCCTCTTACTGTGCCCTTGGGTGTGGCCTACCCAGGTATCAGTCAACCTGCTGACAGTGGACATCATGAAGATAGACTCAGCCCCTGAAATCTGACCCCTTGCCTCATTTGAATAGCTTCTCCTCAATAAAAGGGGTCAGCTCGTGCTCTCGCTCTCTCTTTCTACGGACCCTTAAGGTCAGAGGAGCCGTCACAGCAACCCCAAAGAAAAAGGTATTTGTGTCTCTTGTGTGGTTATTTCGTGCAGCCCAGTTAGCCCAGTTTAACTGGAGTGACCCCTGAGCCTTTTAGTCGCGAGAACAGAAACCCGGCAAGTCTATAAATCTAAACACCCAACAAACCAGGGATCTCTTGCTTTCTCTATAGCTCCTTGGTGCGCACTCTCATAGTGGATACCAAAAACAAAGAACTCCTCTCAGTTTCCATCTGGACAATCCTTCTGCTTGTGAGTTTGTTGACTGCCTTGAGATTGACACTACACAGTATGGATTTGAAGCTCCAAGAATATTTATTAACTCCAAGGGGGGGGAAATGCTATGAAATGAGAGATTATTAAAATTCAATCCTACTATTAATACTGTCTTCTTTTGCTTCAACCAATCTGAAATGCATGATCAAAAAAAAAAAATCTGACTTCACTTTAGTTTTGGAAATGTCTTAGTGTTACAAAGCAATTGGCCCAGAACCTCGCACACGAACACGATGACTTTCATGCTGGCCATTCCGTTTCATGCCTTGTTTTCAATATTCACATACAATTTTCACGGTTGTTAATTGCACACAAGTGAGATTTAAGTCTTGCTTTTTTCCCGGTTCAAGTTTCAGCCTAAGTGAGTTTATGCATGATCTTCATGAGGATGATTGGAATTTCTGGACCATGGACTCATGAGTTGGCAAACCACTTGATCATGCCATAGTGAATCAGGAAGTACTTACTGAGCTCCTACTGTATGCCAAATGCAATTACAGGCCCCCAGGAATCTAGGAGTAAACAAGACAAAGTCCTTGCCTTCAAAACTGCAGTAGCATGAGACTCCCGAGGATGCCACTCACACTCTTGTCTACATGATAGACATCCCTGGAGCTGACGGTGCCCAGCCTGTGTGGCTCTTGCTGAGGACTTACTTATTTAGAGCAGATTTCTTGGGTTCCTTTTGGTGGTAGGTAAATGGAACTAAAGGCCAAGAACAGGGATATGCACCTTCATGGCCAGGCTACCACGTTGTCCTCCTGCCTCTCCTAAGGCACTGTCCCAATTTTCACTGCCAGCAGAGATAGCAATGTGTCATTTTACACCAGAAATCCATCATCCTGGGGTGGTAACACTTTTCTCAAACGTTTGCCAATGGAGTTGGTTCACAGACACCCTTGAAGAAAGCTATAGGTTTAAACATGTGAGCTCCCCGTATTCCAGTTCTTTCTTTTGTATCTGGGATGATGCTATGACAGACTGAATGTGCCCCCCCCAAATTCATGTGCTGAAATCCTTACCCCCCATGTGGTGGCATTAGGAGGGGTGGCCTCTGCAGGGTAATTA
Organism: Marmota flaviventris; assembly: GCF_047511675.1. Classification (NCBI taxonomy): domain Eukaryota; kingdom Metazoa; phylum Chordata; class Mammalia; order Rodentia; family Sciuridae; genus Marmota; species Marmota flaviventris. Next base: position 80,492,933 of record NC_092510.1, read on the forward strand.
GGTCACAAGGGTGGAGCTCTAAAGACTGGGAAGTACCCTGTCCACCAAAACACCCAAAAGAGTTTGACTCCTGTGCCTCTCCCTCTCCCCCTCCCTCCTTCCCTCCCTCCCTCGCTCTCTCTTCCTTCCCCCCCCCCGCTCTGTCTCCCACATACAGGGGATATTACAAGAAAATCACCCACAACCAGAAAGCAGGCCCCCACCTCACACTGGATCTGCTGACGCCTTGGCATTTACCTTCCCAGCCTCAACAGTGAGAAATAAATGGTGTCATTCGGCCACAGCAGCCCGTGGTGCCCGGCCACAGCAGCCCAAGCTGAGGGATTCAGACACTGTCAGACAGTGAACGTGGAGTCCAGCTGGGACACTGGGGTACCTGGGAGGGCTTCCTGGGGCTGCAGGAAGGAGAACCCTTTCCTACAGTTTCTTCTGTGGAATGAGCCCCCCCCCACCCCCGGGCATGGAAAGGAAGGTGATGGAGGGGACCGTCCTCCCCAGCTGCCCTGGCCATTCCCTCCCCCCACTGAGGGGCAGACGGACTCCTGGGGAGGAGCCCTCAGGAGCCCAACTCCAGTCCTTCCTGACCCTCGCCCAGAGCAGGGCCACAGACTTCCCACACCTGGCTCCTTGCTGGGGGCATCTTGGCCCTCTGTGGGGACAAGGGACTTGCCTTTTCACCTGGGTTTTCCATGTCACACTACCGAGGCCCAGACCTGCTCTTGGCCATCTTCTGTCCCCAGCAGTGACACACGCCTGGCTCTGGAGAGATGCTCCGCAGGTGTCTGCACGGCCCCAGGAGGCAGAGGTTGAGAAGAGGGTGCATAGTCTGCAGATGAGTAAGAGCGTAACAGAGTCCAGCGCTCGGGGTCCTTGATGCTCTGGGCCTCGAGAATCCCCCGCGAATCCAAGGGTCCCCGTCCCCCTCCCTCAAAAGCTCGGGGAAAGCAGCAGGTCTTGTGTGTTTTTCCCACTTAATCCCAATCCCGCTTTTCTTTTCAGATATTCTGAATCCACACTCTGCCGCTGCTGCCGAAGTTCTTCAAGTTCTCACATTACTGGGTCCCATTTTTGAACCCCACCGGAGCCCCTACTTCAAAACGGAAAAGTACCTTTCATTGCTCTTTTTCTTCAAAATGAAAGAAATAAAAACAGCCTCGTGTTTTGTGGGCACCTTACAGCAACACGTCTTCTCAATGTTTAAAGACAGCCTCAGGCATTGGGTAGTAGCATTCTATTTTACAGGTAGGGCAGTGAGCCTCAGAGAGGTTAAGTTTCCTGCCTGAAGTCACACAGCCAGTCAATGACAGGCAGGATTTAAATCCTGCCAGGCTTTGTTCCCAGGAAGGGCCTCTTCACAGCCAACACCAAATGCCTGATGAATGTCCGGGAACCGAGTGCTCCTCTTCCTAGCTCCTCTTCTTACCTTCTCAGCGCATGCTTGACTCTCCTAACACCCTGAAGACAGTGCTAACACTGTCCCAGCATCAAGGACTAGAGAAGAGAATCACAGTCCCCAAGCCAAGCTGGAGCTCTGAGGTCTTTGATGCGTCCTTGTGTTGTTCATCAAAACAGCTTGCTCCAAGGCAAGACTCATACTCCAAGAAAGCCCCAGGGAGAGGTAACATCTGTAAGTCACAGTGACACTCAGGTTTATCACACCTTTCCCCGCCCTTCAAAACTGGAATCATATGATCCAGGTGAGTTGGGGAACCTGGCTTATGAGCGCAGCATCTGGATTTGAGAGTAGAAAATCATCAGTGCTGGAAGAGGGTTAGAGCACACCTGGCCAGTCCTCTTGTTTTACCCATGAAGAACGTGAGACCCCAGGACCTAGCACCACTCTGATCCTCAGTCTCCTCATCTGAGGACACAGTGGGCTCACCCCTCCCTGCAAGTTCTTCCTAATCAAACCACCTCTGAGGCTCAGAGGCCCCATAGGGGGCCAAACCCAGCTCTCTGAACTGCAAGTACACAGCTAGAGCTCAGGGGCAGTGCCCGAAATGAGAAACGGAGACAGAGCCAAAACTGCTCCTTCTAAGACCGGAAAAAGAAGGAGCCACAGGACATATGAGGCCACAGATGACCCTCCTTGGTGGCATGAATGATAATGAATCAAGGCTGATGTCACTTTCCTTCTCACAAATGATCTAAACATTTGGTGCAAGGCAGGCGCTGTCTGTCAGAGGGGCGAAGCACACACACTTGGTTCTCAAGCAACAAGAGCCGGTAGGTGCCCAAATGCAGATCAGCAAAAATAAACCAAAAAGCGTCATTTTTTTACTATCCAGGGACACTGTCTTAACTTTAAGGATAAGATTTGAATCAAAAGTGAATGCAGGAGCAGGCCATTCATCACTCTTAAGTAATAAATTAAAGGTGAAGTTGCCAGATTGGATGGCGCAGACGGGCTTTAACACGGAGATGGAAATTCACCATGGAGCTCGCACGCCTCCTAGTGGCCGAGCTGGGTTCCTGCCAGGGAGGATTCCCCTGCATCCATCAGCCGGGTGCAAAGCTCGCTGTGACTTACCGGGTACATCCTCCCGTGTACCAAGGTCTGGGCTACGTGCCATCATCAGTGTTCACGTTAGGTGACTCTCATTAGATCTATTTTATAGACAATGAAAGAGCAGCTCAAAAAATCCCTTATCCAGGGTTAGCAAGCTGGAAATGAGTCCAACCAGGATCCAGGGAATTCCCAGTGCAGGGCTGCTACCCAATGTCACACAACTGTGTGCCAAGCGTTGAGGAGATGCAGACATGAGCACTGTTTGATCTTACCGCATCCCCGGGGAATTTATGGGGCAGGCCGACTCATACTAAAGAATTGGACCACTGACTCCCAGTGCTGTTTGCACAGGGGTAGAACCGAGGTCAGTTAATGTGCTCGGGGGACCCAGCCCTTCCCTCCTCCAGCCTCCCTGACCAGCACCCCCGGGGGCCCAGGGGAGCAGGAGCTCCTGCATGGACCACTGCATTCATCGTTAGTGAGAACGGCTCCCTCCAGCCTGACATGTAGGTAAGAAATGAGGGCCTGGGTTGAACAGCTGTAAAAAGAGACATCATTAACCAGCCTCAACCTTCAAACGCTCCAAGTCAAGGCAGAGTGGAAGGAGAGTTAACAAGCCCTCCAATTGGCCTTTCACGGGGCTTGATGTGTCCAGTGGAGGAAGATTCAGAATCCTATGGGAACCCCAGCACAGAGAAAGTCAGGTTGTTATTTTAGCTTGTTGATAGGAGTGACAGGTTAAGAAATGATTCTAGCCAAAGAAGCCCTGGGCATCTATTTTTGCAAGGTACCCGAGTGCCATTTTCTATTTGGCATTGGTAACAAACCATCCCTCAGGAGAGAAAATCCATCACAGATTTCTTCTCATGGAAGCCTTCTTTTGCATAGGTATAACTTGTGATGTGAATTGTCTTCTTCTCTCATTGATGCATATGAGTACACTTTTATAGAAATAACACCATACTCAAAATACCATTTTGCAAACTGTCTTTTTCACCTACACTGAATAATTTTCATATTACTTAAATATTCCTCTACCTCATTTTTAAATAATCGCCTGGAGTGTCAATTTGTAGATTTATCTAATTTTAAAATATATAACCACTTAGAAATGAAAAGTGAAATTTATGTGGCTTCAAATTTTCATTATAAAAATTTTATTAAGTGCTTAAAGCTAAATCTTGGCTATATTTTCATTTTTCACATTTAAATCACGGTGTGACACATTTTTCCAAATACTTAACCAGGAACTCTGCATTTTTTTTTAATTCATGTAATATTTGGGAACTTCTATCCACTCTATGTTTTCTAGATCTTCTGCTTATTTTCATTTATGTGTTCACTCACTCAACAGCTGTCTACCTGTGAAGCACCTTCTCTGCTCCAGACACTGGACTTAAAACTAAGAACACACTCATGAATAAAGCTCGCACACACACACACACACACACACATACACACACCTGCGTCATGGAGCTTACAACCCAGTGGAAGGGGAGATCAAAAAATGAAAAATTAACATAATTGATGGGTAGATAACATAATATTCCACAAAATGTTAAGTACTACAAGAAAAAACAAAAACAAAAAAAGACTGGCTGATAGGGATCCGAAGTGTTGGAGAAGGGTTACAATTTTCAATATGGCAACTGGAGAGAAGAGGTCTTTGAGAAAGAATGTGAAGCAGTGAGGGACAGCTGCCCAGGGCAAGAATTCCAAGTAGAGGTCACAGCTAGTGCAAAGGCCCTGAGGAAAGAACACGGCCAGCAAGTTTAAGGAAGAGCAAGGAGGCTATCTCATGGGAAGGCTGGTGACCGCCGTATGTCCCTTTAAGCATAAGATTCAGCTATACCAGTACCAAGATCCTGATAAGGTGCCCTTGAACCTCAGAAAGGTCAGTGGCCTTGGTTTCTTGGGGGCAGCACCACCACTCACAATTTGTTTAGACCTTGTGACTCCAAGCCAGAGACCCCTCTCTCATCCCCCTAATCCAGTGTTTCCTGGTGTGAATGCTATTTGTATTGGGGGCTGGACGATTCTTGTCGTGTAGGACTCTCCCATGCGCTGTAGGACAATTAAAATCCCTGCCTTGTGCCTGCTAATTGACATCCACACCCCTTGTCATTGTGACAATCAAAGCAGCCTCAAACAGATTCCAAATATCTCCTAGCCGAGACCTCCCTGCAGGCCAGGAGGAACTGCAGTCTTCAAAGGTTTTGCGCTCAGGGTTTTGCATGTTCCTCCATGAAAAGCCATGCTGCCTTCCTGATTGAATGGCGACCTGTGCTTGCCATGACAGCAGGAAAACTTACCTCATATTTTTTAAAAGTGAAATTCAGGGTCATGATGATATTTGTTAGGTAACACACACTGGAAAGTGGGGGAATCCGGACTTACTTTTCTGGCACTTTCTGTACATACATGATCATTTACTAAACTAGCAGCAATTCCAAGTTCAACCAGCTCATTTCAATCTCCATAAATGCTTTTCACATAAAGAGGGAGACAAAGGGAAAGAGTGGGCTAATCCTACATAACTTGACGTTAATAATACTAACCACATTAATAGCGCTGCTGCAGTAAGTGGGCCAGGTCCTGTGCTCACCAGCTTACACTTCCATAACGTAGGTATGATTGTTACTGCCCGTGCAAAAATTAGGGAACCAGACTTAGAGAAGCATCAGGGTCATGCCGAGGTAGAGGCAGAGGTGGGATTTGATGCCACAGATAATCTCTCCTTCGAGCAGTAATTCTTCCTTCTGCTGCTAAAGCAGCAATCAACAAAAGGAGAGGAGACCCCTAGAGGAGCTCTGTGTTTCCCGTGGCCTTTCATCTGAACTCCAATCCGAAGTCCTTTTTTCAAGTTGTCTTTACAACAAATCAGCCCATCTAAACAATAGAATCCCAAAATAGTGTCTCAAAGCTAAAATTTATAAATGCCATTAGGAAGATGTGTAGCTGAATTTTAAACACTTGAGAGTCAATGAGTGATTTAGTTTGTGGGGTTTTTTTAAGCATCTAAATTATTTTTTTAAACAAATCAAACTAAAGTTTGTTATATGGCCAGACCATCAGGGTTTCTTGGGTGTGAAATGGGTTTTTGTTTCTTTTGGGTTTTTTTGTTTTTTTGTTTTGTTTTGTTTTGTGTGTCTGTGTGTGTTTGTGTGTGTGTGTTTGGGGGGATTTTTTTGGGGGAGGGGTGTTTTATTGGCACTAGGTGGGGGTGGGGAGGGATGTGGGGGTGGGGCGGGACATAGGGGATTGAACTCAGGGCACTCAACCACTGAGCCACATCCTCAATCCTATTTTGTATTTTATTTAGAGACAGGGTCTCACTGAGTTGCTTAGCACCTCGCTTTAGCCTAAGCTGGCTTTGAACTCATGATCCTCCTGCCTCAGCCTCCCAAGCCACTGGAATTACAGACATATGCCACCACGCCCAGCCCAGGAACACTTTTCCAATGAGCTACATTCCCAGTCCCTTTTATTTTTTATTTTTGAAATAGGGTATCTCTAAGTTGCTAAGGGTCTTGCTAAATTGCTGAGGCTGAACTCTAACTTGTGATCTTCCTGCCTCAGCCTCCCAAGTCACTGCACTAGCCAATAGGCTGGAATAACTTATACAGTATAAAATGTGCAGTGGGTGAGCCACAGGAGAAACAGGTCTAAGGTTACCAAGAGCAAAGGGACTTTAAAGATCACTTAGTGCCATCCTAGCTCAACATCTCAGGCTTAGGGGAAAATTACTTTTTAAATGATGATGTGACTTAATAGCAGCAGATGGTTTAACGTGTTTGTTTTCTATAATTTTAACTCCCCAAAATTAAGATCAACAAAATAGATGTCATCTGGCAGAGAAAGAGAAATAAATATATCAAAAAGTCAATGTTAACAGGCTAACAGCATTACTATAACATGCTAAGTTTTATTTGGATATTGCTGACATCTAAAACCAAAAAATAAAACAAGAACTTAAAGACTTCTTATTGCCTTATAAGGAAGATTGGTTATCCTCTCTTGTCAGGAGAGACAAGAATTTTCCTGACACTGACATCTAGAAGAAATTTATCGCTTCACACTTTATATAGGAGACATTGAAAATCATTACCAATAATACCCTCAACTTTGATATTACTAAGAGTAAAATTCTTCCTCTGGTCCTTTCTCATACTGACCATGAACAAAAGTTAATGAATGACAGAAAGCTGTGATGCTTTGGTCTTGCAGTTAGTTACTTGGGTTAGTGTGGTCCAGGTGTGCAGGACAGTCTCTACTACTGTGAGGAGCTCAGAGAACAAAGACCAATGGATGAAACAGCACTCAGATTCACTTCCTCCAACAGCAATGATGGTGGTCTAGCCTTGGACCAGGGCTGGACTCTCCCTTAATGAGCTGCCCTCCAGGTGAGACTCAAAAGTGAAGCTACTCTTACTAGTTGACAAATGTCAGGTAGAGGTGTAGACTGACACCAATTGAATCTGGGAAACAGACTCAATCCCAGCAGGTGGGATGTATAGTAGTGGCCCCCAGTGAATCGAGTGTCCCTTAGGTGGGCCTGTCCTAGACTGACTCTAGGCCATGTGACTTGCTTTAACCAGAGATTTGCCCTCACTTGTTACCCTCACACCACCATGTACAGAAGAAGCCCAGACTAGTTTACCAGGTGGGTGAGAGGCCACATGGAGTAGAGAGGAGCTATACCAGCCGGCACCCATAGGATGACCAGCCTTAGGGCACCACAGGTGAGTGGGGTCATTCTAGACCAGATAGCTGACTGCAGAACTGCTAGACAATCACCAACCCATGAATAAAAATAAAATTGTTTTGAGCCACCAAGTTTGGGGCTGTATTTATGCAGCAAAGCCAGCTGACACCCATTGCAAGCAAATTCTGAAGTGAGAATGAGATTTTTGAAGTGCATTTCAACATTTTAATCTCTGGATTGAGAAATGTCATACCTTTGTTGACAAGTGAGGGATATTCTAATAATTCACAGAAGTGCTATACAAGAATCCAAAAAGCATTTTTCAATAGAAACTCTTAGAAATGATGCCTGGTTTTCCAGGCTGTTCCACAAATGTGTATTTAATCAATATAAGAGGTGTTGTTTAAGTGATGCATTGAAGTAGTGCTGAGAGCCATGAGTAGGAATGACGCATGGCATTTTTGGTTGAAAGGTGACGCCAGCAAGCCATTGAGATGATAATGGTTATGTTAAGATGTGTATTCAATTGGATATTAGACCCCTGCTGTCCGCCTGCTACTTTGGAGTCCCATTGGTTGGGGAAGTGGGGTAGGAGGGATTTCCGGAGGAGGGATTTCCTGTTGGTGTGGTGTGTCCCAGGAGAAGGCCGCGTGCGTGGCGTTCTCGGGAGTTTTGGAAATAAAGTTTGTTCCTATTTGAATGGCTCGTGATTTTGTGCCCAGCCAGACTGCGGCAAAGTAGAAAAATGTTTCAGTATTTATTAGGAAGTTGAAAGTGCACTTGAACAAACAAACTTAAAATCTGGATGATGGTGCTTGAGAAAACAGAAGTTCAGTTTTAGACTTTTCTCCTCAATTCCCTAAGCCGTGGTTCCTGAGGTGATCACCATCTGACGGCGGCTCCCAGCAATGCCTCCTTCTGCTCTTCATGCCCCCTCCTTGGGTGGGCTAGACCTAGTGTTTTTCTTCTAATTAACAGAATAGACAAGGCGATGGGCTGTCACTTCCATGATTAGGTTACCAAATACCCATGGCTTCCACTTTACTGGTGCTCTCAATTGCCCTCTCTGCTTGCATGCTAGGAGAAACCAAGCTGCCCTGTTGGAAAAGCTCACATGGCAAAGAACTGAAGGCAGCTTCTGGTCAATGGCCACTAAGCAACAGAGGCCTTCAGTCCAACAGCCTGTGAGATACTGACTCCTGCCAACTCCCACCTGAGTTCAGAAGTAGAGCTTTACCCAGTCCAGCCTGAGCTGAGACCACAGCCCCAGCCCACGCCCACATTGCAGACTTTTGAAAGATCCTGAAGCAGAGGACCTAAGTACGCTATGTCTATTCCTGACCCACAGAAAGTGCACAGGAACAAATGCATGTGGTTTTAAGCTGCTAAAGGTGATGATTTGTTATTCAGCAGTATATCTCAGGCAATGGTCTGCAAACCTGCCTGGACCTCAAAATTACAAAGAGATTCTTGATATTTTAGTCATAATTTAATTTTTTTAATTTTTTAAGTAAAAAAATACTCATTATCCAAAAAAATATATATTTCTAAAGAAAAAAAGTCCACTTTCCTTCTCAAAAGTAACCACTCTATCCATTAAGCGACATACCTTTCTGCATCTTTTTTAGATGACATATTATATGATGATATTATATAATACATATATTCACCAACTTGGTCTGTTCACAGGACATTATATCCTAAAGATCTTCCCACCTTCCAATGTTGACCTAAATATTGCATTATTTTTAACTGCCTCCAAGTATTCCACAAATAAATGAATCGCAATTCATTTAATCATTTCCCTACCAAGAAATATTTAGAGTTGCTTATTTTTCATGTTATAAATAGTGTTTTAGTAAACACTCTTAGACATCTCTCTTTGTGCATAGATACAAATTAAAGGACAAATACATTTTTAATTTTAGTAGACACAGCAAAACGTTCTCCAAAAAGGCTGTACCCATAACCACTCTCACCAAAGTGGGTAGCAGTACGAGTTTCCCCTCCCTTTTATCAATAATGATATTATAAGTCATTGTTCTTCCTGCCCATCTAATCGATGAACAATGTTATTTCACTTTCACCCACGTTGTTTTATTATAATCTCCAACACTAAAAAAAAAAAAAAAAAAAAATGAGCAAATCGTAGCCACAAATACCATCCTATGTGTCCTTCCAGGACTTGAGGAATTTTTAAATTTATGGATAAAATGAAAAGAAGAGAGAGACCTAAAAAAGGAAAGGAATTCCTTTCAAAAGATGGATGTAGAAGTGAGGTACGTCATGGATAGAGAGGAGCAGGACATGCAGGCGCAGGCTCAAAGGAGGTCAAGGAACAGTGACAAGCTACCAGGGGGTAAAGAGAAAAGAGGACAGAGTGGGGACCGTGCTGTTGACCTGGGTTGCAGGTGTCTGCAACCATGGACTTTGAAAATGTGTTTCTTAAAACACCTTTATACCACAATTTATCATATCTCTGATTGTATATAAGGTATGTCGACACCAAATTCACATCTTCATACATGTATTTTGTATAATGATGAGGGTCTCCTTCCACCATCCATGCTAAAGATTGTATTGCAAAAAATAATAATAATAATAAAGTAAAACCAAAAAAAAAAAAAAAGAATTGTAATGCAAAAAAAAAACAAAGTACATTTATAAAGGCATAAATTGTCATGAACATACTTTATATACAGAGGTATGAAAAATTGTGCTCTACATGTGTAATAAGAATTGTAATGCATTCCACTGTTGTCATATATTTAAAAAAAAATGATAAAATCAATTTTTAAAAAAATATGTTTCTTGAGAGTACAATAGATGGGATCTACCTACGTTAAGGATCCTTAAATCAATTCCCCCAAAGAAGTTACACGGTCAAATAAAATCCAAATATAACAACATTTCCTATGATCTTCTTCAGGAAAGATGAAATATAGTATTTCCAGTGGTATGTTTCCAATGCTGTATTTGTGCAGGATACACACATTCTCCATTTGCAGATGGGATCACAGGCTGGGAGAGACAGAGTAACTCTGCTCACTCTCCAGTCATTAATCGGCAAAGCGAGGTCTGAACCCAGAATGGCTGGTGCCTGCAAACACACTCTTTCCACCAGGCTCTGCTGCCTCCAAACAGATGGGGAAATTTGGCCCTGGTGCCGGGTCCTTGTCATTCTTGCCGTATGATCTTGGGAATGCTGTTCACATTCTTGGACTTTGATTCAGTTCTGACCAGAAGCCTATTTACTCGACTTCAGTTTTGATAAGTGATTTTTTTTTTTTTTCGATTACTTCTCTTTGGAGGAAGAGGGTAGAATCAGATAATCTGGGGGTTTCTTCCCAATCTGACATTCTTAGATTCCTCTTCCTGTCTCCTGGGTTACAAAGCTGAGTTAAGCCTGGGGGTGAGGGAAGAGAGAGAGGAATCCACTTTCATCTGGAGGCTGATTTAGCATAGTACATGTACTATTTAGACAGAAATCCAAAGAGATATTTCTTGCTCCTAAGGGAGAAAAAGATCATCAGTTTGGGGATGGGAACAAGAGCAAGATAAAGAAACCAATTCCAAGAGACTTCCAGAGAACCTGAAGTGTCAAGAAGTCCACCGGATGAAATATGGTTCCAAGTTGAGCTCATGTAAGAAGGAGGGGGGCGGAGGAGAGGAGAAAAAGTCCAGGATCTAGAATCATAGTACTACGCTTCTGAAAAGTCTGACCAGAAGCCCATGTATTCAACTTTAGTTTTGATAAAGCATTTTTTCAATTACTATTTTCTATTTGGAGCTACTTCCTGAAGTAAACAATGAAATCTCCCCTTATGCTTACAGGAAACAAGAATTTTGGAATGAAAAAGTAACACCATGCTTAGTGGGGCAGGGGAAGGAAAAAAATTTTTAAGTGTAACCAATTATTCTGATAAAAAAGAAAACATATGCTTACTGTAGAACATTTGGAGTGGAAAAATTATTAAAATCACTTCATCACATAGGTGTGTTTCCTTCCATTTTTCTTCCAATGTACATGTTTTAAAACAAAATGGGGATTATGTTATATATGCATTTTTGTCTTCACTAAATAAATATTATAAATATAACACATTTTCTCAAGTCATTAGAAATTATTCAAAAATAGCATTTTTACTGGCTATATAATGTTCTTCATTTCAGATGTGCATGATTTACTGAACTGTTCTCCTGTAGGAGGACTGCAAATAACACATCTGTGTGTTGAAGAAATGAGAGAAGATAGGAAATGAAGGAATTTGGTTCTACTTTGCTACTGCTCACATAACAACCCCAAAACTTAGTGGCTGAAAACAATGTAATATTTATTTCATTCCAGAATCTGCAGTGTGGGCAAACCAAGGAGACAGGTAATTCATCTCTATTCTATTTGGCATCAGCAGGATCAAGTGGGAGTCCAGGATCTAGAATCATCAGATGGCACTCACATAGTGTCTGGCCACTGAGGCCTCTGTTAGTTGGTATGTTAGCTGTTGCCGTCAGCAGAATGCCTATACTACGTGTGGCTTCTCCTTGGGACCTGGGCTCCCTAACAAAATGGTGGCTTGGGGCCCAAGGTAGAGCATCCCAAGAAAGAGAGAAACTGTGTTTCCTTTTCAGACCTAGCCTCAGAGTCCAGCCGCATCCCTTCTGCCACATTCTATTAGAAGTGAGTCACCAGGGGCTGCGGCTGGGGCTCAGAGAAGAGCGCTTACCTGGCACATGAGAGGCACTGGGTTCGATCCTGAGCACCACATTTTAAAAATAAACAAATAAAATAAAGGCCATGCTGTACATTTACAACTACCATAAATAAATAAATAGAAGTGAGTCACCAAAGGCTAATCAAAGAGAGAATTAGACTCTAATTCTCTAATTTCTTTTGATGGGTGAAATGTCAAAGAGCTCAAAGATCTGTGTAAAAGCTACCCCATCTGGGTACTACCATCAATGAAGGCTGTTCCTGCAGCCAAATTCCTATCCCCGGAGACGGGTAGTCCTCTCTTTCTCAGCCCAGGCCAATCTGGAGGCTTCCTGGAGGTAGCTGAGGATGCCTCAAATGGGCCATTCTTGGAATTACCTGTGGTCCCTGAATACACAGCCACAAAGCAGAGCAGGTGCCTTAAGTGTATAAGCGTCTCCTCTCTTGGCCCAAGCTAAGCCCTCCAGCCCTCAAAGCTCCACGGACCTTTTTCCTACTCCTCTAGAAGCTTCTTTAGACCTATCAAAATGGGTTCATGGGCCCAATGGCTGGTATGAATCACAGGTCCATGTCCCCACTTGCTAGGCACCCCCTTCACCCGAGGGGACCTTCTGAAGGCCCCAGGTCTCACAGCACCCAGACTCCAAGCAGACCCTGAACTAAGCAGGGAAACTGGCAGGGAATAGCAGGCCCCCCCAGCTGAGGGGAAGAGGAATGAGGATCACTTGACATGAGCTGAAATCCAATTTGCATCCTGAAGGAAATAGTAGTACCCTTCATCAATCCAGCTTTTTATGATCCACCAAATCTGCTCTGAACTCCATGGTCTTTGGTCTAAGTCATTTTAAGATCTCTTCAATTTGGGAAAGGATAATGTGAAATCCACCCTTAATATAAGTAATTTAACTAAGGATTCAAACTTATGAATCTATTAGCCATAAAAGACCTTTCCAGTCAGGAAAGAAAAATGTTTCATTTACTTTGAGCAGCAAATGTCACAAAATAAGTCTCCATTTAATGCTCTGGAAAAGAGAACTAGTCCCCCACACTCTACCTGTAAGGCTTTAGATGTGAGGTGTGTTGGGTGCAGAGCAGGCTGAACTGTGTTGTCTGCAGGGCAGGCTGAACAGATGTTGGCTGCAAGATAGCCCACGCACTCAAACCCCCCTCTATCTGGTCCTTTATCACCTGTTTGCCTCAAGTCTGAACATTCAACCCTGCTCAAGGCTGAACACTTAACCCCCCCTTGAGCCAACAAGGCAGCTTGCAGACCCAGAGGCCCCATTAGATTTGGGCTATAAAAACTCCCTCCTGCCAGGCCCCCCTCTCTCTTGCTATCTCTCTTACTTTCTCTGTCTCTCTCCTGCGTGCGCTTCCTCCCTCCCCCTCCCTCTCTCTCTCTCTCTCTCTCTCTCTCTCTCTCTCTCTCTCTCTCTCTCTCTTTCCTTCTTTCTTTTCTCTTTGTTGCACTGTTGCAATAAAGATCTTTTGGTTGCTCCGAGTATTGTGGTCACTTTCCTTTCAAGGTGTCCACCAAAACCTCCTGTGTGAGACAATCCAAGAAGGTTTAGAGGCGAAATGATTGGGTTGTGAGAGTCTTGACCTCATCAGTGCATTACTGCCCTGATAGGGATTAACTGGGTGGTGGCTGCAGGTGGGTAGGGTGTGGGCTGGAGGAGGTGGGTCCCTGTGGGCATGCCTTAGGGGCATATATTTTGTCCCTGGAGAGTGAGTCTCTCTGCTTCCTGGTGCCATATCCCCAGCTGCTTTCCTCCACCACACACTTCCACCATGATGTTCTGCCTCATTTTAGACCCCAGGGAATGGAGTCAGCCATCTATGGACTGAGACCTCCGAAACCCTGAGCCCCCAAATAAACTTTTCCTCCTCTAATCGTTCTTTTTGGTCCCAGTGGTAAACAAGCTGACTAAAACACTACCTTTGTCTTTTCATGTTTCTCAATTACCAAGACAGTTTTACCCATAGGTAACTGGAAGGTCCCATTTTGAACAAACTCCTTCATCTAAGAGCCTGGTGAAGCTCTTTTAATTTGAACCTGAAAATCACTCTCTACCCTCTTCCAAACCCAGTTTCAAGAGTTAAAGAGACCATGGTTTGGATTTTTGACCCTAGATCAGGCTGCTTGGGGGATCACAACTTGGCAACTGCACCGATTCCTAAAATTAAGCAACTGTTAGCAACCTCTGAGCTGGCTCCCTGTGCAGTCACAGGGCGCCTTCCTGTCACCAGCAGGGACCTCCCGCAGGCAGTGGGTGGAACAACCCTCCTGAAGCCCTTTCCATTCCCTCAGCCTCAGACACACCAACGCACTTGCAAATGCTCCCGGAATTACCCAGTGGTTGTTTGATGCTGAGCCTTATAGACAAAGTCAAAGTTCACTCAGGGACACGGAAAGACAACAAAACACAAACGCTCTCCAAAATCCGTTCCCAGACTCTGGGATATGGCCTGGCACCCAGTCAAGTGAGAGAAGAAGGGAAGGAGGAAACAGGGGAGGAAGGACTAGTTAGGAGGTGATTTCAAATAAAGCCTCAGTTATGTTTGCATGCACTGTATCTCATTATAAGTTAACAATAAATAAAATTGAGCGTTTACTATGGGGTGGTCACCACGCTAAACTGCCTTGCGGATGTCAGCTCAAACCCCAAGATAACAACATGAGGCAAGAGCCTTTGCTAGCCCCATTTTACAGAGATGAGGAAACAGAGCGATTAGGCAACTTGCCCAAAGTGCCAAAAATAAGTGTGGGGCTAGAACTTGAATATAGGCCGTCTCTGATGACAGCTGATGTTTTCCATTCCTTCTTTTTCCCTCCTCCACTCCTCCTCAGAGCCTCAACACCCTTTGGTAGCCATTTCCAGCCACGGGCACACAGGTGCAAACCTCAGCAAAAAGCCACCACATGGTCACAGAGTTTACTCACCAGGACCCCAGGTTGCTCCCTCAGACCAGGGAGGCTGAGGAAGATCCAAGCCGACACTTTGATGCCAGAAGTGAGGGGACGCCACGCTGGGTAGAAGCAAGAATATCGCAGGCTTCAAGACAGGAAAGAATGTCCCAGTTCCTGGAAGGACCCAGTGTGACTCCAGGGACAGGAGCAGTGAGGTCAGAGGGATCAAGAGCCACCAGGGTAAAGAGGCCACTGAGGGGTTCCAAGCAGATGAGCAATAGGACCCCAGTCACGTATTTAACACAGCACCCAGGCTACTGTGCGGAAATGGGCTGAGCCCAGGGGGAGGGCAACACGTGCCAGGAGTCCAGAGAAAACCCCTTGATCAGTCCTCAACCCGCCTTCTGACCCCTGCGTGGTGCTGAGAACAGCAAAATGATCAGGCCTGATCCTGCCCTCCAAGAGCGCTCAGTCTAGAGATGGAGAAGACGTGTGGAGAGAGTGAGGGACGCCCGATGGAGGCAGAGGAAGAACAGAGTGAGGGCAGAGGGCACCTCACTGAGGAAGGTTTGTGGGGTCCAGGTCTTAAAGGAGGAATGTGAGTCTGCAGGAAAATAGAAGGTGTGGGAAGGCCAGGAGGGGGCCCAGCGCTGAGCAGACCTCTGCCAAACATGCCCCCGTGAACCTGGAAATGTTCTCAATGGCAGAAGCACTGGGCCAGGTAGGAATCCAGGAAGAGGCCGTGGAGGGGTAAGAGAAGCTAAGGCCCAACACACGTCCTGAAAGACCTTGACCTTGTACGTCATCTCACAGGAACTGTATTTTCTCAGGGAATGGGAAGCCACGGACAATTAGTGCTCAGGGAGATTTCCCTTTTCAAATGGCAGACCTTGATGAGGGAAGGGGAGGCCGCCGAGGGAGAAATATTGAGGGTCCAAACACACTGCAGGTCTCCAGCAGAGGTGGCCTGGGATCCACCAGCCACTGTGATCCAGTTTTGAGCAGCTTCTCATAAAGGTTCACATACCCGTGGCCACTGGGCCTGCTCAGCTCAGAGCAGCCCTCTCAGCCCTGAGAACTAGAAGCCAAAGAAACCAAGGAAGCATCAGTCTCACAGGAAACGGAAATGGAGTCCTGGTGCAAACCAAACTCAGAGGAAACCTGGCAGGCACGCAGCACTTCCACCCCACAAGCCTCTCCCAAGGCGGTCGCTGCTCACAGAGCCCCTCCAGCTCATCCCCAGACCCCTCTTCTCTCCCCAACATCCCTGGAGTGGCTGCCTGCCTCCTCCCCCATTTTCACCTTGCTCAGTGTGGTGGGGTGGCAAGAAGAACTTTCTGCCCAGAAGATCAATGGCCTGGATCCCAAAGTCCAGCCCCCATGTTTATTAACTACTCTCCATCCCTAGCCTCAGTTTCCCCATTTGAAACGGATGGGAACGGGCTTGGTAGACCACAGAGCACCATTAAAGTGGAAGAACTCCTCTGCACCTCACCACTTGATTTTCAGTAACCTTCCTGATACAGAGACAGTTGTCTTGGAGTACAGGACTGTGAAAGCAGAGATGGCAGAAGTTTCCAGAAGACCAATTCTAGAGCTTCAGACCTCAACAGAGTTGTTCTGATGCTTCCTCCTCAGTTCATGGTCAAGAGCACTGAAGCCTCAAGAGAAGGACTAGGCCCCAGTCATCTCTACCAGGTCGCCTGGAACCTACGCAGCTGTCCCTTCTTCCAGTGCCAAGGACCCAGCTGCGTAGAGCGAGCCCCACCTCCCTGCAGAGATGAGCCAAAGGCAGCTCTGCACAGGAAGGTGGGCTGACCTTCAAGGAGGAGAAACAGCCAGCCATTGTTTGCCTCTGGATCCTGGCAGGGCTGAAGCTGAGTGGGCAGAGAGGGGGCTGGAGGCGCTGGCCGGCGGGCAGCCCCTGGATGGGAAAGGAGCAGGGGGTTGTGTGTGACAGCTGGACTTACAATGGGGTCATTGTTCCCTCCCTGTGTTACATCTGTTCCCCGAAGGAAGAGGGCAGAGGAGGAGAACTGAGTCAGGAAGCATCTGCCCAGGCCCAGGGAGAAAACTGGGCAGAGAAGGCGGACGCCGAATGCCCCCATGGGGCTGCCCTAAGCCAACCTGGCTGTAAAGGTTTGAGATGTGGGAAGCTTCGGGCTCCCTTCCTGGGCCATGCCCCTCCCCGGGGAAGTCTCTTTGATTCCTTCTCCTATTTCAGTCTGCTCCTACCATGCCGTGCTCTGTGCCTGCGCTTGTTAGTTTTTCACTTTTCACTAAGCATTTCTTTTGCACATTTTAAAATTTCCCTAAGTACCTATTTCTAACCTCGTACGTCTATTGTGTGTTGTCCTTTAAAATCAAAATTCAATGCTAGTGAGTTTGCAGAAAACCTGCTGATGATTCTACCTTCTGAAGAGGAATCTGATGCTGTGGCTTAAGAAGGCTAAATGTCTGTCTCCCTCCTGCTGACAAACTCCTTTGAGTATGCTGTGTGCGGGTACTTACCTGAGAGCTCATTAATCCCCACTGAAATCCTATGAAGCATGATGTAGTGCAAGTCAAATTTACAGGTGAGAAAACTATAGCTCAGTCATGTGAAGTCCTTTGCCCAGGATCATACAGATAGTAGATCAGAGATCAATCCCTGATCTTCTGATTCTAAATCCAGTAGACTTTTCCTTACTGAGTGATTCTCCAAGTCACTCCTGGGAATTTAGACTGAGGAATTTTACTTTTTAACTTGAAAAATGAAAAACAAAAGAGTGCCACTGCCCTGCTGATTACAATAGGAAAAATTAGAAGCAAGCTAAATGTCAACTGCAAAGAAACAAGGGAGCAAACTGTAGCAAGTCCACGGAAAACAATATTATTCAAAAATTAGAAATTAAAATTTTGTGGATTATAACAACAGAAACTTTTCAGAACTGAAAAATGTATATGTACTGTATGAATGTAACTGGTAAAAAGTGTGCCTACCTAAATCAGGGCAGGTAGGACGATTGGAAGCACTATTTTACAGGGAAGTAGAATACTGAGTACACTTCCCCCCCCCCCCGGTACCAGGGATTGAACCCAGGGGTGCTCAACCACTGAGCCACATCCCTAGACTTTTTTATTTTTTATTTTGAGTCAAATAAGTTGCTTGTGGCCTCACTAAGTTGCTGAGGATGGCTTTGAACTCAATCCTCCTGCCTCAGCTCATGCTGGGATTATAGGCATGCACCAGTCTACATAGCTGGGTATACCTTTCGTTTTCTTTTGTTTAATTGTTAATGGACATTGTTGTATCCATTTATTTATATGCACTGCTAAGAATTAAACCCAGTACCTTACACATGTGAGGCAAGCGCTCTACCATCGAGCCACAACCCCAGCCCTACAAGACTTTTTTTTTAATGCTATTCTGATGTTTTAAATTCTGATGTTTTAACAGATAAGGCCCTTCCCCTCAGAAACCACCAGCTTCTGTCACAACAAACAGGGACCCAGTCTCATGAGAACAAAGATTTTTGCATGGAGAGAACTCACTGCAAAACCCAAAATGGAGAAGGGCAGACGAAGAAGGCTACAAGAATACCCTTAAAGTCCAAAAACCAAGATCAGATTGGATAAAAAGTTAGGGCTGATTAAATACCCAGGGCAATCGTGTAGGGAGAGAAATGATGATTATTTGTTCTCAAAGTCAACAGAAAAATGAAAAATTTTTCTGTGACCCAGTAACCAGACTGGGTCACAGTTTGGTACCAAGGAACCAAGGGTCGGTTCCCTGTGCTGCCCTCGAACTGTGTGGAACTGGGAGTATGTGGCACAGCGATCTGCTCCAGTGGCCCCATCCCAGCCAACTCAGGACATTAGGAGAAATCATGGAGCAAAGATGTAACAGCAATAAAAAGAACCATGGACATTGATCAGGCAACACCAAATGAGCAAAGAAATAGGTAGTAAATGGTAGATTAAGAAACCTGGATCTGTCCCTAATTTGCCAATCTGGGCCTTGGTTTTCCATAAGTAATGTGAAGACATTGAACTAAGGAACCCTTGAGATCCCTCCTACAAGGGCCCTCGAGGCAGTGTTGGCTGACATCATCTCGATGACTTTTAAACTAATTTATAGAGAGGGGGAAACCACAGCCAGCATCTCATTCAGGGGTCCTTCTTCCTGCCCAAGACAATCCAGGTGACCCTGACAGTTACAGTCTCAAATAATTAGTAAATGACTAAGCACAAATACCCAGAAATATTTACAGAAAACGAAGCCCCTGATAGATCTAGTCCACATGGGCTCTGGAACCAGACAAAAGACAAAATGGCTCCCGTGGTTTATTTAAGGAGGTACATCAAAGGCAGGGGTAAGGTTCCCAGGGCAGAGTCTTGCTTTGTGATATCTTGCTGTACGAATGTTGATTGACATCTTGGCAGGTCACACCCATCTCAGGTGCTGTGTGGGATCTTTGGCAGAGCTTGCGGGGGAAGTTCACCTGCATCAGGTGGTCAATCCCTGTGGGGTGGAGAGAGGGGGGTGCCACGGGAAGTTCCCAATGCCAGACTTGTCTCTCATAGTAGCCTATGCACAACACAATCCAACCACAGCCCACAGAGGGCTAGCGACACTGTTGCATTTGGGTGAATTTTTTGAGTCCTTTGTTGAACAAAATCATAGGAAAAATAAAATTGTATACATTCACCATTAAATTCTATTAAAAGTAAAAATTAAAAACACTCAAAATTCTCACTTCCTAATTGTTTTACTATTATCTATGCCAGGGGGTTGACAAACCTTTCCTGTAAAGGGACAGACAGATAATATCTTACACTTTGAAGACCACAGAAAATCTCCATCACAATATTCTTTTTGTTTGCTCATTTGTTTCCTTTGGGGGTGGGGGCTTCTTTGTTAGTTTCGAGGCCCTTTAAAAATGTAAGAATAGATCTTAGCTCATGGGTTGCACAAAAACAAGTCAGGGGTCAGATTTAGCTATGGGCCATAATTTGCCAACCACCACTCCACGGTTGTCAAGGAATTGACAGTTCCTTCACCTGTAAGGTGGAAAAGCTCTCTGGTATGCACTATCGCACATCTCTTCCGAACTCTAGTTAGTGTCTTAGAATCAGCCATCATGGGGATCTTTATTTACACAGTGGAAATGGGCAAACACACGATCAGGACTTCTTTCCTGAAAAGCCAGTGTTTCCACATTTACCAGGACCACAGGAAACTACAGCACTTCCAGCTCAGGAAATCCAGGCAAGGAAGCAGGATGCAAAGGGAAAATGCAGCCTACGGAGTCAAGGGAAAAGAAAGACGGAGGGACCCCCAACCCCGCCCACCCAGGCACGGCCAAGTCACAGGTGATCTCTGGTGACCACCCGTAGGTCTCAGGTGTGCTTTTCTATGCTCAAAACTTCTCCTGATTTTCTCTTCTCCCCCTTTGAAGTTGCTGTGTCTGTCTTCACTGCTGTCCTGAGCAATAACCAAGTAGCTGAGGTCCCTGCAGAAGCCACAGGGACAGACATGGTTCAAAGGGGACATGGCTGTGAGGCAGACAGGCAGATGCCAGGAAAAAATGGCTCCATGGAGCTGCCACCCGGCTGCCTGAGGACTTGGGGCTTGTCTGAAAATAGAACAATGAATGTGCAGGTCTAGACCAAGTGGCAATTTTGGTTTTAGGGAAAGCCGATCCCCCCAGGATGAGAATAACCCTGAGAACATTTGTTTTCAGCAATTTAACTCACTTAGGCAGGAAAAGTGCCTAGTAAGACCCAAGCCAGGAGTGGGCCTTCAGGGCGTCTGCAAGGGCTCGCCAACAAAATTCTCTGTGTACCAACACTGCCTATGCCTTGGAGGGAATAAGGTGCAGCCTGGAGAAGCCACTCGGGTGCCGAGTTTATCTCCAGGCCCCAGGGGATCAGCCCTGGACCCAGACACCACCCCTCACAGCCTGCTCTCCTTCTCATCCTAAGGAAACTAAAGGAAACCAGAAGAAAGCTTTACCTTTCCCCAACTCCCTGATGCCTGAGCCAGGCTCCACAAAATGCTGGAGTTGGCAGATGAAAACTGAGCCAGAGACAGCTCCATAGACAAGGGGACCTTGAATAGCCCTGGGAGGGAGAGGCCGAGACAAAGGAAAGAGCACCGTGGAGCACAGAAGCACAAGACGTGTCGTCACAGTGAAAGGTGTCTAAGGTCCCGAGTCATGCAAGAGATTCAGGTTAAAAACCACAACAGGAGGGTTGAGAAACCACAAGAGAACACCCCTCCCACCCAGATGGAAAAGTCAGATGATTAACAAAATCATTACTTCCTGGGAGCCCATCAGAGAGTCGAGGTTACAAGGCGACCAGAACTAAATGCCAGAGTGACGAGCCCTCCACAGAAAGAGGACACACGGACTCTTACACTTATACAGGAAGAAGGGGTGGCTGCCATGAAAAAGGGTGCTAAGATCCATCATTAAAACAAATTCTTAAAAGCCAAGCGTGGGTCGGTGTGACAGTTGGGAACCCTTGCAAACCCCCTACACGGGGGAGGTCATGCTCCTCGCTCTTTTCCAAAACCTCGACTGGATGCTCAGGAAAGAGACAGGACAGCCAGGTGACCAAGACAGCCCTTGGTGGCCCACAGGCATGAAACCCCACCCATTTTCCAGAAGTTTCCCTCATAAGAAGCCAGAGCCGTAAGCCACTAGGATAGAGGCAGGCAACCTCCACTCCCAAAGTCCAAGTGAAGAGTCACTGTTGGAGAAAAAGCAGAATTCAGGCCATCTGGCTCTGGGGAGGAAGTAGAAAAGTTCTGTCTCCATTATGCTGGGCATGGAAATGCAAGCCCCAGCGTCTCCTGCAGAGCAGCTCTCCTGCACCTGGTCTTCAATAATGACACCCCCCTACGCCCCCACCAGGTCGGCTAGAATTCATAGGACGGATGATGCCAAGAACTGGTAAGGCTGTAGAACAACAGGAACTCTCAAACTCTCCTAGCAGGGTGTGAATTGGTGCAACCAGTTGGAAAAACATTTGGTCACACCTACTGAAGCTAAATACTAAGCGTACCCCCCATCCCAGAAATTCTACCTCTGGGTCTATATTCAGGAGAAATGAGCACATACATGTGCCCCAGGGCATGTAAAAGAGCATTCCTGGCAGAACTATTGGGAATAACCCCAAACTGTAAAAAGCCGAGAGTTCAACAAAATCACGTTTGGACTGTAGACTTGTGACATCTTCACATGACACGTGACACCCTGCAACAGTGATAATGGCACCCTGGGGCCATCTGTGACAAAAGTGAGTCCAGCCAACATGCTGAACAAAGAAGCCAGTTTAAAAAAAAAAAAAAAAAAAAGAGTCTATGAGTTCAACACCTGGCAACAATAATATGTAATGATGGAAATGAGATGACGGTTAGCCTGCGAAGGGCAGCAACAGGGAAAGGAGGCAAAGTGGGGCCCTGGCCGTGATCTAGTTTGTGTTGTGACAAGTTCATCAAGCTGAGCCTCTCTGATCTGAGCCCTCTTCTTCCTCACTGTTGCACTTCTTAAAAAGAAGGCTCGGGGCTGTAGCCCAGTGGTAGAGTGCTTGCCTGGCAGGTGTGAGGCACTGGGTTCGATTCTGAGCACCACATTCAAAAAATAATGGTCCATCAACAACTAAAAAAGTATTTTTTTAAAAGTTTCATATGGTTACACTACACCATGTACAGCCAGAGGAATGAGAAGTTGTGCTCCATTTGTGTACAATGTGTCAAAATGCATCCTACTGCCATGTATAACAAATTAGAACAAATTAAAATAAAAAGGGTTTTCTTTAAAGAATAGAGCATGGTACAATGGAAAATGTGGAACAAGTCAGCCGAGGCTGAGTAGTGAGCAGAGAGATGGAAGGGGTGTGGGCAGGTCGAGCCAGGATGGGGTTTTGGGTCCAGATCGAGGGTCTAGCCTTTGCTCCATAGGTGGAGGACTGCCTGCCACCAAAGGCTTTTTTATAAAAGATAGTTGTAGAGTCACGTGGAGCTGTAAGAAATAATATACCCAGCAGCTCGGGAGGCTGAGGCAGGAGGATCGCAAGTTCAAAGCCAGCCTCAGCAAAAGCAAGGTGCTAAGGAAATCAGTGAAACCCTGTCTCTAAATAAAATACAAGATAGGGCTGGGGATGTGGCTCAGTGGTTGAGTGCCCCTGAGTTCAATCCCTGGAAGAAAGGAAGGTGGACGGAAGGAAGGAAGGAAGGAAGGAAGGAAGGAAGGAAGGAAGGAAGGAAGGAAAAGAAATTATGTGCTTTCCACAATTTTGACAAATTCCAGACCTATGCAAGCCTCATATCCAACCAGAAAATTGACCTTGATACAAACCATCAGCCTTATTCAAATTTCACCAGTTTTACATGCAGTCATTTGTGTATGTGTGTGTGCCTGTGTTCCGTTCTATGAATTTTATCACATGTAAAGCTTCATGTGCCTACCACAGTCAACATACATGGTTCAAATCAGCTTCTCACTGCTGTCACAAATACCTGAACTAAATCAACTTGTTGTAGGGACAGACGAGGCAAGGTACCAAAGACAGCAGGAAACAGTTTTATTTGGCTGCAGCCAGGTTCAGAGGGCACAGCTTTTGCTGTAATCAATTAATCCCCTGAACCCCGAGTTCAGGTAGTTTTTAGAATTTTATACCCAGTATGTAAAGGGAGGGGCTCAGAAGTTCACAGTCTGCAGAAGTTCAAATAAAAGCAGTTTTTTCTTTCACTGTTCTGGGCAAGTTAACTCTTCAAGGATAGCACCTGAGAAGGGGAGAGCTGCTTCTCCTTTCTTTCCTCTCCCTGCCAGCTGTTACCATGGAGCCCAGTTGGTAACTTATCTTAAAAATGTTGACATCTCTGTGAAGCCCAGGTCAAAGCCAGAGGCCTTGTTTGCACATTTCTACAAACTACTATACTGGATACATGTTTGTGAAAAACTAGTAATGGGGTGTCCAGCACCTGGAGTGCTGGTATCTTCTCAGCCAGTGGCCGAGTAAACAGGGTGACATGAAAATAGGAAGTTTATCTACATTGGTCTCTTTTGGAGAGACTCTTTTGCTGATAGTCCTAAAATCAGTCTGGGTGAAGATTTCTGAAGAGGCCCAGTTAAGACTTTTCAGTGGAGAAAGAAGGTACCACTTCAAACTTAAAAAGAGAAAAGGTTTCGTTTGGCTCACAGATTTGGAGATTTGGGTCTAGGACCAAATGGCCCCATTGCCTTGGGCCTGTGGCAGCCCAGTACATCATGGTGGAGTACATGCTGGAGGAGGCCCTTTCACCTCATGGCCAATGGAAAAGAGGGAGACCAGGGTCCGTCCCACAATCTCCTTTGAGGACATGACCCCAATGACCTTAAATCTCTCACTTAGATTCGTCTTAAAGTTTCGCCACCTCCTAAAGGGCTGCACCGCTTCCCATAGTGCCACAGACTGGGACCCGGCCTTTAACACACGAGCTTTTGGGGGGTGGTCCAGACCCAAACTATAGCAGCACAACATAGTCTGCTCACCAGGATCTTTCCTGCTTCCCTTTTAGAGACTCGCTAAACAAATGGGTGGTATGTCTAGAACACAGATCACCCCTCAGCAATAGGAGAGAGCAAACCACTGATCCAGGAAACACTATACCAAGTGAAAAAGCCAATCCCAAAAAGCTACATGATGCACACTTCCATTTATAGGGCATTCTTGAAATAACAAAATTACGGAGATGGAAAACAAGATTAGTGGCAGCCAGGGGTTAAAGAGGGGGAGGGAGGCGCTGGCTATAAAAGGCAGAAGCAAAGGCGTCTGAGCAGAGGACAGTCCTGAATACAGCAAGCCAAGGAAGCGACTCCCAGGAGCTTGACTCTCTGCCTTCCCAAGGCTTCCATCCCCCCACCCACTGCCACCTGCAGGGCTGCCGCTGGCTGCTTCAGTGTCAAGCACATGGGCAATGGTGCGGTTCTTGATTAAAGGACCCTCCTGAGAGTAGACCTTCCCACTTGCACCCAATGTGGTGTCGTCTGTCCCCTGGTGAAGTGAGCGGGCCCCTCCACTGTGACTCCTTTCCATTCAGACCTCCTTGAGGAGCCGAGAGACCCTGGACACAGTGCATTCACTGTCCCGCGGGTTTGGAAGGGACGTTTGGTTTTGTGCTTCGCTTTCCTTTGCTTTTGTCTGTTCTCTTGTTCCTGGTTCTTCCCTGGATGTGATTCTATTTGTCAGAAAAAATAAACGTGCTGAGGTGGAGGGTTGGGTGGCCAGCATGACATCTCCATGTTACTTTGAAATCAGACTCCTGGGAACCCTTCAGGCACCCAGTGAAGTCTGACATAATCCAGGTACAAGGGAGGATCCAGGGGGCTGGTGATCTCCCACCAACAGGCAATGCCCTGATGTGCTAATGGCACCCTCTACCCCAGGAGTCAAATGAGAAGAGAAGGTGTGTGTCACAGCTCCACACCAGGAAGAAACCTGAGCCCTGCAGAGGGGTGCATCATGCTTCAGGAACAACCAGCCCCTGAGTAGAACTTGGTGACATCTAGGCTATGAGCCAGGCTCTGTGCTTCTGCCAGGGACACCGACTGTGTGATAAGGGCAGTGTCCACGATAGAAGGGGCAAGAGTTTCTTAGGGGAGGGGACATTGAACTGAGCCAGTGGATGAAGAGCTGGTCAGGCAGGAGAGGGTGTGTCCTGAATGAAGGGAACAGCATGAGGAAAGTTACCTTGTGTATCAAGAGGACTTGGAGACATCTGGCGTGATGGGGAGTGGGACATGGGTAGGGAGGCAGGGCCATGAAATCAGGAAGGGCTTGTCATCATGATGAAAAGCTTGGCCTTTGAGAGATTGGCCAGCACTGGTAGTTTCGAGAGCAGAGGAGTGACTCAGCGTTTTCCAAAGATTACTGAAGTGGCCCTGTGCAAGCAGATTAATGACAGGGACGAGACACTGGCCAGAAAGATCAGTGGAGGGTCCACGGCCTTCTCTCATCCTCCTCACTGCCAAGAATGAGCCAAAGAAAAGACCCGACTTCCCAGGAGGGTGACATGTTGGGGCTAATGGTAAGCACTGCCTCTTCTTGTTGGGACATGATTTGTCCAAACAAGGATTCAGTCTCAACTTGAGGCTGCAAGATCCAGGCCTTCTGGAGCCACTTGTAAGATGAGCCACACGTGGGCTGAGAAGCCACCAGTGGACTGAGAAGCTACCCAAGGGCTGAAGAGCCACCCTGAGAGAGATGTAGCCAAGCACAGGCTGGGAGTTGGGCAGCCCAGGGCAGCCTGGGCCCATCTGCTAGACGTGCGTCTCCTCTGCAGAGGGGGTGGTGAGAGCCTCCTGGAGGAAGACAACCTGGGGAAGAAAAGGGCTGTAAGAATATCCTAAGGTCCAATTCCCAGTGCAGTGATCTCCTGCCTCTGATCTGTCCCCATTTGAGAAAGAGGCTAGGAGACAGCAGCACCTTGGAGCTCTGCAGCCCTACTTTGGGGCCCTCTAAGAGTGCAGCAAAGGTGGAGGAGACAGTCTCCCTCATACACCTCTGGCCCCTGGGGGCTCACAATGGCAGCCAGTAAGGAACTATGGGATAAGTCAAAGTCATTACAGGCTAGTGCAGAGAGGTGTGCTGGCAACGCCAACTGCCTTGGTCCATTCAGGCTGCTACACTGAAAAATAAGCGGGCCTGGAGGTGTCGCTCAGAGGCACAGTGCTCACCTGGCCTGTGTGGCACCCTGATCTCACCTAGCATGTGTAGCACCCTGATCTCCAGCACCACACAAAAAAAATCACTAAAAAGCATAAACTGGTGGCTTATGAACAATAAACCCTTGCTTTTCACAGTTCCAGAGGCTGGGAAGTCCAAGGTCAAGGTGACTGCAGAAGACACATCCCCACTGTGCTCAAGTGATGGAAAGGGACAGGGTCTCCTGGAGCCTCTGGTAAAAGGGCATTAACCCACTCCTGAGAGCTCTGCCCTCATGACTAGTCACCTCCCAGAGACCTACCTCCTAACACCAAGCCTTCAACTTGCGAATTAGTGAGGACACCGACATCCAGATGCCTGCTCGGGAACGGCCTCCCACTGTGGTTCTCTGTGGTGGCACCACATGGGCATGAACTCAGGGGACATGCCCTGGGCTCAAGGGAAGCACACCTTGCAGAGTTACCGGGGGACCAGGTGAAGCCTCTGCAGGGGCAGTCAGGCCGAGTTCAGTGACCTGTGTCCCAAGTGCCCTGTGTGATGACAGAACTGCCTCACCAGTTCTCACTGGTCACGTTCTGAGCGTTCAAATAAGAAAATACAAATAATTTTGAAACAGTCTAATGTTAAAGAAAAATCAGAATCCAACGAGGGCAGGCAGAAAACTTTGAAGATTGTGCCCTCTTCCCTAGTGACATTATCTCCCCTGAGCATGAAAAGTTTGGGGGGAAGATTGAACCAGGGATGCTCTACCACTGGGCCACATCCCCAGCCCTGTTTATCTTTTATTTTGAGACAGGGCTTCAGTAAGTTGCTGAAGCTGGCTTTAAAACTGCCATCCTCCTGCCTCTGTCTCCAGAGCTGCTGGGATTACAGGTGTGCACCACCACACCTGGCCTGAACACGAAAGTTTTGAGGGGCACACACTTGTGTAATGATTTTCCCAGGGTTGCCACCATTCCCAGTTAGGTGACTGTTCCCAACACCTCTGTGATTTCCCTACATCCCTTCTTAGCAGCAAACCTGGCCTGTACTCAAATGTTTAGATAACTTGGGGTTTTCAATATATGGTCATGGTTAATCTTAGAACATCAAGGGTCAAGAACAAGACCTCAGGCAAGACGGCAGAAAGAACCCTTGTGGGGGGCCACCCCTGAGCTATAGGAAGCATCCTCTTTCAGCCTTGAGCCAAGCGGGTGTTGGTCTGGCATTGCACACTGTCTGGGCTGGGCCATGCAGGTGGCCTCCACCTTCGCTCTGCAAAGAAGCCTGCTTTCTCGGGGCTCTGGACCTGGGCGTTACCATTGGGGTTAGATCAGCCCACCCTCTGCCTTATTTGGTGAAGAACATTCTATCGAAACTCCTTTGTTAATTTCCCTATAAATAAAGGGATTGTGGGTGCACGCTCTCTCTTTCCAGTGGGGAAGCCGACCAGCTGACCCTTAAGGTCGCAGAGCTGTCCTGCCCTCAGTTTAAAACTACTCTCTGGGTGGTGTGATTTTTCACCACTCTCTTAGCTTAATGTTGCAGCCAGCTCTTTTAAACCCAGTTCGTCTCGTCTGCGTGGGTCGTGGACAAGGAACCCTGGTTTTGAGTGTGTTCCCCCGGTAACAGGAGATCAATTAACTGAAAGGACTCTAGGGATTATGGCAATGTGAGATAGGATGACATCTCTGGGAAAGTCCCTCTGTCTTCACTGGGCATGAACTGGGGCATTCCCCGCCTTCCATGTAGTGGACACCGTGTGATCCATCAAATCTCCTAAGAGCTTCCTGAGACTCCTTGTTACTCCCGTGCTACTCTGGACCCAGCTTTTGATAGGTGGTTTGCAATAGCGGTTACCACCAAATGCTTCCCTTCCCAGCCCAAGCTGAGGACAGAGTCACGAACACAAAACTCCAACATTACTGTGCTGAGTCAATAGGTTGGTACAGAGTGGCCTTCTTTCCACTCCTCTAACATGCCAAGTTCTTCCTGCTGTCTTTCCAGTGTCCCCTTCTACTGGAACACTCTGAACCCAGGTCTCTCAGTCCACATTCAGGTCTCAACTCAGATGTCACCACCACATGGGTGTAGATAACGTTCTGAGAGCTGTTATGCATGCTTATGAGGACTTTTCAAAAATTCACCAAGCTGTATTCACACGACATCCACTTTGTGTGTGTGTGTTTCAATTAAAAAGTTCATTTTAGAAGACACCTCCCCAGACAAGCCTTCCCTGATCACCCCGGTCCCCACCCTCTCACTCTCACGTCAGTCTGACTTATTATCTTTATGGCATTATAACTATCTTCCATGAACTTGCCTATGTAAATGTTTACTCATTTATTTCCTGTCTCCTTCTTTAGACTATAAGCACCAAGGAAGAACAAGGACAATACCCACCTTGGGGCATGTGGTGTCCCTAGTGTACATAACTGCCTGGCGAAGAGCAGTTAACCATGAAAGAGTGAATAAGTGAGTGGCAGTTTCCTCCAGTCCTGTTCGGAATCATGCGTATATTTAGAATCTCTAAATGAAGGATGAAGCTACTCTTTTTGTAGGTCACGTAAGCCAAGGATTCCCAGGTCTGTGAGACCACGGTGCGCTCTGATTAGTAGGGATCATACGTCTCTGCTGTTCCTGGTACAGCAGCAAGCACCTGCCTGGAGTCCCTCAGTCCTGGGTATGACGCTAGCTGGATAGAACTGTCAGCTGTGTGACCTCCCTGAAGCCCCTCTCCTCCTGTGTAAGATGGCAAGAGAATCCCTACCTCAGCAGTGGTTTTAAAAAAAATTAATGAGAAAAGAAATGTAAAAGTAAGAAAAAGTGTACTTATGCATTAATCAAACAAAAAAACAATGGTGAGTGCCCAGGAGAACCTTCTGGAATACTGACAGCATCCCTGTTTCTTAAACTGTGTGCTGACTATATGGGTAAGTCCCATTGGTGAAAATTTGAGCTACACATTTTACGTTTTTACGAATGTATATTTCTCTTTGTTAAAAAAAAACTTGCAAAAAGTGGCAAATCCAGCTATTATCTCCAAAGCCACTAATATCAAACCCATAAGAAGGGCTTCTACAAAGTGTCCCTTCATAGCAGGGATACAATTAGAGGGTTAAAAGACTGGATAATGGGCACCTGATGAAAATGACCCAGTTTGTCAACAAATTCAAAGTTCTATATTTGCTGTCATTGTAGAAAACCACTTTTATCCCTACCCAGATACAACATTCTGAATTATAATTCTCTGCATCAAAATAATGTATTAACCTTAGACCCTGGTATAATATACATGGTAGACGCATATAAACTGGGACAGAAATGTTAACCGTTTTCATTTGTTTATGGACTCTGACTCTGTCATACAGAGCAAAAACATCTGTTTAAAACCCATAAACAATTATTATTGAACACAATAATACATGGGAGGCTGATGAATTAATTAATCCCCTTCAGAATGGCCTGAGTCTTGCAAATTTTAGGTGTGAATCAATTAGATCAAGTGATGGAACTATTTCTGCTGGTGGTGACACTCAGTTCAGCATGCACTGTGCTTATCTCTGTGCTGGTCACTCAAAGGACTAAGCTAAACTCAAAGCCAGAACCCCACCATTCAGGGCCAGCTTCACAAGCCATCCTGCCCTCCAAAGACAGTTGAACTTGAGAGCATGGCAGGCATGATTCTTATTAACTGAGTTACAGCAGAATCACATGAAATGACTCATTTCCTGACTTTTTAAGAGGAGTGGGCTTTCATTTACTTATTTATACATTCTTATCTCTTTCTATGTTGTCTGTTTTCCTGAAATACTTCCAAATGAACTAAAAATTCAATGTGTGCTTTTACAGTAAAAAACAACTGTGGAAATCACCCGAGTTTCACTGATTCCCCAGCAGCCTTCTTTACAGTCAAAAACGACTGGTAGGAAAAAAAATAATGGTAGCAAGTAAAGAAATGGTTTTCTAAATTTTAAGTGGAAAATACTTTTATTGTAATCACTCCCACAGATTCCATGGATCTCTTCTACAAATGAACTAATTACATGACAAATACCAACAATCATAACACCCAAAGCACAGACTCCAGGCAGCTCACTGGGAAGGGGGTAGAGACAGCAGACAGACAGACACACACACACACACACACACAAATACACACCAGCAACAGCAGTAGATGGCCCCACATGGGTGGGCTATTGGCACATTTCTGTGCAAGGAGCTAAAACATTGGGTTGATGAGAGTTTCCAGGCAGGTGTAATCACTATGCTGAGTACCTCCACACCCCCCTTTCTCAAAGCATATTTTCCTTTTTTTTTTTTTTTTTTGGTACCAGGAATTGAACCCAGGGGCACTCAACCATTGAGCCACATCCCCAGTCTTTTTTATTTCTTTATGAAGAGACAAGGTCTCACTGAGTTGTTTAGGACCTCACTAAGTTGCTGAGGCCAACTCTGAACTTGCAATCCTCCTGCTTCAGCCTCCTGAGCCACTGGGATCAGAAGCATGCACCACCACACCCAGGTTCAATGGACATTTTCTTGCCAATAAGGTGAAACTGATTTGAATTGGGCTTTAAATAGGCAAGAGGAACTGGGTAAGACAAGGTAACTGTTTGAGAAGGTGAGGATGGGGGCACGTACAGAATGGGGGACTTCCTCCTATGGGTTGAGCTTCATGCCAGGGTCTCAGGCAGTGGTCAGGAGCCCCTCTAACTGCACAGTGAGGAGAACCCACCCAACCTCCAAGAGGAATTAGCAGGAGAAAAAGGAGGGATCTCCCTCCACAGAGGCTTCTGCCAGATTCCAAAATCACTATCTAGGGATAACACAAATATGTAAGTCAGGCCGGGTTAGAAAGGGAACAGAAAACAGGGGCTGGAAATGTGCTTGTCCTAAAGGCATTTTAAAACATACATTTCTAAAATACCCCATGGAGAAACTTCTAGTTTCCTGCCCAATATCTAAACTCCCTTCCTTCCTTAGCATTAGAACCCAAGTTGAATGGAAATGACGCATTTAAAAGACATTTCCCAGACTCCCTTGCAGCTAAATGTGGTCATATGACTATGTTCTGGGCAATGTAATAAGTCCTGTTGACAAGGAAGAGGACAGGAGTGGCTGATGGCAGGAGAACCCAAAGCATCTGTCCTGTCCCTAGCAGCAGGGAGCCCACGTACAGTGAGACAGACAGACAGTTGTGAAACGCAGTCACAGGGTGCATCACAAGGCTATAGGTGGGAATTATTAATTCTAATGTT
The DNA here is from genome assembly GCF_047511675.1 of Marmota flaviventris. Lineage (NCBI taxonomy): Eukaryota > Metazoa > Chordata > Mammalia > Rodentia > Sciuridae > Marmota > Marmota flaviventris. The sequence goes on from NC_092510.1 coordinate 80,524,706, forward strand.
TCCAAATGGATTTTAGTGCAATACTTAGTTACCGGCTGTGTTGCCTTTCACAAAATTACATACTCTCTGTGCCTGTGTTTTCCCATTTTTGAATGGAAAAATAAATCTCCACAGGATGACTATGGGGATTCAATGGGGTTATTGAAAGCAGTTGGCTACAGGCCAAACCTGGTAAATAATCTAACCTGGCATCTCCTTCTCATCTTTTCCTTATGTTGTTCAAGAATAAAAGCCACTGTGCAATGACAGAGGTTGGACACTGGGAAGGACGGACGGGGTCTGATAAGCTGTTTCTCTGCTTCCATTCGAAGGACGATTTGATAAGCCACCGGCCTGCTCGGGGGTGTGCCGACGCCAAACCTGCTTTGGAAAAGTGGGAATTTCTTCCCATGACTAGAGGCCTCATTTATTAGCACACTATCAGTCCCATCTATCTGAGGTGCCAGAATTGTCCCCTCCCCACCACCATCTAAAACATGACGGGGGTGGGGAAGAGGGGAGGAAAGCTCTATTCTCTGTGCTTGGCAAGTGTCCCATACACTTGATTTATGAGGCAGACTTGGCCAGGAAAGTCGTCCAGGCTCTTCAGGGAAACAAATGGAAGGGAACAAAACCAGATTGTTGAGCATAGACTAAAGCATCTTTATCTGTAGCTCCTTCTTCTACCCCCCAGTTACAGGCTTGTTCTCATAGGAAAAAGCACACAGGGCCTCCCTCCAGGACCACCCAGTATGGGATTCCAGAATTCACCAGGGAACCCAGCAGGCCTCCAGGACCAATCAAGACCTTATACATCACACAGGGACAGCCCAACTCCGGCTTTCTGATGCCAACTGCAGGCTCTTGTACAGAGGCCCAGAACGTCCCAGGGGCACCTCCTGGCAGCCAGCGGCAGTTGCTACAGCAGCACCTCTTTGCCCCCAAAGAAGGGTGTGTGCCTGTAGCAAGGGCTGATTTCAGTGACCTCATGAGTTTTCTAAAGCGTGAGCTGGTGGCACTCTGCCTGCTCCCCTTGGAGCCCTGGTACTGCCTCCCCACCCACACACCCTTGTGTGACCTGCTCCAACCAGAGTGTGCCACACAGTCTCCCTAAGGGGCCTGCACAGTATGGCCAAACACCTGGAGCTAAAATCTATTGAAAGCATTCTTTTCTTGGCCCTTAATATTAAAAAAAAAAAAAAAAAACAGTGAAAAAGTGAAGATATTAATCTTCTTGATACAAAGTGTGGGATTTTAAAATAATATATTTGAGAAAAATTATGGCATGAAGTAACCAGTATTTAGCCTTTCTGGCTCATTTTAGCCGTTAATTTTGTTTTTAAAGTGTATATAATAATGAAATTAAAGAACACATGTGGAATGTTGGAAAGAGAGCAAAGATGGACTAATTTACAAAGTGTTATTTAAGACAAAATATTTCAGTCTTAGGTTATAACCTTCACCTTATCACTTGTTACTTGGCAGGGGTGGAACTTCCACATAAGCTTTCAGGAAATGGGCATCTGTAGAAAAGTAAGGTGATCTGTCACCCAGTATTATCCAGAGCTGTGAGACACCCCAAGGAAACAGCCAAGTCAGCACAGACTCAAGTGGTCAGGGAGCACCCAAGCCAGGCATGTGTACAATCAGGAGGAATCGGCCAGGATGCCGGGTTGGAGTGTGGCCCAGGTTAACAGTCCAGGAGGCCTTGGGGACAGAGGGAGAGTTTGGAGCCACTCTTCCCTGGCTGGCGCTGGGGCTAATCACACAGGGGCTTTGGGAACTCTCCACACACATGCCCTGAACCAACCCCAAGAGGCACCCACAAGAAAGTCTACACTAGCAATTAATCAGCCCCTAGTAAACAGGACAGGTTGTTCCAGAAATTCCTTCTTTAAAACAAAATGTGGAATTTGAAATATGCTTTGTACTAGTCTGATCTGGAAATTCCTAGTTAAGAAAACACAGTAAATCCTAGAAAAGCACCGTGAAAGATAAATATAGTTCAAGATACATATGTAATTTTAAATGTTCTAGTTGCCATGTTAAAAAAAGTAAAAAGCAGATGAAATTAGTCTTCATAAACTATTTTACTTAACCCAATGTATCTAAAATATCATCACCTCAATTGTACAACATAATTATTAATGAAATACTTTACATTTGTCAGACAAAAATCTAGTGTGTATTTTATACTTAGCAGCATATTTCAATATGAATACTGAATTTTTATGGGAAATATCTGGTCTGTATGTAACTCATAACATTTGTAGCTAAAAAAAAATTCCCATACCCAAATTGTTCCAAACTAATTTAAATGTTTTCCAATAACTGAATTGAGTGTCAATGTCTAAATTTAAATCTTTTTAAAATATTTTTTTTAGTTGTTGGTGGACCTCTATTTCATTTATTTCTTATATGTGGTGCTGAGGATCGAACCCCGGGCCTCACACATGCGAGGTAAGTGCTCTACCATTGAGCCACAACCCCAGCCCCTAAATTTAAATTTGTTTACGTTAGATGAAATATTTGAAATTCACTTCCTCAGTAACATCAGCCACACTTCAAGGACTCCATGGCACGTGTGGCTGGAGGCTCCCAGATGAGCAGCATAGTTCTATCAAATTGCATGTTGCGCTCTTTTCATAGCAACCACTACTAAATGTGCACTCAGAAATAGGGTGGTAATAGAAATAAAAATGCTCTGCTGCAGAGTGTTTTGAGATTTATAAAACACTATAAGCCCAGTGAAGTCACCAGATTATGGACTTTGGACTATGGGCTTTTTTTTTTTTTTTTCCAATGTCTTTATTTTACTTTATGTGGTGCTGAGAATCGAACCCAGTGCCTCATGCATGCTAGGCAAGGGCTCCACCACTGAGCCACAACCCCTGCCCATGGACTATGGGCTTTGATAGGAAAAATATTTGAGCTCAAACTCCAGTTCCAACACTTCTGATTTGAACCTTTCACTTTAGCATTGGCCAGCCTTAGTTTCCATGAATGTAGAAAGGGGCTGATAATTAATGAAATACTTAATTAATGCCACAATTTCGTGGGGTTGATTCGAGGACCAAATAAGATGGGATGTGGAAGAATGACTGACAGTTATAAAATTATTGTTGTTGTTGCAGCTATATATATGAGGTGGGTACCACTCTTGTTTTACAGTAAGGAAACTATCTCTGGAATTTGATAGAATAACCCAAAACACAGCCAGGACATGATAGGATGGACTTAAACTTTATATTCTAGCACCAAGTCAAATACTTTTCCCCACTATAGATACCCACCCAGATGTCTTTCCTATGATCCAAACACTACTCCAATTTGAGGATACTCAGAGGAAAAGTGAAGAATTGAATTTAGAAATGAGAAATCAACATATCAAAAGATAAATTTAAAAAATGAAAAAGCCCTAAGATACCCTATAAAAGAAATACTGACCATGGGAGGAATAACTGGTTTTATCACACAAAGTTTTAAAGGCTGATTTACTAAACTATTTCTCAGGACTGAGAGAAAAGTGTCATAGATTTCTCAAGTGAAATGGGTGACTGTTTGTCCATTTCATAAACATTTTCATCCTCCTGAGGAGTCTCAGTCATTTCTTGGAAAGGCAGAGGCCTCAGAATCAGAAATAATTTCTAAAACTAGCTATACTTTTAAAAGACAAATATTGTTCAAAACCTGACATTTAATGATATGAAAATCTATGATTCCATTTATGGCACAGGTAGCTCTTGAAGTTGAAGGTGATGTTTTATGGGTAATTCTCCCAGCAAAAGGAGAGAATTGTTAATGACAATCTGGCTCTCTTCTAAGGGTCTAAAACCAAGGTGTTGGCAGCATCGTGCTCTCTGAAGCCTCTGGGGCAGGATCCTTCTTACCAATTCTACGCTCTTGAGGTTCCCAGTGATCCTCGGTGTTTCCTGGCTGGGACACACCACTCCAGTCTCTGCCTGTTATCCCAGGCATCCTGCCCCTGTGTCTGTCCCTGTCTCTTCTCTTCTTCTTGTGAGGACACCAGTCATACTGGATCAGGGTCCACCTAATGACATTATTCTAAGATATTATCTGGATGCTTGATACCCTCTGCAAAGAAAGACCCTATTTCCTAATAAGGCCACATTTGCAGTATTCCGACTTGGCCCTTCCCAACATATCTAACCACTTCACATCTCCGTTTGGATTTCTAATAGGCACCCAAAACAGGATGATAGTATTGAATGTTCACCACCAAAATTTGGACTTTCCCTATGTAGTCAAAATAACAAAGGCCTGATCTCTACTGTAGTGGCATCCCCCTCCTCCACAAAACAATCTTAACTGGGTTTCTCAGAAATCTCCACCATGGCTGATTTTAGGACTGTCAGCAAAAGAGTCTCTGCAAAAGAGTTCAATGTAGATAAACTTCCTATTTTAATGTTGCCTTATTTTACTTGGCCACTGACTGGGAAGAAATCAGCACTCTGGGTGCTGGACACCCACTTACTAGTTTTTCACAAATGTATCCAGTGTAGTAGTTTGTAGAAATGTGTAAACAAGGACTCTGGCCTTGAGCTGGCTTCACAGAGATGGCTACATTTCTGATAAGAGAAGTTACCAATTGGGCTCCACGGTAACAGCTGCACAGGGAGGAAAGAAAGGGGAGAAGAAGCTCTCCCCTTCTCAGGTGTTGTCCTTGAGGGTTAACTTGCCCAGAACAGTAAAAGAAAAAGCTGCTTTTTTTGTGAACTTCTGCAGACTGGAAACTTCTGAGCCCCTCCCCTTACATGCTGGGCATAAAATTCTAAAACTACTTGAATTCAGGGTTCAGAGGACTGATTGATTTCAGCAAAAGCTGTGCCCTCTGAACCTGGCTACAGCCAAATAAAACTATTTCCTGCAATCTTTGGTGCCTTGCTTCATCTGTCCCTACAATACTACCTCAATGTGCCCTTCAAATCTCACGTGAGCTCAGGTAACAGGTGGAACCTGAATTATATCCAGAATCTGAGCTACAAGGGAATCAGGGATCATTTTTCTCATACCCTATACATAATCCAGCAGTAAATTCTGATGACTCCATCTTCCAAATATTCACTGAATCCACCTGTCTCTCACTCCTTCTACCACTAGATACCATCCTAGTCCAAACCACTAGATGGCAAGAACCTCCTAACTGCCTCCAGATTCCAAGTATGCCCCTTATGATCTATCCTCCATACAGTAATACTTAACATGACCTTTAAAATTAAAGTAGGTCATGTCATGCCTCCATCCTCATCCCTCCAATGGCTTTCCCAGCCTCTGCTGACGTGGTAGGAATAAAGGCTATGCTTGCCAGGAGAAACGCAGGAGCTGTGAAAGCGTGACTCAACCTCCCTTTTGCCTTCCAAATCTTAGGTAAGTGCAAGACAGTGGTGATCCTAAACTGCATCTAATGCCCCAGCTGCAAGGCTGGCTGGAAAAAAAAAAAAAATGTGGCATAGGAAGGCCCTTGGAAAGAGGATGGACTACATACTAGGGCCAACCCACCATCTTCCCACAGTGCTCACTGAAGCAGCATGTTTAGGAGCAATCAATAAATCAGAAACAGACTAAATGCTACAAAATAAAATGCTGGTACAATAAAATGTACTATATCCAGGTTTTTGTAAAAAAAAAAAAAAAGTGCTTATTTCTGAAAAATATTTTATCAGTGAAGTGAAAAATTGTACAATATATCATTTGCCCAAATAAAGTCTAGTTGAAAAGTAATAGATTTAATCTGATCTCATTTTTAGGAAAATAGAAAAATGTCAATATGGCCTACGTGCTCTGTGATATCAAATTAACATCAATTTTGCAAGTGCGATAGTGGTATTGGAACAATATAGGAGAAGGTCCTTAAGAGATGAATGTTGAAGTGTCTTTCAAACAATTCAAAATAAAAGCAGAGAGAGAAAAATCTTAACCATTGGTGAATCTAGGGAAATAATATAAGTGTATTCATTGTACTATTGTTTAAACTTTTCTGTTGGTTCAAAGCTCCTCAAAATAAAAGGCTGTTAGGAAACTTCTGGGGAACAGTGACTAGTTTAATTGGTTTGGAAGGCTGTTTCCTTTGTCCACATTTAAAATCTGTGTGCTTTTAGAAGCCCATACACAGTGCTGCTTCCACCAACCCAGGGTGGCTTTCAGCTCTTCTTTCTTCCTTTCCCCATTCTTTTAATATGTGCTGAGAAACTTAGCTGTTCCAAGAAATGATATTCCCTCTCCCTCCAACCCCACCACATGCGCATGCGTACACACACACACACAGGCAATAAACAAATCAATTACCAAATGCAAATGCACAGTGTGCCACCCTAGCAGCCCTACTGCGCCAATGCAGTCTTCAATAATCGATCATAGTCCTCTTTTCTGCCAGACCTTATAATGCCTCGAATCCTTCTCAACACAGCTCTCGATAGCCATCTGAAAAGAAGCCTTTGCCATCATTTAATAGTCTACTTTAGCAAAACTTAAAAACAAAAAACTAAGATTGCCACGTCTCTGAGGCAGCCATGAGATTAAAAACTCAGAAAGTGGAGCCAAAAAACAAACAAACAAAAAACAAACTGAATTCAAATACAACTGTGCATTTTGCTTCTGAAGCCTTGGAAAAGCCTTGTCAAGTTCTTTGGCCCTCAGTTCCCCCCATGTGGAATGAACCTTCTCCAAAGGGTTATAGGGTAGTTAAAAAGAGATCATGGACACTTTGTAAATGCCAAAAAGATTTGCATATGAAGAATGAGGTCATATGAGGAACACCTTCATCAAGGATGAAAGTCGGCCTGGCCAAAGCCATTCCTTAGATGTTGACTATAATTCAGAACCGAAACTGAGTTCTAAGTGCCTGAAGTGTGGATATTTTTGTTATTGCAAATCTAGAAACAGGGCAAATTCTAAGTGCTCCTCCCCATGCTTGGTTGATTCTCCATCTCTGGGTGTCTACAAGCCTCAGAGGTCTGTCCTCAGACTGTTGTTCACCCTGTTGCAGATTTTCTCTTGTCTCAGGACTTCAGGTGGGACTCACTCTCACGTTTTGAAAAATGTAACAAGTTAATCAAAAGAGAGTTGAGTAGAGGTCCAACACAAGAATCATCCAATATTAAAATATTTTCAAGATGGATATCTGAGAACAGTTTAACTTAGGTCCTTACTGTCACCAAGGCCATAAAAGGGTAGGGGGGTAGGAAGGATTTATAAAAGATTATCTTTGGAAAAACTGCGCTGTGAAAATCTCCTCTCCTTGGAGAATAGAAAGGGTAGAGAAGTGTCCTCCTTCCCACAGCTCAGATCTAGTAAGAGAGGACAAGGACAGCTTGAACACTGATGTGGGAAGTTTGGGAAGATGGGGGTGGGGGTGGGGAACTGCCTATTTAACTTGGTTTGGCTTTCCTGGGAAATCTAAAGGTGATAGACTTAAAGGAGGGGATGGTAGCAGAGATGATCCCCTCAAGGATCTGCCAAGGCACAGGGGTGGCTTTCCCACGGACTTGAGTGGACAGTGCAAGGGGCTTGTAGGGTGATGGACTGTAGGCAATGTGCGGTGAGCAACATGAACACCTGCAGCACTGGGAGGACCAGGATGTACCGCCAGCAGGTGGGCAGGAAGAGGAGCCACCATAGGGGAGTAGCCATGGAGGCTGCAAAAGAGCCAAGGGAGACTCTTGTTAAACAGTAGCCAGGCCCGGAGCAAGTGGAACCATGCAAGACCACAGCAGCCAAGAACTGGCTGACCTCTTTCCCCTCCACCCTCCCAGGTCTGCAGCTCTGGCGTGGCTGCCACCATAGCTAACAAGGAGAGGTTGAGAAGAAAGGGGGCAAAGCTGACCACAACTTCTTCCCTGGCGCAGGAGGCCTGCCTGCTAGTCACCAGCCTGAGAGATGGAAGGTGGCCGGAGCTGGGAGAACCAGGACCTTTTAATGACTGATTAATGTACTGATTTGGATATTTATTTCTGAATCAAGGCTGTGGTTTCCTAAAGATAAATATGAGACTTTATGATACTTAAGAGTGGCCAGAAAAATCTCACTGCCTGCCAGTTTTCTTAAACATTAAAGGGACAATGACTCCTGATACAGTGGTATAACAGGTATCTCCAGACTATCATATCCAAAGACAAACCCAACTTCCATCCCGGATCCCTGTTCTTTCCATGGTCTTCCCCTATCTCATTAGACAGGCACATACTCCATCATTCCACGAGGTAGGCTAAAATCCTTGATGTTGTCCTTGAATCCTTCAATCCTTTCTTCCTTTTATGTCTGAGTTCCAAATTATAATGTAGTTCAAACTTTAGGCTCTGCTTTCACAAGTTACCTAAGGTTGACTCTAACCACCCGTCAGCACCATGGGATCTCAGCCACAAGGGTATCTCCCTGGGTGGCTTCAACAGGCTATCTTAGGGTTCTCCAGAGGAACAGAACCAATAGGAATTATGATTATAAAAATGAAGTTATTACTTTGGTCTACACAAGCAGAAGCTGGATACTCCACAATGACCATCTGCAGGCTGGAGAGCTGGAGGAACCAGTAGCTATGCAGTCCAAGAGGCTGAGACTCAGAACAAAGGGATCAATCATGCTACCCCAGTCCAAGACCACAGGCTTCTGGAAACTCTGGAGAATCACTGGAAGAGTCTGCTTTGGATGAATGAAGGAGTAAGAATCCGATATCCACTGATCACAGCAGCAACCAAGAACCCGTTCAAGAAGAATCAAGCTTGAATCTGCTACACATCTTAAAATTCCTCTAACCAATTCCAAAAACTCCAAAAGCTTCTGAACTACACGGTCAGATTAGTCAAAGCAATGACCCCATTCCTGGTACCAATTGCTGTTTTAGTCAGCTAGAAAGCTGCTGTGACTAAACGACCTAACCAGAGGAGAAAAAGTTTATTTAAAGGGCTCACAATTTAAAGGATCTTAGTCCACAGACAGCGGGTTCCATTCCTCAGGGTTAGAGAGGAAGTGGAACATTATGGTGGAAGAATGTGGTGGAAGGAAGCAGCTCACATGGGGATCAGAAAACAGAGCGACTCCACTCACCAGATACAAAATATAGAACCCAAAGGCATGCCCCCAATGCCCACCTCCTCCAGCCACACCCTACCTGCCTTCAGTTACTCCTCAGTTAATCTCTATCAGGGGATTAATGCACTGATTGGTTTAAGGCTCTCTTGACCCAATCATTTCTCCTCTGAACCTCCTTGAATTATATCACATGTGAGCCCTCGGGGGACACCTCACATCCAAACCATAACACAGGCCTTCCTACTTCTCTCCTTTCCATCTCAGCTCAGCAGCCCAAGGGATACTTGTAAGTCACATCAGATCTGCTCAAAGTCCTTCAGTGCCTTCTCTTTAACTTAGAATTAAAGCCAGCGTGCTCAGAATGCCCCCGCAATCTGCCCTGCATCTTTTTTCAGCTTACCACCTGGACCACAGGGGCTACTCAATTTCCCACAAACACGCTGAACACCATCCCAACTCCAGGCCTTAGTACTTGTTGCCCTTTCTGCTTGAATTATCTTTCACTGTTAGGTTTCTGCTTAAACATCACCCCATCAGAGAAGCACCCGTGAGTGCCTAATATAAATAGCAACTCCATGACTCTCTGCCTCCTCCTCTTGCTGTAGTGATGTCCACGTCACTCACCTTCTCCTGAAGTACTTACTACACGTTGGTTCACCTCCTTGTTGTCTACCTTCCTGGCCCAGTGTGTCAGCTCTCCAAGGACTTTGTCCACTGTTATAGGCACTCAGTACTTTTGAAGGAATGAATAATAATTTATATTAAAATATTAATAAGGCTTCCTAAACGCCAATCATTTTATAAAGAAAAAGCCCTCCTTGGCCCCTTACAATATTTGGAAAAAAATTCTGAAAAAGAAAGGAGCTGCCTCTCCCCCCACAACCTCCCCCTGCCCCCTCTCTCTTCTACCCTGGAGCCTTTCCAGGACAGATGGGGGTGGAGGGAGCTCAGGGGGGTCCCTCGTGGGCAACTGTGGCTGCCCATCAGTACTTGACTCTGACCCGCGCAGGCACCAGGGCTGGATGCTGGGATTCCCAGGCCGTGGCTCTGACCGCCAGACAAGAATGTCTCTGTTAATTTGACTGAAGTTCTCTTTAATTACTAACTTGGTAGTTTCTGCTCTCTGCTTAGCTGCTTGTCGAGTATGTGGCACTTTTTATAATTTAAGGGTTGGAATTTAGTCTATTTTTACAATTGAAATTCAGCCTGGAGCCAGAGTTTCCCTTTTATTCAGAAAAGCGAAGCAGACAGGACATCAAAGGCGGCTGGGCTGAGATTCTGTCTTTTCTCCGGCAGTGCAAGCAGCCTGTGCACACTGGCCGTTTGGGGTCATTGGAAACCTCTACTGGGCCTATAAATAGGAAGTGCAGTGCTTTCCTATCATTAGTGTTTGTCTTTCTATGTCCAGCTTTGTCCAAAAATTTACCCAGTTATGTCCCAATGCCATACTCAGAGGTAGCCTGGGGACTGCCCAGAGTGGGGACTAGGAGCAGGATCCTGGGTTCTCTATGGTCTCTGGAGTCAATGACAACTTAGGATCATATTAGCCACATTTATCAATTCTACATTTACTGGGTGCCCCAAAGACATATGCGATCCGACAATGGGAAGATGCAGTCTCTGTCCTCGGGAGCACTCAGTCTGATGAGAAGACAGAGAGGGAAGGGGACCATCTCAGTCTGCCTAACTAACTGTGGTAACCAAGGTGTGCAGAAAGCATGGAGACAAGAGGGAGTCGGTGGGCTTGAAGGATGGGTCGGCAATTACCCGAGTTCCAGGTGACAGCATGTGCAAAGTCCTGTGGCAGGACACGATGAGCGGAAGGGAAGCTCTGGATAGGTGGCGTGTCGGGAATGAGGCTGAGGAGGCCTGAGGGAAGATGGTGGGAAAGGTGGAGAAAGCAACACTCCACCTGTGAGGTCGCTCAGGTATGATGGGAAAACCTGAAGCCACTTGTTAAAATGGGCATGACAGAAACAACAGCTAACAATGACTGAGCACTTATTTTCAACGTTCCAAGTACCTTTCAGAGAAATCTACAGGGTTCAGAGATGGCAAATGGTTTGCCCGAGATGACTGAGTTGAGAAGTTTCTGCTAACTAACTTGGTAGTTTCTGCTCTCTGCTTAGCTGCTTGTCTAAGGAAGACAAGGATCTGAAAGCAACCTCCAGCTCCAGAGCCCAGCCCTTAGCTGGCACACCCCCTGGCCAAGGTTTGGCAAATATTAAATGAGCTGGAGGATCTGAATGTGCTTTGCAAACTATAAAGTGCTGCCCACTTTATAGCCACTGTATATCTATCCATTTTTATCTATCCATTTTGTGACAAAATGGCCCAAACAAAAGGTCTTTCTTCATCGCTATTTGACAGCGCAGCCCTGAGCCGTTTTTCCCAGGCTCAGAGTAGAAAACAAGAAAGACCCGTGAAAGACAGAAATCACTCACTTGGGATGAAAGGAGAGGAAGTCTGGGCTTTCATGAGTCACACTGAGGGACAGAAGAATTCTAAACCCAAATCAGGCAGCCCTTCCAAAAGCTTAGGCTGTGCTGGCACCTGCCGGTGCCCACAGCAGATGTGCCCGCTTTGCTGCATACAGGCAGCATCCCCTGGAGGGTTAATGCCATGGGCAGTTTCTTGTATGAAGGGGCTGGGGGCCGGGGGTTGCAGTTGGGAGTCTTCTCACCTAAGAGGCTGCTCTGCATCTTTGGAAAAAGACCTCCAGCCTAGAATTCACTGACAATAAGCATTACTGAGCACCTCCTGGGGGTGTCTCCGACACCTTCCCCAGGAACAGTGGCCACCTCCACTTCAGGACATCATTTTCCTTGTTTTAGAGATGCAGATAGCTGGAGGAGGTTGCTTGACTGGATCAAGATCACTCAACTCACCAGTAAGTATCACTCCTAATCTGAAACTAAAATTCAATTTAATACATTCTCTTTACAGTACTCGTTTTTAAGTTGGAAACCTAATTCCTTTAAAAAAATTTTTTTTTAGTTGTAGATAGACACAATACCTTTATTTTATTTATTTATTTTTCTTTTATCTATTTGCTTTTATGCAGTGCTGAGAATCAAACCCAGTGCCTCACATGTGCTAGACAAGTGCTCAATCACTGAGCTATATCCCCAATCTGGAAGCCTAATTCTTCTGTCTGCTCCATCTGTGATTCTGGTACTGCTGAGAGTTTTGTTCTGATTGATTGATGAGTTGATGCCTGCTTTAGTGCACGTGTTCCCCAGAATTCATGAGTTGGAAAACTGATCCCCCATAGGGAGTGTTGGAAGGTGGAGCCTTTAAGAGCTGATTAGGGCTTTAGGAATTACCTACTTCTCAGGGACTGAATTAGTTTCCACCAGAGAAGGTTGGAGTAAAGCTAGTCCAATCCCTCTGTCTCCTTTACTTACTCTTTTGTTTTTCCACCAGGATTGATGTAACCAGGCCCTCACCAGAAGGCAAATGAACCTTGTGCCATACTCTTATCGACTTCCAAGTGTCCAAAACTATGAGCTTAAATAAACTTTTCTTTACAAATTACCCAGTCTAAGATTCTCTCTTATACAGGAGAAAACTAAGACAATGTTTTAGCCTTGTTCTGGAAGGTGTTTAATAATGTGGCTGTGCGGCAACTTTTTCTACAACGTAGGGAGAAACCCTTCCCACAGTGTTTGTGCAGATCCTGAAACAAGGGTTGCTTTGAAAACACAAATAGAATTACCTTTAAGTCCTGAAGACCTACTACCTGGTAAAATATATCTTTGAACTTCATGGCTCCAAACAGAAACAAGAATTCTAAGGCATCCCCTGAAATGATTTCCAAACTTACAAATATGGAAACCTCTGGCCTATGTTCCCAGTGGGTTAGTGATCACACCGTGGAAAATTGTCTTCACCCTGTGTCCAACCAAAGATCTAGAAATCTCATTTTATAGAGTTCAAGTGAATTGAGGGGGGTGGGGACACCAGGGATTGAACTCAGGGGCACTCAACCACTGAGTCACATCCCCAGCCTCATTTTGTATTTAAAGACAGGGTCTCACTGAGTTGTTTTGTGCCTTGCTTTTGCTGAGGCTGACTTTGAAATCCTGATCCTCTGCCTCAGCCTCCCAAGCCTCTGGGATTACAGGCGTGCAGCCATCCCGTCAGGCTTTAATTGGAATTTAAAGAAAACAAGATTTTGGTGGAACCACATGAAATCACCAGTATGTGTGACTGCTTTGAATTGCAAAAACAGAAAAAATAAAAACAACAAACTAATGGGATTCAACACGTTTTATGCAGAACTTCAATAAGACAGTTCCCATCACTGCAAAGCGATTAGATGAGCTCACCGAGCTCACCCAGGGCCCAACATCAAAGGCAGGCACAAAAATCAGACTAGGGACAGATCCCTTACTCACCCCTAAAATGCTGATCTGGCACCAGAGTTGGGGGGAGGGGCTAGTTTAGGCATTTGCCCTTTTAAGGGGCACCCCAAGTATCCCATTAAGGAAAGTGTGAAATGGTGCTCTGGGCGGGACTCCCCTGGACCACAGTCTTCTGTTCCCAAGGCCTCAGAAGACCAGACCCCAAACTGGAGTGCTCCCCAAGGGCACCCTCAGTCTGCTCTGGGGAAGCCACCTTGAGGACTTCTATTGGAGAGTGGGCATGAGACGGGAGGGGCACAGTATCAAATCTCACCTTCATATCTTTCTAGCTAGGAGAAGTGTTTTGAGTACCAGCTTTTGGTTTTGTTCTCTCCACTTTGTGTAGTTTAACAACAACAACAAAATTTTTTGTTTTGTTTTGTTGCCTGAAATTACTGATTACTGTAAGGGGACCTGGGTCAGTCTTTGGATAGGGTGTGGCGATGTGCCCAGACCCCTCCTCTCCCTGCAGGCGAGGACCACCACTGCTCACTGGTCATCGTAGAGACGGTTTATAAGCATTTCCATCTTCCTATGCAGATCCAAACCCAGCCTCACTATTTCCACTGGGTTGTTTTGCTACAGAATGGTAACATTTACATGGAAATGGGTCCTTTTCTCTGTCCTGTAATTTGAATTGTTTAGTTTTCCTTTTTGGACTGCTTTGATGCTGCTGAAGAAAGACCTCCACAGGAATCTGGAGAAAGCAAGAGAGTGGGCAGCCAGCGGAGGAGGCGGCGGCCACGTGGTTTGGCCACCTCTCTTGCCCTGCCCCCCCCTCCCCCCAGATGGACTAAGCAGCTCCTTCCTGTTCTACGTTTCCCTGCCTCCAGCTGGGGTTTCATCTGTCAGCATTGAAGGCTCAAGATGGGACCTTAGGCAAGTCAGTATCTTTTGCTTACAAGGAATTGCTTCCATCCATGTGAAAAGAGAAGGTGTGTAACCTGATCATCTGTAAATCCAATTACGTTCATAAGCCTACTGGGCTGTCAGCCATTCCATGGTGAGTTGATAAGAAAAAAAGTCCTTTACTAGCCATATATCGCTTTACTTAACCCCTCTGATGACAGATCATCTAAATGAGTCATAACCTTTCTTTCCTATCTCTGATGAAGTAAAAGTTCCTTCATTATGCCAAGGCATGAAAATAAAAACTAACCATGCTTCCTCAGAAGTCCTTGAGGTCCATGGGGCCATTACTGTACAAGATTTTCCAGACTTTCCCATGGCTTTAAACCTTCTCATATCCTTACCATACCATCTACCACCAATACTAACCTAGCTAGTTCCAATTTAATTGCAATCTTAAAATCTGTGTTAGTCAACTTTTCATTGTTGTGACAAAATACCAGAGAAAATCCACTTAAAGGAGGAAAAATTTATTTTGGCTCTGTTTCAGAGGGTTCAGTCCGTGTTTGGCTGGCTCCATTACTATGCCTGTGGTGAGGCAGAGGAGCATGGCAGAGAAGGCAGGGAGGAGTAGAGCTGCTCATCTCATGACTACTGGGAAGGAGAGAGAGGGGAGAGGGAAAGGAGGGCTCACCTGCAGTGACCTACTTCCTCCACTGGGCCCTACCTGACAACCCATTCAGCTCTATCAGTGGATTATTTAAATTTATTCATGATCCAATCACATTCCCAAATCCCCACCTCTGACCATTTCTGCATTGGAGACCAAGCCTTCACCACATGAGCCTGTGTATCTCTGATCCAAAACATGACAGAACCTTCTAGGTTTAATTTCTTTTTTCTCCTTTTTCCCTTTATTCCTTCCTGGAGGAGTAATAAGAAACATTCCACTTTTAGCTAGATACTCTAGAGAAGCACCTGCAAATGTCTACAATAAGGCACACAGAAGGATGTCTTACTCAAAAGAATACACCGAGGCCTCATTTACCATAATGAATAATAAGAAGGAAATGTCCACCAACTTTTTAAAAACTTAATGAAAAACCATGTAGAATTTCAAAAGAATAAGGGAGATCTACAAATACTGTTTGATAGGTAACAGGCAGACATGAGCTGTGGGAACATGAGGTTAAGAGGATAATTCTATCCACTGGGCCCACTGTGCTGGCCCCCATATGCTTTCTTTTAAAGAGCAAATTACCTGCAACCCTGCCTGTCTTAAGTCAACAGGATATTTTACACTCCTCAAAAAACAACCTGTTGTCTGTGAGAGACATGCAGACCCAGAAAGGCTCCTCCCTGCAGATAAGAATACAGGTTTACCCGCAAGACTTTTGTGACCTTTACACAGACCAAATTCCAAAACTCAGAGGGATGTGATCATTAGAAGCCACCCAACCAGCTGTAACAACAAGTTCCAGTTAGCACTGGTCAGCTTGGACCAAAGTGACCCAGAATTACCTTGAATCTTTAGAAAATCTCCCCTTTATGGGATAAGACCAGGCAGAGTAGGGACTTGGAAATCTGATACAATCTTACTGTCAGTCAAAAGTCAAGAGTGGGACTCTCTGGAAACTTCCCTGGAACCCCCTTCTAGTGAATTCATGCCTGTTACTTAGAGAAATGTGTCTGAAATCTTCAGCATGATCATAAGAACTGGTAACTGAGGACCTCTGAGGCCACCTTGGTTCTGTGGCCAACCCTTGCTCACACTGATATAGGTAGATGGCTAAGATACATTGCTGAATAAAAGGAGCAAGCTATAAAATGATATGAATAGTATACTATCTTTTAGGTAATAAAGCACACACACATAGGATATGTTACATTGATCAGCAAACATTCCGTATCTGCAGACCCACAAAGGTTCCTCCCTACCAACAGAAAGAAAATACATAATAAAGGTTTGGAAGGAGATATAACAAATTAGTACACTGTTTACTTCCAACACGAGGATATTCAAGGGGACTTGAAGTTTTAACTGTTTTACTCAAAAAAGGTATTACTGAACAATTTTAAAATTTCTTTAAAGAAACACAGTCCCTAAGTATATGACAGTAGTCTAAGCGGTGGGTGGGGGGGGGGCGTCCTGTTATAAAATATATGAAGTGGTATAATATCACTTAAAAGAAATGGTAACTTACAGATGAATATTAAAGATGTATATCTTAAATCCTGAGACACCCACAGGAAAAAAAAAATAATGGATTTTATTTTGTGGTACTGGGGATTGAACCCAGGGGCACTTAGCCACTGCTGTGCATCTCCAGCCCTTCTTATTTTTTGAGACAGGGTGTCACTAAGTTGCTGAAGCTGGCCTCAAACTGGCAATCCTCCTGCCTCAGCCTCCTGAGTAGCTGGAATTGTAGGTGTACACCACTGCACCCAGCAGGAGACACATGGATTTAACAACAACAACAACAAAATGAAGATCAAACAGAATAAAAAAATATCCAATCCAAAAGTAAGCAAGCAAAGAGGGAAAAAATGACAGATGTAATAAAAAGAAAAAACTAGCAAATGTAGATTTAAATATAACCATATCAATAACAGAAGTATTAAATAATCTACACACTCCAATGAAAAGGCAGAGATTGTTTGGATTAAAAAGAAAGATCTCACTTATGCTATGTACAAAAAACCCACCTTAACCCTTTATGACCCATTGTCTTATAAATAGAAAACCTATAAAATTTTCTAGAACATCTATAAAATTGCTTGATTTAACTTTCCATAGGTGTCATACATATAGGACAGTAGGGCATTAATAATGGCTTAAATATAAAGACATAAATAGGTTAAAAGTATAAGGACAGGAAGAGATGTGCATGTGAACACTAATCAAAAGGAGGCTGGAGTGCCCATAATACCAGATGAAGTAGACTTTAGGACAGGAATATTACCAGCAATGAAGAGAGTCATTAGAGGGCTGGCGTTGTGGCTCAGTGGTAGTGTGCTCGCCTAGCAAGCATGAGGCCCTGGGTTCGATCCTCAGCACCACATAAAAGCAAATAAAGGTATTGTGTCCAACTACAACTAAAAAATAAATATTTTTTAAAAAGAGAGTCATTAGATAATGATAGAGAGGATATTTCATCAATATGATAAAAGATCCTAAATGAGTGTGTGTGTGTGTGTGTGTGTGTATAGAGCTTTAACATATATGAAATAAACATCAAGAGAACTCAAAGGAAAAATAGACAGCGTCACCATTATAGTTGAACATTTAAACAAACTTCTCTCAGTCAGAAAAGCAGCAGAAAGAAAATCAGGAAGGGCATGGAAAACCTGAACAACACTACAAACCAACCTAATAGGTACTTCTAGAGAATGCTACCAAATGCAGTATCAGTCACCGAGACACACCGAATATTGAATTGTACAACAAATCTCAATAAAGTTTGAAAACCTGAAATTGTGCAAAAGCCTATTCTCCTGACAATAATGAAATTAAGTTAGAAATCAATAGAAAAATCTCTGGGAAAAATTAAATTTAAAAAAAGAGAAAAGAAAATAAAACTATCCTCAATCTTTGGAAATTTAAAATACACCATTACATAACTGAAAGTCAAGTGAGAAATTATGAAATAATTTGAAATTGGGAAAAAAAATGAAAACAGCCTTTTGAAACTTGTCAGATGTAGCTAAATCAGTGTTTTTACAGGGAAATTCACAGCATAGAAACTTTATAGTGATAGAATTCCAGAGAACATAGTGAATGTTCCTAAAACCAACCATACTTTTAATAACATGTGGAAAGGACTAGTCCCACAAAATGACACACTACAAGAAAAGTAAGGACTCCCTTGGTTCAATGGGGGAAAGCAGTGTGAGAACAGGAAGTAAAGTGGTCTGGTGAGCCAAACTAAGCCCATCTTCCAGGAACAAAAGGCTAAAAGTACAAAGAAGATTGTGATAAGGCTTGAATGCTGCAGTTCTAAGAGAATGCTAGATGTTAAGAGATGCAAACATTTTGAACTGGAAGGAGATAAAAAGAGAATTGTTGAGTAATATTCCAAATGAGGCAGACCTGGGCTTCATCTTTTGTTTAATTATAAAGATAATAAAATTTTGAGGTTACATTTACTTCAAAATTTAAGTTTGTAGTAAGAAGACATCTTAGTTCTTTTTTCTGTTGCTATAACAGAACAACTGAGTCTGGGTCATTTGTAAAGAACATAGGTCTGCACCATCTCTTACCATGTACAAAACTCAAAGTGGATCAAGGACCTAGGAATTAAATCAGAGAAGAAAAAGTAGGCCCAAATAATCATCACTTCAGATTAGGTCCTGACTTCCTTAACCAGACACCTAAGGTGCAAGAAATAAAATCAAGAATTAATAAATGGGATGGATTAAAACTAAAAAGCTTCTTCTCAGCAAAGGAAATAATCAATGTGAAGAGAGTGCCCACAGAGTGGGAGAACATCTTTATTACATGCATATCAGATAGAGCACTAATCTCCAGGATATATAAAGAACTCAAAAAACTTAACACCAAAAAAAATAAACAACCCAATCAATAAATGGGCTAAGTAGCTGAACAGACATTTTTCAGAAGAAGATATACAATTGATCAACAAATACACACACAAAAAAATGTTCAACTCCTCTAGTAATGAGAGAAATTCAAATCAAAACTATTCTAAGATTTCACCTCGCTCCAGTCAGAATGTCAAGTATCAAGATACAAGCAATAATAAGTGTTGGTGAGGATGTGGGGGGAAAGGCACACTCATACAAATTGCAAATTGGTGCAACCACTCTGGAAAGCAGTATAGAGATCACTTTAAAAACTTGGAGTGGCACCATCATTTAACCCAGCTATCCCATTTCTCAGTCTATACCCAAAGGACTTAAAATCAGCTTACTATAGTGACACATCTATATCAATGTTCATAGCAGCCAAATTTACAATAGCTAAACTGTGGAAGCCACCTAGATGCCCTTCAACAGATGAATGGATAAAGAAACTTGATACATACACACAATGGAATATTACTCAACATTAAAAGAGAATAAAATTATGGCATTTGCAGGTAAATGGATGGAGCTGGAGACTATCATGCTAAAAATCCAAAGGCTGAATGTTCTGATAAGTGGATGCTGATCTATAAATGGGGGCAGGGCGTGGGGAGAATGGAGGAACTTTGATTGGCAAAGGGGAGGGAGAGAAGGAGAGGGGACATGGGGGCAGGAAAGATGTTGGAATGAGATGAACATCCTTACCCTAGGTATGTGTATGACTGCACATATGGTACGACTCTACATCATATACAACCAGAGAAATAAAAAGTTGTGTCCCATTTGTATACAATGAATCAAAATGCATTCTGCTGTCATGTATAACTAATTAGACCAAATTTTAAAAAGTAAAGGGAAAAAAAATAAAGAACATAGGTCTGTTAAGCCTGGAATGGTGGCATACACTGTAATTCCAGGTACTCAGGAGGCTAAGGCAGGAGGATCACTTGAGCTCAGGAGATTCAGAGCAGCCTAGGCAACGTGGTGACACCTTCATCGCAAAAAAAAAAAAAAAGGGTGGGGGGAGCTGAGAGTGTAGCTCAGTGTGTAGAACACTTGCCTACCATGGGGAAGGCCCTGGGTTCAATCAAAAAGAGAGGAGGAGAGGGAACGAGGGAGGAAGAGACAGGGTTTATGTAGCTCATGATCCTGGAAGTCCAAGGGCATGGTGCTAGCATCTGCTCACCTTCTGGTGGGGACACATACCACTTTATGCATGGCAGAAAAAGGCAGGGTAGACAGAAGAGCTGACCTGCTTGACAACAACCCACCACAACTACCCCATCTCAAAGGAACTCCATTAATCCCTTCAAGAGGGCGGAGCCCTGTGTCTCCCACCACCTGTCCACACCATGACATTGGCAATTCAATCTGGACAGGAGTTGTAGGGGGGACCAACCATACTCAATCCAAAGCAGAAGAGAAGAATGGTCTCAAGTCAGTGATCCAGTAATTATTAACCTTAAGGAAATAGAAGGTAACACGTATCCCAAACACACAGGAAGGAAATGATAAAAATGTGAGCAGAAATCTACAAAGGGAAAACCACAAAAATAAAGAGAAAAATCAATGAAACCAAAAGCTGTTTCTTTAGGGGAAAACAAAGATAATTCATGAACCTCTGATCAAACTGGTCAAGAATGAGAATACACAAATTACTAATATCAAGAATGAAATCACCAGATCTACTCATAAGAAAATATGAACAACTATGCCAATAAATTTAGCAACTTGGATGATACGGACAAATTCTTCAAAAAACACATTTTTTGACCCAAAGTTGCTTATAGTCTGTTTCGAGAGAATAACACACTATGATAAGGCTGGGGTGTAGCTCAGTGATAGAGTACTTGCCCAGCATGCGCAAGGCCCTGGGTTCAAGCCCCAAAACCACAAACAATAACAATTTTTTAAAATACACTGTGAGAATTCTAGTTTTCATGTGCCTGAACAACTCCAAGTAGAAAACTCATAATAAACAAAGACATAGGAAAAGACAGAACAAAACAGAGACTTCTCTGTTATTGGAACAGGAAAAATCAGAGCTTTCTCTTGGATAAAGAATTGAAAATCAGAGAAGGATTTTAAGCTCTGGTCATGTATATTTGTTTTAGGTGAACTGTTCTGACAGTTGTGAGGGGAAAGAATTCGAGAAGAAAGACCGCAGAAATGGAAATTAGGAAACTCCACATAGTTGAGTGAAAGATGATGAGGATCTGAACTACCAGGGTGATAGTAAGATCTGAGAGGAGAATAAAATCTGAGAAATATTAGGAGGCAGAATCAGCAGAACTTGGTGACTGACCAATAATGGGAAGGATGAAGGAGGAGGATAGAAAGTCTGTTGTTTCTGGCTTGGGAGAGAAGTGGTCATGGATTCTGGGAACGTGGGAGGAATAGGCAGGTGGTTAGTGGCAAGGAAGGTAAGTCAAATTTAAAGATTTTAGACTTGAGGTACCTATAGGAAATCAAGGTCAGGGGTGTTAAGCAAGCATTTGGATGCAGGCACTTGAAGCAATGGGGGGAAGTCAGCACTAAAATAATGTACCACATGGGTAGATCTCTAACCTACAAAAAAATACAAGTGGCCAAGCACAGAACCTGGGATAGAAGCTCAGGAAAAGTTTTATGATTTTAGAATAATACAGTTCATAAGTACGTACAAGCATGCACAAAAGTATTAAGCAACATCCTATATCAAAAAATTAGAAACAATCCAAATATCAAAGAAAAGTAGAATGGCAGACTTTTAAAATTATGTTTAGGAAGAATCTAATGTAGAAATGCTTATGATAAAGTGTTAAATGTGTTCCTATCTTTAAAAACTATGTACAAAATGTGTGCATATATATAGTATTATTACATATTATGAAGGCATAGCAATGTCTGGGGGAAAAGGATATGGAAGTGTCAGGCCACTGACAGGCCGCCCTGTTAATACCCGATTTAGCCCCGCCCCCTGGCTGCAGCCCCGCCCCCTGCCCTCTAGCTGCAGCCCCGCCCCCTGCCCTCTAGCTGCAGCCCCTCCCAGAGTGTGCACTGGGCGGAGCTGCCACCTAGAGATTCTGCGCACCTGCCCCTTCCTAGTTTCCCCAAACGGTTATTGACCGTTAACTAGGCGGGAGGCACAGGCCAGTAGCAAGGTAGAAGGTCCCTGTCCTCAGGGAAGAGACACCAGAGGAATGACCCAGCGTGATGACACGGTGCAGCAGGAGGCGCGGTGGAAAGAACCAGGGACCAGCCCCTTCCTGGGAGGGTCAAGGACGGCCTCTCAGGGTGGCTCTTCCACGTCGTGGAGAGGAAGGAGGAGAGGGGGCAGGATGGAGCCAGTTTTGAAGATTTGATGACTTGCAAACCCTTCTGAAGGCACGTGTTTCGGAAGTGACCAGTACAGCAGATCTGAGGGGTGGGGAAGGGAGAAGTTGGGAAAAGGCTTGATAGACTTTGAGTCGGATGGGAGGCAGCAGACTGAAGGACCCCATGGAAGCGCCACAGGGCGGGGACTTGTCCCCCTATCTGGGTATTCCCAGGGCTTGAAACAGTGACTAGCATCCTTTACCCAAAGACTCTGATTTCACCAGAAGGTAGACAATACACAGTCAACTTAGATTTTTTTCAGGTGACTTTCTGCCCTTGACCTTGTGTCCTGGAACAAAGCCACTGAATCAGTTCCCAGTTTACTGGGAAAAAGTCTCTTGTGTCTAGGGCAAAAACTAGGGGTCTTGTTCACTAGGTGGTCAGCTAAGTCCCTGGTCTGGGGGCAGACTCTGGCTTTGTTGAAGGTCCCTAAACTTGCGCTCCTCCTTGATAGACCTGTGCTTTAGATCTCCTAAGGGGGACCCTCAGCTTGAGCTACATTCTTATTCTGGCTTCTTCTTCTTTTTTAAGGGCCTGAAGCTTAGGGACATAGGGATTCCACCAACCCAGGCTGCTCCAGAGCTGGGGATTCCTTGGCCTTGACTATTTCCCCAGATTGTTCCACTCCTGAAAGAATTCCTAAAGTTGTTCTCAAGTTCATCTCCCTCATTGTATTTCTAAAGTAAAAACCCAAGGAAGATGCTGCTGTCCCTCTTTGATGAGCGCCCTCACTCTGAAACTTTCCCCAAGGACTGGGACTAGGCCCTCAAAGTAGGGCAAGGTTTGGGTCTGAGTTAACAGCAGGGTGTTTCTGAGCTGCACTTGGATTGGGGGCGGGGAATTTAAAGATGGAATAAGAGAAATGGGGAGTGTATGGTGGGAGGAGAGGGATATGTATCAAAGATGGTTGGTGTTTTAGTCAGCTTTCACTTCTGGGACTAAACGATCCGACCAAAACAATCTTAAGGGAGGAAAAGTTTATTTAAGGGTTCACAGTTTCAGAGGTCTCAGTCCAGAGACAGCCAGCTCCATTCCTCAGGGCTCAAGGTGAGGTAGAACATCATGGTGGAAGACTGTGGTGGAGGAAAGCAGCTCACATGATAATCAAGAAGCAGAGAGAGACTTCACTCACCAGATACAAAATATATACCCAAAAGGCATGCCCCCAATGCTCCCCTCCTCCAGCCATACCTTACCCACCTTCAGTTAACACTCAGTTAATTCTGTCAGGGGATTAATTCACTAATTGGGTTAAGGCTTTCATAACCTAATTATTTATCCTATAAACCTTGCATTGTCTCACATGTGAGCTTTTGGGGGACACCTCACATCCAAACCATTAGCAGTTGGAAACATATATCATGGAACAGAAGGATAGCCAGCCGGAACTCCTGGGCACAGCAGGGAACCTCAGAAGACCTAGCTCCATTTCTGCCATAGGGTCTCCCAGGGTTCAGGGATTTGGAAGCCTCTAAGGACTATGCAGCTATTATGAGGGTTGACCTTCATATCTCCAGAAGGGTTGGTGGTGGGTGGTGCTCAATGCTCCCTGATGCTAAGGGAGTCACAGAATTGAGTTGGGAGAATGTCCTGTGTTGCTTTATAAATGACCTTACCGACTTACTCCTCCCAAACCTGGAAACCCACACTCTGCACCTTCCAGACAGGCTGCAAGCTTCCAGACGGCAGAGCTGAGAAAGGAGCACCTACACATTTCCACCCCAAGGACAGAGAGGAAAACACTCCAGCAGGAGAGCACAGTACCAGAAGGTAGGGAGAAAGGAGTTCTGGCAGATGACTGCCATCAGGGAGCAGGTCTCAAGGGGCAAGGCTTTTGAGCAATGGATGCCTGAGATTATTGGAAGAAAGGAAGCCACAGGAAGCAGGGGTGATCTGAAATTCAATTCTCTGGGACATGTTCCATTGGATTGAAATCAAGCCAAAAGGAGACTATTTTAAGGTGGAGCCTGGTAAAGGTGGGGGTGACAGATGAATCAGTAGATCCATGGGCTGAATGAGAGATTGAGAGAGTTCTAACCAAGGAAAGGGTCATGTGCTGAGGGTGGGGTCTATTCAGAAGGAGGGTCTAGTATCTAAGTATGTTCTCAGAGGATTGAAAGGGCCAATGGTGAGGGAAAAGACAGTCCTTAATTTGGGGGTCTCTAGAAGCAAAAAGCAGTCAACTGCCCAGGGTTAAGGCTGACTTAGGGACTTTGGAGGATGGGGTGGAGGCACAGGGGACCTTTGGTTGGAACATGAGCAAGCAGCTTAGTGGGATGAGAGAAGTGAAAGATCAGGAGTGACATGAGCCAGTGGGACTCTCACCACAGAGGGGATGAGGCCAGCCTGGGAGGGGAAAAGAGATGAGGGAGAATGTGGGCACCAGTGGAAGACAGAAGGCCAGTGACAGGGGTGAATGGCATAGTAGGAGTGGGACACCCTTTTGAAGGGCAGAGTACAGTAAGAAGAAAGCAGTCTGCAGAGCAGAGAGGAGCAAAGGAAGAGCAGGGGCGGAGCCACAGTGGAGAGCCCCGGGGAGAGAGTGACAGCTGACCAGAGGTAGAAAGGTTTCAGACAGAGGGGTTGTGGGGGCAGGGATAAAGGTGGCAGGCACAGCTGAGGAGCCAACATGGACTCAGAGGAAGCTGCCCCTTTCCCAGAAGATCACTTGCCATGGTCCCGCTTACACATGCCAGCATGGATCTTCACTCAGTTCCAAAGCTGCTTGATCAGGGAGCCTGCCCAAGTGGCTGCAGGCTTCAGCCAGGAGCCAAGAGCCTGGTGATGATAGGGGCACCTGCGGCATGCAGGCCCTTCCCATGAGTCCACATCTTTAGACTTCCTAAGATTCTTTCTCTCTCACCCCAAGGCTTTCTTTCCATTCAGTTCCTTATGGGTACCTCCTTCAGGAACAATCCCAGGCTGCACTGGAGTCCTAAAATCATTCAGCTCACTTCAAGAAGAGGGCAACGGGAAAGAAAGAGATTAATTACTTCCAGAAAAGGTCCCATGCCACCAGAGCTTCCATCTAGCTAGCTAACAAAGCAAAAGACTGGTTCAGATGTTGAGAGAATGAACATTGGTTTATCCCACTGTGATGGTCATCAGACTGGAAAGCAGATGTAGTTGAAACCAGAAGCAAATTAACAGAGTAGTATTTCTCCCAGGGAAACACCATGAGGGTCCTACTGACTCTCTGTGGCAGACTACTACCTTAGTACTGAGAAATCCTGTTTTTAAAATCACGGTTTATCAAGAACCTAGTTTTTAAAATCATTTCAGTAAGAACAAAACATCCTGCTCTTGGCTGCAAGATCTAATTCACTTGGACGAAGAGAAGCAAGATTGATTTCCAGCAACAGATTTAGATAAGGGGCTTTTAGACATAAGGATCCACATCAGTTTATAGTTTCTAAGAAGAAGAGAGACTCATGTCCTCCTGGCCATTGGAACTGCTGTCATCCCCTGACACACAGCTCTGCTTTGCTTCAACCTATCAAGATACCATTTCATCTAATTTTTACCCAAGTACCAAAGTCAAGTCATAACCTTTCCCTTTCTTGATGACACACCCCTATGGCTTCCCTGCTGTGCAGACCTTCCTCACTGCAATAGGCCAACCAGACTGACTTTGTCAGACTAAAAGTTTGCTCCTGCTGAACTGAAGCTGATTAGATTAGGGCACTGAGGATTCCCTTGAGATTTGGTCAAGAGCATTAAGACCATAGATTGGCCTGCTTGCCTTGACTTGGTAGCATTATGCACCTCTGAGCCTCCTCAATTCTCAAGATCTTCAGAGTTTAGATTTGTCTTTGTGTGGTTTTGCACTGAATCTAGACCCTGGTTGATTATGTCCTCGACCCTTCAGTGTTAGGTTCAGTATGTCTCTGGGAATTTTTGGTTTCTGATCAGACATTGCATCTCCTGGTGAAATATGGCTTTCCACACACTCTCTGGCCTTCTTTTTATCCATGAGAACTTTCCCTAGTCTTTTCTGGAGTGAGAAACCTTTGAGAAAGATCTCACTATACATCATTCCATGCCAGGTGACTACTGATTTCTCAGGTCAACAAGTAGAGGCAGCTTGACCTTGGCACTGAGGGCTTGAAATATAAGTCATATTTTACCTTGGGTCAACAGGCAAGCCATGTCCTGGGCTCGACTGCTAAGCAGCTTTGTGCTGTCTTCTGGCATAACAGATCACAGTTACATTGGCCACTTGAGGAACTTGGACATGAAGAAGAATGTTCATTGGGAAGTACTTGTGCAAAAAGGAAAAAGACAGCCTTAGAGGAGATCATATATCTGGTCTGCCTAAAAGAGAGATGGCTGGGGTTCCACCTAGATCCCCTCCCTGGCCATGCTGGGGGATATTCTACTTGGCAGGGCTTGTTGAGGTTGGGGCCACTGCTGGGAATTCTTGGTTTCTGATCAGACATTGCATCTCCTGGTGAAAGCTACTTTTATTTTTGTATCTGTGTATATATGAAAAGAGTTTCCTGCCCTGGAAATTTCTCTCTCCTCCCTATGAAGGGAAGAAAATCTTTTACCGGGATAATTTCATATTTGTTAAGAGCCACTGCTCTGACTTTGTTATTTCTGTACCTTTGCCCTTCTCCTCACTTGGGAAATTTTAAATATTAATTGCTGACAAATTATTGTTCACACTTAAGTGGTTCAAAATGTCTTAAAAAAATTAAATTGGGCTGAGGTTGTGACTCAGTGGTAGAGCGCTTGCATAGCATGTGTGAAGCACTGAGTTTGATTCTCAGCACCACAACTAAATATTTTTTTAAAAATAAACTATTTCTTTTGCATTAAAAAGTGTGGACAAATGAATTTAAATAATATCCTTCATTACTATAATTATGAAAGAAAATATCTTAATTTTAACGTAGGAGTTTTTAAATATGATTTTAAGATTTAACATTTGTCTCAAGAATACAAAGTTTATAAAATATGTTTTTTAAAAGTACTTTGTGGACTGGGGTTGTGGCTCAGTGGTAGAGTGCTTATCTCTCACCCCTCTCAAGTATGAGGCCCTGGGTTCGATCCTCAGCACCACATAAAAATAATAAACAAAGATATTGTGTCCATCTACAACTAAAACATTTTTTTAAAAAGTACCTTGTAATATTTCTGATTATTTTAGACAAATTGCACTGAATTAGTAAACATGTTGATTAAAGAACTCTCTCTATTGCCTTTGTTTTATTATAACAATTAATGCTAAGACAATAGTCTATATGCAGACTGTTTTAACCTTCTTAAAATTTAAGAAAAAACAATCCTTGTTAGACCAGAATTTTTAAGATTACAAAATATAAAATTTTGCTTAAGTTAAATCATAGGCTAGCTGTCTTTTAAAAGGTCTAGTAAAATTCTTACATCATCCAAAATTTCCAGATACTTAAAATTTTAAAACCCTAGAAAACAGAGTTACTTGATATATATTTGAATATAAGGACAGTTTCTGACCTAAATACACACTCACACACACACACACACACACACTATATGGAATATAGTATACATACCATTTAGTATTAGTGTGTATGTGCAGATATATACACTATAATATACATTTAGTTTTAATTTATCCTCATTATATACACTATATAAGGCCCATAGACTTACAGAAACTGTAAATGCCCTTGGGTACTGTATTGGTTCTATCTCCTGAAAATGTAAAAGGTACTCTAAAATGTGCACTCATAAAACTTAGCTAGGCAGATCTTGGTTTCTTGACTTTTAATTTTCCCTGTGTCTAGAGAAAAAAAAAAGTGGATGCCTTAACTGATTGTGGTGATTGATAAAAATGATTAGGACTATGCTTAATAGAACAATTATAGAAAAGTATGAATGTGTAAGCAGGATAATAAATGTAATCTGTTAAGGAATTATTCCTTTATTAAAATGGCAATTCAGTGTAATATGTACATTTGTTTTAATACCCAAAGATAAATTATATCCTATACTGTAATTTTACTATATGTGTATTTGTTAATTTTTTCTCTTGATATAAAGGTATATTAATGTTAATTTTTAAAATTACATAAATGGAGAAAAAGACACATTCAATGTTCTATTCTGTGTAAGTGGATTTATTCACAGAAAAAGGATTTATTTTTACACATGTTCCTCAGATGATACACCAAAAACAAAAAAAATAGTGTTTACTTTCCATAAAATTACCAAGTTATTTTGTGTACAGATAACAGTTTTCTTTTGAATCATCAGAATATTCTATTTACTCTCTGTCCTTCTGGTAATGAGTAATTCTTACACAGTTTTTTTTTATTTTTTAAGCTACTGGATCAGACATCAGAAGGACAGTGGTTGAATCTCCACAAGAAGGGCTTTACCAGGTACTATTAACAACTAACACAGCAGGAAGCTCCTGCCTTCAAGATCAAGACAGGAGCCGACCACCATCCCTGGAAGTCTCGTCACAGAGGAGGCCAAGGAATCATTCCACAGCAACTGATCTCAGAAGAGGCACCTTCCACCAAGACCATCAGAACCAAGTTGGTGATTTCATAAAGGGTACAGCTTCCCCCAAGAGCCATCAGACAAGATGGCCAGAGACACCAATTGGCCTGCTTTCACTTGCATGGGCTTTTGCACTTTCCTGTGTTCTTTCTTCCTGGCCAAGTGAAGCTTTAAATTGTTGACACTTCTCTATTAACCGATACCTCCTAGGTCTTTATCCTTAATTATGTTTTTATGCAGCCTTAGACACTCCAGGTTTGAATCCAACACAAGGCTACAATTTGCTCATGATTTGGCTAAAGCTTGCCATGATACTGTCTGTTGAATTTGTACTTAATTTCCTCTGGGTGCCGCCCAGCTTCCTTAGCTACCAATCTCTTGGAATTAATCAGCTAATTTCCTACGTAATAGGACTCAGCCAAGAAATAATTTTGAGATGACAAATGCTGCAACAGACCACACAACTCTGAAACCCCCATTACATCATATAGAAAGAAGGTTTCTGTTTTAAGCAGAACAATGCTCAGAAACCTTTTTGAAATTGGGCTTTTCCAACCAACTTTTCACAAAAGGAAAGCCAGTGATGGAGGAGAGCGTGATAATGAGATACTTTCAGAAAACAGGAACCAAGAAGAGGACAAGAACCAGTAAGAATCCAGTGAGGGAAGATGAGCCTCATAGGGTACTCGACAGAGAGGCAGTGAGCCTCTCTGGACAGGGGTCTACAGTGTCCCCGAGTCAATAGATGGTCTGAAACTTGGGCCTCTGTGGAATCTGGTGGGAAGGTAGAATTGTTGGCAACCATGGAACTCCAAGGTAGCAGCATTTCTCCCACGTTCCCAAACAACAGAATGTCAGCTTCCATGGCCACCATGTTTCCCAGCTCACAGCAGGACTCTTGCCCCCAATGACCAAAACAGGGATCCTGTTCAAAGAACAAGCAGGAATTATGAGAGCTGGGACAGGGGACTATGGCAGAGCAGTGCTGCTCATCCTCCTCCCAAGGCTTTCTTCCACACTCCCTACCCTATGGCGCTCCCTTCCAAGGTTAACCCCAGGCTGCCCTGAAACCGAGTAGCCATCCTGGAAAAAGGGACACAGGAAAGCTTGTCCCTTGAGACCTCAGATTCTTTTGGTTAATCTCTCCAATCAGAGAAACAAAGAGCATAGGTGATATGTGGTGAAGAGAGGAGCAAAGCAGTATTCTCGCAGGCTTAATGGGAGAGTAGAACCTACAAACATCAAAATCACCCTTTAAGATAAAATGGTTCGTGACAAAAATAGTAAGGCCTTTCGCAGACATTATCTTGGGTGAGTCTCACAACAACCCTGTGAGGTATGGAAGCCAGGTATCACCTCAGGAGCAGCCTGAATGTTGGGGAAGTTAAACAGTTTATCCAAAATCAGGACCTGGAAGTTCTGCCCTCAAAAACAATAGTGATTCCAATATACCTCACACCACCCACTAGTGGGCGAGACTCAAGGCCCAGCCATCGTTTTTCATCTGGATGGGTGTGTGGAACGGGCTTCCTGTAGGCCTCCCCTTTGAGAGCTCTGTTTCTAATGGGAACTTGCTCTAGGAAATGATGACCTCAGAGATTGTATATCTGGGCCCTCATGGAAAAGTGAGATCAAGGTTACTGGATAAAACCTTAGCTCCTGGTGCTATACCTTGATTCCTCTTTTTGACTGCACTGATCTCGAGAGTCTAGAATGAATGGCTGGAACCCAGTTCTTACTCTCCTCTTTCTAAGCAAGCCGTAGGCATTCACTATTTGTGAACAATCTGATTTACTACATTGAATGAATAGAGCTTTGTGGTTCATCCCCATTATTCACTTTACAGTGGATACAAATATTTTCCTTTATTCCTAATTTGCAAATTTCAAGAAGGGTTTTCCGTATGTCATGTTCAACTGATATTCTTAAGTTCCTACCGTCCTCTGATGTAGGCACGGATTCCCAGAACTACAGGAGCCAGTGTACTCCACTACCTGGGCCTCTGCCCCCGATGACAGAGCTTGGGCCCCAGTATCTGATTTGAGGCTTTCAAAGGTTCTGAGTGTTGTTATTCCCATCAGCCCCCAAATAAGGGAAAGCCTTGGACTAGAGACATCTATGATGGGGCCATGGTTGATGAACAAGAGGCGAGGGCTCTGCTGTACTTCTTAATAATCCAGTCCATGGCCAGTGAATCCTGTGACCAGGGTTTTATCCTGGACCCCTCTACCACACCCAGACAGAGGGTCTGTGACTTCAAATATAAATCCCAGCTCCCACTCCTGCCCCTCCTCTGTTTCCCTTGAGGCTATGCTGACCTTTCCTGACAGTTTGCATCCCGGGTGGGCCTTGTGTCCCACATATCTGATTTTAGAAAAGTGGGAGGAGTCTGTGAAAAGGAAGAAGTCAGCCTCCGCTGAGGTCTGGCCCTTGGTCCCTCTTCCAGATTGCCGTATCTGTTTTTTCAAAGTGTCAGTTTTATGTTGTTTCCTCTGTAAATAGAGGAACAACAAAAGAACCCCCATACACTACAGTGTAGCTGAAACTAGTGCCCCAAGACTTGCTGAGATGCATCTGAGCAGAGTTTATCTGAAGCATGCGAGTGCCTCACATAACTGGGTGCACGAGTTCTAGAACCACATCCTGGAGCCATAGCACAGTGACAGTATTCCTCAGGGTAACAGAGTCCCTGAACAGGAAGGTGAACCCACAGTCCCCCCTCACAGCATCCAACCTGGCAGATCCTGCCACTCCTCCTAGGCATTCTAGATCCTTCCATTCTTCTCTGGATCTTACTATTTTCCGATTTCATCCTTTCATCAAATCATAAGTATACAGTAGTGCAATTTTCCCTTTACTCCACCTACAACCCAGATATTAGTTGGGTTGTCCTTTACCCTCTTGGTCATCTCAGCTCAGACCCTACCCTGTAAAGGTAGAGTTTTTGATAGTCTGGATTCTCCCAAGAATTCTCTGCTAATTCCTAGGGATTTACATTTTCAGAATTTGCTCTGTCCTCGACTCCAGCTTCTCACCTTACATCAGTCCAGAAGATACAGCCCCACTTCACATTCACCCCCAAAGAGTTCACTTCCAGAGAAAGCACTAGTGAACAATACAGCCACTAGAGAAGACACTATAAAGCTGGTGACGAGGGTGAGAGACAGGCCCTGCCCCCCCAGTCCAGCAAAGGACGTCAAAACCCCCCAACTGCTGATTTACGCACTCAACTGTTTCCTCACCAAAACAGCCCTTGGCCCAGGGCACCTGATCCTTTCCTACTGTATGATGAGGCTTTGCCAGAACTGGCAGAAAAACTAGGCTTCAACTTGTGCTATTCCCCTCCGTCTATTTTGGCTAGATCCTTCTCCGATGCTGCCTAGCCCCCAGGTTTAGATCAGTGCTCCATTGCAGCCTGTACTTCTGTGGCTTGTTCTGCTTTTCCCATTAAGCTAAAAGCCCTGAGAGAGAAGTGTCAGTCATGCCATTCAGCACTACACCCAGTTCCTAGCTCAGAACTTAACATGCTAGTCATACACTATGCATTTGGGATGTTTGGATGGTTGAATGGATGGACAGGTGAGTTCATTTGAGATGACTGTGGGGCATCCAGGTGAAGCCTTCCAGTAAAGAGATCTATGGACATGGAGTTCAGAAGAGAGGGCTGGACTGGAGATGAGTCAAGTTCAGCCATGTACATATCAGTGGCTTTCTCCTTGGAAATGTCCCATTGATAAAGTACTTGAATGTCAGGAGTACTGTGCCAGACCCTAGTTTCAAGTGTATTGATCTTCATCCCCTGAGATAACCATCCCAGCCCCTGGTATTCCTGGTCCTGAGCTCACTACAAGCCATGGACTGTTTCCAGCCACTTTATTGTAACATTTTCCTTGAGGTCATTATCCCTACTGTACAGGGGAAGAAGTGGAGGACATGAGGTTTCCTTCACAGTGATTCACAAGGATCATAATCAGTGTGAGGGAAGCTATGAACTGGCTACTCACCCTGTGTTCCGCCCTCTGCTGGAACTACACTTGTCAGTAACCAGTAGCTACATGTAATTATTCAACATGAAATAATTACTTAAAATTCAGTTCCTGAAATTGGACTAGTCACATTTCAAATGCTCAGTGGTCACATTTGTTTAGAGGCTACTGTACTGGACAGTGCACATAGAGGCCATTTCCCTCAGCATAGAAAGTTCTATTGGATGGTGTGGACCTTGAATGCCTTCCTGTAAGGCAGAGCTTACAAAGCCCAAGCTGTGCTTCCCACAGTCGTTGCAGGCTTACCTACTCAACAGACTTGTATGAGTTTGATGAGGCTGAATGAGTGGGGTGGCTCTTCTGCAGCTTCCTGGGTGTACAGCTGCGACATTGGCATTGGACTGGCCATCATGGGCAGCCACTTCCCAGTTCTCACTTCTTTATCTCTGGTCAGAACTACATTGAAAGGTTCTTGAACTAATACTTTCATGTGGCCCCAAAGGAGGTAGCTTTTCTGGTGGGCCATTCCTGGTGAGCCATTTCTGTGGTATTCTACAGTCACCCCTGGACACCAGAGCCACAGCCAGCTCTCCCACCACACTCTTGGTAAGCAAAGTGTGTTAAGATTTCATGTGTTAAAATGTCTTCCTGCTTAAAATAGGCAGAACAGATTCTGTTTTCTGAACCAAATTCTCACTGGTGTGGTGCAGAGAAGACTTAACAACATAGCCCTTGTATTTCCAGATCATTCCCCCAAGTTCCAAACTCTGTAAATACAGTCCTGTCTCCTAGCAATTGGACTGGGTAGCCAAGCAGCCAGCACCTTTTAAACTTGTTTCTCCACCTTATTGTCCTTCAAGATATTGTTTATGCCTTACGGTATTAAACTGAGTCTGTCTGCAAGAAGTAAATGTAGTCAATAAAATAACCTAATTTCCTGGACTAATCCAAGCATGTTTGTGGATCACAAATGCACTGTAATAAAATGCACGGTGTAGAGTACAACTCTGTCAAAGTCCACTGTTGTGAGTGGGGTGAATTTTCTCAGATAAGAATCCAGTCAGTGTAAATCAGTTCAGTCAGATCGCTTATTTCTTCCTACATGTAATGAGCTATACTGAGGGGTTAGAGGATTTGGCTGAAATGTAGAGGAGGTGGCAGTCTGAGACCTGGTATGTAGCAACTCAAAGGCAAGGGAGGCCAGAGCACAGGTGGCATGAGCAGGGGACATCTGGACATTGGAGAATCATAATCTCTACCATGACTCTTTCCTTGATCTTTGTACCCAGGCCTGAGACTATAAGTCAAGAGAGGTGTCTTGAGAACTAGCCTGGACATGTGTCACCATGATTCAACAATGATTCTGTGGAATCATGTTGATTCTCTGGCATGGCCAGAGTTCCAAAGAACAGTAATATAAACTGGTCATTTATAAATCAGGTACATTCTGAAATAGTTTCTGCTAACCTCTTCCTGTATGAAACAACCATGCCCCTTTTATTTATAAGATTAAAATGTTAACTGGGCAAAATGCCCAGAGATGCCAACAAATATAGCTTACTTTAGACGAGGGGGGGAAAAAAAGGAAAATAGTAATGAGTGTATAAAATTTATGCATAGCATTCAGGAATTTTTTTCTTTTGCCTTTGCTCAGGGTAGACTCCTCTTTTGTCTTAAAGATCATTCTTAAATATTTTCATAATCCAAATTCAAGCCAATAGATGCACTTACACACATACATAAAACTTTCATTCCTAAAAAAATATTCCCTTAAAAAAAACAGACTAAGAAATCTCAGTTATTCAGAGGACAACCTCATGTTATCTTCATAACTTATATATAACACTGATTTTACCTTCTTTCCCTGTCACTTCAGACTATTCTTATAATCTTAAATTTTCTAAAATATGTTATCTTAGTTTTAATACCTTAACTTACAAAATTATTTCCTTCTACCTAGTAAATGAGTTGTTACTATGCATACTGTACAATAAAAAAGCTTGTAAGTGGATGATGAAATATGTTATGTGCATGTACAAATATGTCACAATGAATCCCATTATTGTGTAGAGTCATAAGCATCAATAAAAAAGAAAGAAACAGAAAAAAAAAAGATTAAAATGTTAAAAGCACCTGGCATAGTCAGCACCTGCTCAGATGTGTCCTTACCTGTTGGGAGGGACACCATGCTGTAAAGCACAGAGCCTGGACTCCAGGGTTGCAGAGACCCAAGGTCAAATCATGGGCCCATCGTTTATTAGTTCAGTGATATGGAGTGCATAGCCTCCCCACTATAAATCTCAATTTTCTGAACCGAAGTTGGAAGAAAACGCTGTTCGTAGAATTTTCATGGTTATATGAAAAAGTCAAGTTGCTTACTAAGGAAATTTTCAGAAAAGGAAAAGAGGGAATAGTTCTACAGAGAACTTAGCACCCCATCCCTTAATTTGCCAAAAGTAAGGGACTTTACCTGCTCTGCCCTAGGATCCTTGGTATTGTGCTAAAAATACCATCTACTTCCTGTTGTTTGTGACAAATCAGAGTAAATTTCTAATTCCAAAAGCCTTCAAAACTTCTTATAGTCTAAAGAAGGCCTCCAAAACTACTTAGTCTAAAGAAGATGGAGGCTTGTTTTTCTGTCACTAATGGTCCTGAGGACCAGGTTGGCACCAGGACCAGGTTGGCACTCTGTCTCCACACAGTCATTGAGGAACCCAGTTTCCTTCCATCCTATTGCCAGGCCAAGGCATCACCCTTGTCTGCCTGATCAAGGCTGGGTCACAGGCACATTCATGTTTCAGCTCAAGAGGAAAGAGAGCTGCTCCAATACCAGGAATTTCTTTTATTTGAAGGTGACCCAGCAGTTGCACATAGCACTTCATGCACATCACATTGACCTCAGTGTCATGTGCCACCCATGGCTGCAAGGGAGGACAGTAAATGCAGCCAGCTGGACATCCATCAGAAAATCCATTACTGGACAGGGGAAGGTTTTACTGGACAGCTGTCAGTCTCAACTATGGCCACCTTCCTGCTTGACCCACCTTCTTGCCCTAGCTCTGACCTTTGCCATCAATTTGGGTCTGTTTTGCCATTACATCTCATGATGAAACAGAATTGGCCATTTAGGCTCTTAACATTGAAGGAAAGAGTGGGGCCCAAAGAAAAATTCCTGGGAGCTTAGGTAAGAACTCACCTGAAATTTGGCTGTCTTCTAGAAAGGCAGTTTTGATAGGTGAGGCCTTTCCTCCCCAGGATTGTGAGAGGCCCTGGCATGGCTTACTGGGGGATCACTGGAGAGGACTCAGACTTGCTCTTTGTAGGGGGAGGACAATCACATTTTTCCTGCAAAGGATGTGCTCCCACCAAGTAACTGGAACCTGCAGCAAGTCTGTTCCCTGTGAGTGTTTTTAAAGAACACACAGTGCAAAGATTCTGGGTGTTCTGCACCATGCAGAACTGAACTAGAAGCTCCAATGGTGTGGAGAGTGCGAGACCAAAAACCAGAACATCTTGATGCTCTTGCTCCTGTACTTACCAGCTGTGTGACCTTGACAGGTTGTCTCCCAGCCCTGGTCTTTGTCCCAGGTTCCTGACAATGCAGCTTGAAATCTCTGGAGTGCTAGGAATACCTTCCGTACACTGGATGACTGTTTGGGGGGCCCTAGATAGCTTCAGAATGGAGCCTGGTTTACAGATCAAGACATGATTGGAGGTTTTTAAGTTCCTTCTTTCCCATCACTCCTGACCCCCAGGGAGAGGAGAGAAGCTGGACATTGACTTAACCACCAACGGCCAATGATTTGATCAGTCAGGCTTAAGTAATGAAGTATCAATCAAAATTCCTATATGATGACGGGTGTGTTAGCTGTTCATCACTGTGACAAAAATACCTGACAAAAACAACTTACATGGAGGGAAAGTTTATATTTGGCTCACAGTTTCAGGAATTTCGTCCACGGTGAGCTGATTCCATTGCTTTGGGTCCAAGGTGAGGCAGAACAACATAATGGAAGGGCATGGCGGAGGAGGCTGGAAAGCAGAGAGGCTCACCCCCAGTGACCCTCCTCCTGCCCACCCCACCTGCCTCCAGTTGCCACCCAGTCAGTCCATTCACCTCCCAACATTCTTAATGCAAGAATATTTTGGGGGATACTCATATCCAGACCCTAACAATGGGGTGCAGAGAGCTTGAGTTGATGAACACATGTAGGCTCAGGGAGAGTAGCATGCGTAGAGAGGGCAGGACACTCTATACCCTGCTCTCATACCTTGTCCTCTGTATCTTTCCCTCTGGCTGTTTCTGCATAATAAACTGGTAATAAACAGTAAGAAAAGCACAGTCCTGATTTTATGAGTCATTATAATGAATTATCAAATCTGAGTCAGGGGTCATGGAACTGCTGGTTCATTTATGGTCACAAAAGCTCAAGAAGAGATCTGGGACTTGCAACTGGCCTCTGGAGTGAGAGGAAGTTTCGTGGGACTGAGTCCTTAATCTCTGGTGGCTGTGCTAACTCCAGGGAGTTAGTATCTCAATTGGATTGGATTAGGACACCCAGCTGGTGCCCAGGAATAGGAGAATTAGTTGATGTGAGGAAAAATTTCACACATTTAGTGTCAGGAGTTTCACGAGTAGAAGCAGTTCATTTCCATGACCTCCTCTCCTGTTTCTTGTTTGGAATATTTCAGCAGTGACTTTAGGGGAAAGACAGTTCCTCCCTTCTCATTCTGTTTCTTCCATGTCCATTACCAAATGTGGGAAAACCAAAGGTCTCCAAAGCTCCCTCCATCTGCCGGAATAGCAGTTGGCAATGCAAGAACAAGGGTGAAGTAAAGTTCAAATGCACTTCCTGGGGACCAGAATCCTGAGCTGGCATTTTGAACCATTCTCAGGTGTCAAAAATGCTGATTATAGTTCCCATGATCCAAGTGCATGAAGTGGAGATGGCAGGCACGAAAATAAATGAAAAATGTATGCAATCCAAGCAATATCTCCTCCTCAAGCTCAGAGTCTGTGAACACATCCAAAGCATGAGCGAGGATGCCTGAGGCCTAGCTAGTTTCTTGTGTTCAGGAGTGAAAATTACCAAACCCATAGATGTCCACAAAACATTCCAGAGTGACTACCGAGTGAATTGCAAGTGAGGGCCACCTTTTGCAGGCTCTTACACCAATTTACCAAATTTTCCAGTTTCTAAATTTTCTATAAAATTTCATTCGAATCCGTCATACATATTTAGGATAAAAACAAAAGCAATTAAAAGATACATAGCAAAAGTGAGCTTTTCTCCTACCTCAGTCTCTTGGTTCCTCCGGGCCTGCCTTCAGGAGTAGCCCTTGCCCACACAGGCATTTATGCAAGTCTGTAGCTTTTGAGAAATTCCACAGTCTCCCTGGTATTTATGGGATTGCCTTACTGAGTGTGAATATAATTAACTATTAAGAACATCTGAGTTGCAAGTAGAACATCATCAGGATGATGGCCTTAGCAGCTTCCTCGCCCCTCCTTCAGTCTTTGGTCAATTTTTTTTTTATATACCAGGGATTGAACTCAGGGGCACTCGACCACTGAGTCACATCCCCAGCCCTTTTGTGTATTTTATTTAGAGACAGGATCTCACTGAGTTGCTTAGCGCCTCGCCATTGAACTCTCAATCCTCCTGCCTTAGCCTCTAGAGCCACTGGGATTACAGGCGTGCGCCACTGCACCCGGCTTCTTTTGTCAATTTCACCCACATCCTTGGTTCTCCTTGCCTCCATCCTGAAGCCTCCCAGCCTTCCACCCCTGCACCATGTCCCCCATCCACCCCACTTTCTAGAGCCTGTATGTGCCTTCCAGCCATACTGAACAATACTTTATTGAAAATTCTATTGAACTCAGCTCACTGCATTGAACAGAAGTCAGGTATTCTGAGGTTCCTTTTACCTGACTTACCAGCCTTCATCCTTCCTGGGGGTAGGGGGCACCAGCATGTCCCCAGTCCTCCCAGTGTGCCAGGCACAGTGCTGTGTGCACAGTAACTAAATTCAACACATCTCTGAGGTTCAGTTTTCTTACCTGAAAACTTTCTTACCCAGTTTTACTTCTAGGCCACCTGTGAGGATTAATTGCCACAAGGGAGGTGTAACTGTGCTTTCTAACAGGAAAAAAAAATACTGCTATTACTAGTATTAGCAATTCTAATTTAATGATAGGGAAATATACAACCTGTACCTAATTCAATTTTTCAGTAGATTTAAATATTGAAGTCTACTAATTGTTCACTAAGGAACAGCATAGCAGTTGGCAATCTAAGAACAAGGGTGAAGTGAAGGTTCAGATAAGGTGGAGAGCAGGAATTGAGGTGAGACGAGTCAGGGGTCCCCTGATAGACAGCGGTGTGCATTGGAGACCGGAGCAGACACTGCCTGGATAGTGCCCTGATAGGTGCCCCTGCAGAAACCCCAACCCTCAGGAACCTACTGCCATGCCAGGAAGCTCACCGAAGATTGCCAAATGGTTTTCTATATGTACCAGCTCCCCAGTATAGGAAAATAAGACCAAGGATGGTGAATACCATGTGTAACTTCTTCAAGGCATAGGCATCCTTAAGTTGGGACTGAATCTAGCCATTTCTCAAGATCTGGGCCAGGGGAAAGGCTCCTTCTTGCGGAAGGAAGGAAGGAAGGAAGGAAGGAAGGAAGGAAGGAAGGAAGGAAGGAAGGAAGGAAGGAAGGAAGGAAGGAAGGAAGGAAGGAAGGAAGGAAGGAAGGAAGGAGGGAGGGAGGGAGGGAAGAGGGGGGGGAAGGGGGAAGGGGGAAGAAGAAAGAAAAAAAGGGAAGGGACCATAAAAATATCCTACTCTCTTTTTCGTTATTTCTTCCCCAACCCCTGAAGGTGCATTTGGTGAGTTGTCTCCAATTCATTGAGCCAGAACCCAAACAGAGATTAAACTGCGTAAAAAAAAAAAATGTCCTTTAGAGGTGGAAAGACGGTGGCTAGTCCATGCAAAGTTCCCAATTATTGGAAGATTGTTAAAGAAATATTGCTGGGTAGACAGCATTGAAGCTGATCCCTGTTCCACATCCACTTGGGAAGCCGAAGACCTTGAATTACTAAGTCTCTCCTTACACACACACAGTTGGTCAATCAAGTAATTATCTTAACAATCCAAAAAGCATACTAGTTATCCAGATACTCCTAATACATACATTAGATTCTAAACATAAATCCCTTGGTTCTCTGATGTACTTTGAAATGGTGATCCCTCTGGACTTCAATTTTACAAATGTTGCAATCATTTAATTTAGTTTTTTAACAGAAACACATGAAAAGGTGACAGCCCTTGTCTTTTACGGTTGGCATTCTTTTCCTTTCATGAAAATCTGATGCCAGACTCGGCCTTTCCATTTGAATGTGTTTTTAACTACCTTTGTAATGAAACATAGGCACTAAGTGGGACTTAATATTTGCTGCTGAGATGACACAAGCCTTAGCTCATTCTTATCCCAGGTGGCCTCTCCCTTCTGGCTTCTTGCTGGGCGTGAATCGTTTGGAAGCCAGGTGCTCTCTTATTTTAATAGCCATTTTTTTCTCTCCTGCACTTAGCTTCACCTCTATCAGCAAAGTGAAGAATTCAGACTATTACCCAGATAATTCAACCAAAATTGCCCTTACAGGAATTTTATTTATGTTTCCTAGAAGCGAAAGGGAAGATAGGGGCTTACTTTTAAACCTAAATTACTTTGTCAGCTACCTTTGTTGGGCAAACCCATATCTGGTAGACTTCTGCTGGAGCAGATCTATTTATATTCCTAAGGTCAGAAGTGTTATTCTGTTTGTTTCAGGCTCCTCTCTAAGTTCAAAATTCCTACATTGCTGGTTTGTTGATGCAGTCAAATGAGATAATAAGAATGAAAATTTCTGCATCCAGTAGATATTCCGGACATATTTAAAAACGCATGTTGAGTGTTATGGTGCAGACCTGTAATCCCAGTGACTCAGGAGGCTGTGGCAGGAGGATTACAAGTTCAAGGTCAGCCTCAGCAATTTAGCAAAACCCTCTCTCAAGATTAAAAATATACATATAAAGCTAGCAGGTAGCTCAGGGGTAAAGCATCCCTGGTGTCAATCCCCAGTATCAATAAAAAAAAAAAAAACATAAATGTATGTAGGTATACATTGCACATTGATCAGAACATTTATGTTACACTTGACAATGTATGTAACACTTACCTGCATTGTCTTCTTATCTTCAAAACAAAGCCAGTAAGTGGGGATAGGTAGTCACCAATATACAAAAAGTTGGGGTTAGGTGGATCACTCCATACCTCACTGCTTTTGTGAGAGCTATCTGTATGACCCCAAAGCTTTGTATGTTGACTGCCCATGCTTTACAGTTAGCTAAGGTGTTGGTTCTCAAACTTGGCTACATTTAGAACCATCTGGAAGCTTTAAATACTAATACCTAATCCAACCTCCAAGATGTTTATTTAACTGGTCTAAGGTGTGGCTTATGCATTAAGATTTATTACCCAGGGCTGCTCAACCATTGAGCCATATCCCCAGCCCTTTTAAAAAAATATATTTTATTTACAGGGTCTCACTGAGTTGCTTACGGCCTTGTTAAGTTGCTGAGGCTGGCTTTGAACTTGTGATCCTCCTGCCTCAGCCTCCCAAGCATCTGGGATTACAGGTGTACACCACTGTGTCCAGCCCTTTAAGTTTTTAAAATAAAATTTATTATTGTGAGATAATTGCAGATTCACATACAGTTTTATAAATTAATATAGAGAGATCCTGTGTACCATTTACCCAGTCCCCCTCCCCAAATGGTAACTTTTGCAAAACAGTAGTATAGTATCACAACCAGGATATTCACTTTCATACAGTCACCACTATAAAGGGGGTGCACTCACTTCCCCCATCCCTAATCCCTGGTAACTACTAACCTGTTCTATAATTTTGCTTTTAGAAAATGCTAAGTGGAACCACCATTTGACCCAGCTATCCAATTCCTCTGTTTATATCCAAAGGACTTAAAAACAACTTACTACAGGGACACAGCCACATCAATGTTTATAGCAACACAATTCACAATAGCTAAATTGTGGAACCAACCTAGATGTCCCTCAGTCAATGAATGGATAAAGAAACTGTGGTATATACACACAATGGAATATTACTCAGCATTAAAAGAGAATAAAATCATGGCATTGGCAGGTAAATGGATGGAGTTGGAGAATATAATGCTAAGTGAAGAAAGCCAATCTCAAAAAACCAAATGTCAAATGTTTTCTCAGGATGCTGATTCATAATGGGGATGTGGGGGGAGCATGGGAGGAACAGACGAACTTTAGATAGGGCAAAGTGGAAGGAGGAGAAGGGGGCATGGGGTTAAGAAAGACAGTGGAATGAGATAGACATCATTAACCTAAGTACATGTATGAAGACACAAATGGGGTGACTATACTTTGTGTACAACCAGAGAGGTGAAAAATTGTGCTCTATATGTGTAATGTGAACTGAATTGCATTCTGATGTCATGTATAACAAATTAGAATAAATAAAAGAAAAAAACATTTGAGTTCATGCAATGAGCTGAACAGCACCAAACTCTAAGGATGTTCTGTGAATGACACAAAGTCTAGATCATGTTCCTAGTGGACATTAAAGTTGTCAAAAAAAGAAAAAAAATAACTTCTTAAAGATGACCATGTCAACATGAAAAAGTTTTTGGAGCCAAAAACATGACCATTAAGAAATAAGAGAGAGAGAGAGAGAGAGAGAGAGAGAGAGAGAGAGGAGAGAGAAAATGCTAAATGGAATCACATCTGTGATCTTTGGGATCGACTTTTTCTTCTCAGCATAATTCCAGGTTGCAGCCACCTGTAGTTAATTCTCCCACCACCTTGGGGGGTCTTCCAGAAAGAACTGAAAAACCTGCTAAACAAATTCCTGAAAGAGCTGCCCCACTAGGTTATTTTTTACGGCCAGATAGTACTCCCTTGTATGGATACACTACAGTTTAACCATTCACCCACCCAAAGGCATGAGTTGTGCTCTGTTTCTAGCTATAATGAATGAAGCTAAGCTGTTCTGGACATCTGTGGGGGCGGGGGGTTGTGTGAAGACAGACTTTCATTTCTCAGGGACAAACACCCTACGGCCACTGCTGGAGCGCATGGCAGCTGCACATTCAGTTTCTCAAGAAACTGCTGAAGAACTTCCTGCAGCAGCTGGACCTGTCATATTCCAGCAGCAATGCAGGGTATTCTGGTTTCTCCTTGTCCTGCCCACTGCTAGAGTAGTCACCCCCCGCGCACGCACGCACACACGCACAGATACACAGTGATCAATCTGTGTTTAATGGCCTTCCCTCTTGGTTACTGAGGTGGACTATGTCTTTCCTGTGCTCATCTGCCAACTGTGCATCCTTTGGGGTGCTGTTACGTATTATGTCCAGTTTTAATTGGATTTTAAAAAACTATTTGACTTTGAGGGTTTTTTGAAATTTCAAAATACTAGTACTTCACGCAAAACACGGTTTGCAAATATTTTTATCACACTCTGTAAAGTGTCTTTTTCTAAATTTCATTTTAAAAAATTTTCCTTTGAAGGGTTTTAGATTTACAGAAAAATGGAGCAGACAGTAGGGTTCCCATAAAGCACCCCACCACACACATGTGCACACGCACACCCACACACACACACACACAAACTCACATTAATTCTTGCCTTCCAGGGTACCTTTGTTATAATTAATGAACCAATACTGACACATTAGTATGAATCAGAGTCCACGCTTCACATTTAGGTTCACTCTGTGTGATACACTTCTGTGGGTTTTGACAGGTACATGCTGTCAGGTATCCACCACCATTACAGGTCCATACTGGACAGTTTTACCACCTAGAAGTCTCCTTGGCATCACCCCTTCATCCCTCCACCCTCTCCCCTAGCATCCACTGATTTTTTTACTGTCTGTATAGTTTTATCTCTTCCAGAATATCACATGGCTAGAATAATATATGATGTCACTTTTCAGGTGGGCTTCTTTCCCTTAGCACAATGTATTTAAGTTTCTTCCACGTCATTTGGCAGTGTGGTACGTTTTCTTTGTGGGCAAACAAAATTCCATTGTTTGGATATACCACAGTTTGTTTATCCATTCACTGACCAAAGGATATT
Source organism: Marmota flaviventris (assembly GCF_047511675.1). Classification (NCBI taxonomy): domain Eukaryota; kingdom Metazoa; phylum Chordata; class Mammalia; order Rodentia; family Sciuridae; genus Marmota; species Marmota flaviventris. The sequence continues at coordinate 80,568,577 of NC_092510.1, forward strand.
GCAATGTCATCCAGTGTTTGATAATTATGAATAGATTATGTGTGCAGGGTTTTGAGGAGACACAGTTCTCAACTGAGTTGGCTATACAATGGTTGGATCCCAAGCCAAGAACATGTTCAGCATGGTAAGCAACTGCTAAGCTCTCATTTAAGGCAGCTGTGCCATTTTGCATCTTTAATATATGATGTTGACAATCTTTTCATATATTTATTTGCTCTCTCTATGTCTTCTTTGGTGAAGTGTCCAGATTTTTTGCCCATTTTTAAATTGGGTTGTCTCCATACTATTGATTGAGTTTTAAGTATTTTTTTATGTAATTTGGATACAAATCCTTTCTGAAGTTTCAAATCTTTATCTGTTTTCATTTCCTGTCTATTTACAGAACTTCTTTTAAGGATAGGTTTGCTAGCAAAAAACAAAGCAAACAAACAAAAAAAAAAACCAAATAGCTCAATCTTCCTTCATCTTTAGATGCCTTTACCTCTCCATCATTCCTGAAGGATACGGTTTCTGGACATAGGGTTTATAGTTGACAGTTCTTTACTTTCAGTACTTGAAAAATGTTGATCCACTTCTTTCTAGCCTCCATGGTTTCAGATGAGAAGTCTACTGTTATTCAAATTACTGTCCCCTTATAAGTAAATCATAATCTCTCTCTGCTTTCAAGATTTTCTCTTTAGTTGTCAGAAGTTTAATTCTAATGTATCCTGATATGGAATTATTTGGGTTAACCCTATTTTCAGTTTGCTAATTTCTTTAGTCTTTGTCTTTTGCCACATTTGGAGAGTTCTGGTCATTATCTCTTTGAACGCTCTTTTTGTTCCACTCTTTTCCTCTCTCCTCTCCTTTTGGAACTCTCATGATATGAATGTTACTTTTATTTGTTTGCTGATGTTATTGTTGTTATTATCTCACAGGTCTATGGAACTTGATTTACTTTTTAAATCTATTTTCCCTCCATTTTATTCCTATTAGGTAAATTATATTGATTTGCCTTCAAGTTCACCCATTCGATGAATTTTAAAATCTTGTAGTTCTATAATTTCCATCTTTATTTTTATAGCTCCTATTTTTTCCCAAGATTATTTTCTATGCTTTCATGTGTTCCAAGATAATTTGTAATTGATTATAAATAACTATATGATGCTATTTTAAAATCCTGGTCAGATCCCACTCCTTGCTCATCTCACTGTTGGAACCTACTCACTGTCTTTTCTCATGCTCGTTGCAGCTTTCCTGGTTCTTGCTATGACAAGTATGAGAAGTAGACAGCACAGCCCCCAAGCCACCCTACTTCTTGCTGAGAGCCGTAGCTAAGTAGGAATGATGCATGGCAATTTCCTTGTCAGTCTACCCAATGTTGCTTAGAGGGAGGACTCTCCATTGTGGAAATGGGCTTGCCTTGGACCCAGGTCATTTGCAGTGACATTGCATGAATGTTTGAGAGTTTTGGTTGAAAGGTGACCCTGCTCAAGGACCAGGGTGGATCCGGGTTTGGGGAGGATCCTGCTGGATTAGGTGGGTCCAGGTTTAGGGTGTATCCTGCTGGGAATAGGGCGTATCCTGCTGCCTCAGGCGCCCGCCCGCTACTTGAGTTCCCGTTGAGTTCTCGCGGGATTCAGAGAGTATTTGGGATGCAGAGCCCGGTGGAGGTAAAAAGGATTTTCCCCAGAACGTGCGTGTAGAGTGCCGGTGACAGTTCGGGAATAAAGACTTGCTGTTTGAATCTACAAGATTGTGTGGTGGCTCGGTTATTTTGTGCCCAGCCAGACTGCGGCAACTTCTGACACCCAGAACAATGATTCCCTTGAAGGATTCCCAGAACTCACTGAAAGCTCTTATGGTCATGGTCCACCATCCTCCCTGTCTGGAGTCAGGGAACATTGTTGTCCTGGCATCAGCATGTGATGATGCATACAGAGTGTTGCCAGTAAAGCAAATTTTCCCAAGTCTTAGTGTTCAGGGTTTTTACTGGGGCTTCATTACACAGACCACATGGTTGATCTCAGCCTCGAGGTCAACTGCCACGGTGTGACTGAAAGCTCCTACCCTAAATTACATTGTTGGTCCATCTGGCATAGTTGGCCATCACCTAAGATTACTGGGTGTGGTCACCCTTAGCCTAAGATCCAGTGTGGCCACTTCTACCCTAAACAAAGGCATTTCTATGGGGTATGATATAGATTGCCTCTCAGATACTGAGGGCAAAGGCCAGACATACCCTTGGGCAAGGCCAATTTCTTTACTATAGAATGAATACCATTGGATTGAATCTTGGACATTTTGCATGACATTCTGAATCCTACTTAATAGTTTTCTCATTGGATACCTCCTCCCCCTTCACTGAGGTACAGCTCAATGGCCAGATGGTCAGGGAAGCCCAGCTTGCTACTGTGCCTCACTAATACCTCCAATGCAAAGGTGGGGTGCTGACTCACACTACCTTGTTACAAATGTGTTGGGTGAAAGTTCAGCTTCCCTCACAACTCTGCTGATACTTTCTCAGCAAAAGCCAGTCACTGACTCCCAGTGTTTCATTCTCTCCAAGTGGGAGGGTATAAGATCAGGACCTTAGTGGGCCCCACCATCAGCAGAGGATGGGGGCGGGGTATGGCAGAAGCTGAGTGCCAACTAGCCTTACCTCTCATTACCTTGTTCCATCTCATGGGCGCTGGGTGGGGATGAAGGTTTAGCTCATCACTGGACCCACTGATGCTACCTCACTGGGGGGAATCTGAGCATGGCACCTACTCCTATGAATGGGAGAGTGGGGTGCAAGATCAGTTTCTCCTACAAGGTTCCCCATTGAAACCACGGTTCTGGCAGGGAAACTGGGCATGTTTTTTCCCACTGGTATTTGGATAGAGACGAACAGGTACTGCCAACATTTTTTTTTTCTTCTTTGCTCTCAATTTCTCTGCAATCTGCAATTGCTCAAGGGAGATCCCTAAAGCACTGCTTTCCTGCCTGACTCCCAGACTCTATTTATTTTGCTATGACTTATTTGGTTCCTAGTTGTTATTTTACATATTTCTATAAATGCAGAAACCAAGAGGAAGGAAACTCTTTCAAAAGCCTGTGGAATGCTAAAGGATTGGCATCTCAGGAAAATAACACTTTCCTAGGCTGAGAGCTGCCTGATCAGCTGGTGTTTCTGGCTGTGAAAATGAAAGCCCAGGCCCCGAGGCTTCCCTACAGCAGTGGTTCTCAACAGGGCGCTGGGGAGAATTACTTGGGGGCCCTTTAAATCACACCCATGCTTTTACTCCACCCCAGACATTCTGATTTAATTCAGGGGAAGCATGAGCACTGAGATTTCTTAAAAAGCTCCCCAGGTGATTCTAACATGCAGCCAGAATTGAAGGGTTGAGAGCTGATACCCTCAGGATCCTGAGAAGTTCTGAGAAGAATGAGCAATAAAAAGCCGAGGACTAGCAAATACAAATTGGTGCCTCAAAGCAATAAATTCAAGGTGAGTTCCCCCAGACCCCTGCCAGGAGCCAGCCTGCACCTGCGATGCAGAGATGGCCAGACATGGTCTCTGTCCTTTCTGTGGAGGTAAGCAGATGACAGAAGCCAAGGCAGACACACCCATGGTCACAGCAGTGTCAAGGGACGCGAGGAGGAAGCCTCTTGCCTGAGCATATGGGGAAGCATGTTCCAAGGGAGCAGAGTTGAGTAGCACTTCGCGCAATGAATGGAGCTTGGACAGGTGGCAAAAGATGACCCAAAACCAAGGAGTAGCATCTCCTGGTACCTTTGGTTTGTCCCACACATCACAGTTCCTTGTTTACTTCTAAACATTCACACTGTGCTGAGCACATGCCATGCCCGTTTCTGAGTGATTTGTTTAATAGGAGTGTCTTTTTAGAATTATCTGAGGAACTTTTCCAGTACAGGTTCCTAGTTTCCTCTCTAGACCTACTGAACTGCAGTCTAGGGAGGAAGATCCATAAGGGTTTGGGTTCTGTTTTTTTTGTTTTGTTTTTTTAGGAACTAGCTCCCTAGATGATTCTGAACTTGCCCTGAGATTTCCAGGTTAAGAATGCCAGTGTTTTAGCAAAGGAGGGACATCTTGCCTGAGGTTTCCAGAGACGTAAGCAAGTGTTGGAGTGACCTCGAGTGGTGACGTCCTACTACTTGGATGGTGTGAGAGGCCACTCATCCTCTTTGCCTTTCTAGAGAGTCTGATCTCTCCCTGCTCAATGTTTATTATCAAGATTGCTCTTAGGGGGGTTTGGGGTGTAGCTCAGTGGTAGAGCCCTTGCCTAGCATGTGCAAGGCCCCAGGTTCCTTGGTGGGTCAGCGTCAAGCTGACATCCTTTTGGGATTAAATGTTGGCCCAGAGTTCTGGGACACAGCCCCCAGCTCACATCAACCTCCCAGAGAGCACGTGTCCCACTCCATGGCAGGACTGAGTTAAACATTCACTCTGGAATCAGACATTAAGGCCAGGGAGGTGGCTTGGCCTGACTGGCTTGGCCTACATTGCATGCCCTGCCTGCCCTTGGAGCTGAGGGGAGGTCACCCCTGGGCCACATCTGGTACCCATATAAGAATGGGAGTTGTTGGGAAGTGATAAGGAGAAAGTGGAGACATCACCTCAGGAATGTCAAGAGACCTAAAATGCACTCGCAGGTTGGAGAAGGGGTGTGAGGGCCAGGCAGGGTTCATGATCAGCTCTTCACACACGCCCTCTTCCTCTTCCCTGAACTAGCACCACCTTGAGAGACTTCAACCATCTTCCTGAGAAACGGACACATACCAACTGGTACCCTGGGGTGTGGGAGGGGGGCTGTGCTTCCAAATAGAGCGCGCTACAGCCCTCCCCCATCCTGTTTTCACCCCCACGTCCCTCCCCACTGGGCATTTCCAAGTCCCAAACCTCTGCCCATTCTGCACAACAGGAAGCACCCTGCACAGTTCAGGCTGCAGCCTTTCTGCCTTGTTCTTTCCTGAATCTACTCTCCTTCCAGAATCTGGTGGAAATCTCCACTGTCCTCTTCATCTGTAGTAGGACTACACATTTATTTCCTCTATCATCACTTTACTGGCATCTTAGGAGAGACGAAATGCACATTCATTGGGTCACTGACCCACCCCCAAATTAAACCTCCTGTCATGCCTGTGGCTAGCTTAAGTTCACGTCAAGGGTTGATTTGCTTGGTGCTCTACGTCTCTGCCACACAGGAATGTTTTCAGAGATGACCAAGCAGGAAGAGGACAGAAGCTGTGACCAGACACAGCGGAAGCTGCTGAGGGGGTGGGAAAGGTGAGAGAGGGGTGGGGAGGGGATAGACATAGACATAGACATGGTTTGGGGAGATCTTCAAGACCAGCCTGTGGCAGTGGGTTCACATGCAGCACCTGTTTACTGGGGCATATCACTTTCCCCTCTCTGCACCTCATTTGGTTTTTATAATCAGTATTCGTCATTTATGATCACTATTGGGTTGCAAAAAAACAGAAACTAATGCTAGTTAAGTAAAAGTTATGTTGAAGAAGCCAGGTGTATGAAGACATCATTCAGTAGGGACCTCGGCAGCGTAGAGAATGAGGGTCCCACTAAAGAATTCACATTTAAGAGGAAAATTTATACACTGTGCCAGCCAAATAAAATGTCTACCTTCAGGCTTCCAACCTGCAACATCCCCCTACAGGAAGGTTCTGTTCTTAGCACTGAAGTCTGGCCAGAGCTGGATACTCAAACTTCAGGCCAGAAGATGGACCTTGGGTAATAAAGAAGGTCTAGTGAGCATGGCTTAGGTTCTGGTTCTTTCCCAAGCTCACAGCCCTGGCACTGGGTCCAGGAACATTAAGACTAAGTCTCCTCCAGTTGCCAATCACCCTCGTGGGCTAGTCCCTTAGCAAAAGCTATTTCCCTCTTGGCTGATGGTTGAGTAAGCAATGCGGAGTCTGTTGAATCCGGTTTGAACCTGGAGGATTTAATGGAGTAGCACACCACACTCTAAGCTATGAGCTGATATCACCTACTGAGGAGAAAGGAAAAGGGAGGGGCAACCAGATTGGCCCCCACTTCCCACTCCCATCACCCAGCACCAAAGGTGCAGATCACTTCTAAGCCCAGCTCCCCACACCTTCTATTATCAGATTAGACCAAGAAATTCAGACCAGACAAGAACCATCGCAAGTTAAAATTTTATGTGAAATTCTGTAACTGTATAGTGGCCTGGGGACCCGCCCCTCAGCACTTGCTGTAGATGGCTGCGCCGCCCCGCTCCTCGAACTCTTCCTTGCTGACCCAGAGCTGTTGGAAGGCCTGCAGGGAGGCCAGGATGGAGCCGCCGGTCCACACGGAAGTCTTCCTCTCAGGAGAAGCAGCCACTGTGGGGCTGTCCCCAGGGCACAGGAGGCTCAGCTCCTTCTGGAAGCGCTCCGGGAAGCCATCTAGCATGGTGCAGCCGCCACACAGCAGCACGTTGGCGGCCATCTCCTCCTTGAAGCCAGTGTCCTGGCAGCGGCCCAGGCAGGTGGCTGTGAGCGCAGGGAGGCCTGGCTCGTGGCTGCCCATCAGGGAGGGCTTGAAGAGCATCTCGGCACAGCGGAAGCGCTCCTGGCTGATGGTGATGACCTTGCCGTCGGGCAGCTCGTAGTCCACCCGCACCTCGTTCAGGCCCAGGCTGAGCTCCTGATCCGGCAGCAGAGCCGCGTAGCAGCACTTCTTCTTGATGTGCTCTATGATGTGCAGGTGGTCGTCGGTGAACTTGTGGCCAGACTCGTTGAGCAGCTGCATCAGGTAGTTGGTGAGGTCGCTGCCTGCAAAGTCGACGCAGCTGGTCAGGCCAGGCAGCAAGTCGCCCTCGGAGATGGGCACCACATGCGAGACCCCGTGCCCGCTCTCCACCACCAGCCCCGAGGTCTTGCCGTAGGAGTAGATGGACAGCAGTGCCTGGGATGTCACATGCATGGCAGGGATGCCAAAGGTCTCGAACATGAGCTCGGCGTACTTCTCCCGGTTGCTGCTGGGGCTGAGCGGAGGGTCGGAGACCAGCACGGCGTGCTCCTCGGGGAGGATCTTCATGGCCGTGTGGAAGATGTACTCCCAGATGCTCTGGACGCAGTCCCAGTCCACCACGATGCCATGCTTGAGTGGGTTAACCAGCTTCAGGGGTGCCTCCATGTTGAGCAGCTCATGGCCTACATAGGTCTCCTTGCGGGTGTCACCTGCGTCAGCAGCTGCCTCGGGACTGCGCTTGCCCACAGTAGAGGAGATGAAGTAAGTGGGCCTCGGCTCTCCAGCATAGCCACACTTACAGTACTGGGAGCCCAGGTCAATGATGAGTGCCTTGATCTGGCGCACCTTCTTGGGCTTCATCTTCAGCTGAGCAGTGGAACCTGAGTCCCGAATGCTGGCATCAGGACCTGGCAGGGCTCCTGCCTCTCCCGGGTCCCCCTGGGCGGTGCCCATGGGCATGGGGCTGGGGTTGTTCTTTGTCGCCATCTGCCTTCCTTTCTCACATCCACATCCTAGAGCTCCCTAGGGAGAAATGAGAGTCCACCTCCAGTAGTGTCTTGGCAACCAGTTAGGATTGTGATGTCACTGGAGCTGTCCATTCAGGCACTCTTAAGGGGGGGCCTGGTCTTGTCACCTGCCACCCCTATCCTTCTAACTTTAGTTTGCTCCAGGCGGGAGCAGGTGGCCAGCAGTTTTAGTAATCCAAGCACAGTAGGGCCTCAGATTTCTGCTCCTGTGGGAGGCCATCCCCGCATGTGATTTGAGTTACCTCCCTGGCTGGTGAGGGGCGCTTAAACACAGCTGTGTCTGAGTCTTCCCCACCCTTTCCCAGTCCCGAGGGCTTGTCCATGCAGAGGCGTGCCTGGCCACTGACCTGGAGACCCAATCGTCATCCTTGACCTTGGGATGCTGCCCGCCTTAACCTTCATTGGATGGGATTTTCCCTGGAATTTTTTGTTCCCCAATAAAAGCTCACTCCCTGGCGTGCCCTCTCTCTCTTGCTAGTCTCTTTTGTAAACCTCGCCACCGCATTAGGTGGCTGGAGGCTGGAGCTAGAAGCCGTCTAGGAGCTGATATTAAAGGTAATGAGAGTCTGTCTCTTTAATTTAAAACTCTCTAGCAATTTCGTATGAACCGAACCTTCTTTCATGAAGCAGATGCTCCCTCCCCTAATAACTCCAAACCTAACCCCCTGTTCATTGAGGACCCTCTGCTGAGATTGATAAATATTTTATCTCCTACAGTAAGTCAGGCACTGTACCAGGTACTTTTGTTATTGTTATGCTTATATTTTCCATATTTTATTGGTATAGTAGAATCATACATAAAAGTGGAATTTGTCGTTAAATATTTGTACATGCACGTGATATTGCAATAGTTGGGTTGATATCATTGCCCTGTACCAGGTACTTGTTATGTTGCAGAATCCTGGGAGGAGGCAGAGCTGAGTACAGAGGTTCAGAATCCAAATGATTAACCTAAGAGCACACTGCACTCTAACCCAAGTTCATCCAACTCCTACCCACCGAGCCTCCTTAGAAATCTTGAGGGTCCGAGAGTGTTTTCCTCCTGTTTGGCTGTCCCCGTCAGACAGTTACAGAGCCCGTAAGCCTGTCCTCACAAGGCCAAGAGCACCCCACAACCTCCTTACAGGGAAAGCCCATCATTGTAGCGGCTGCCCCCTTAAAGAGCACAGGGCTGGGTGTGAGGTTCAAGGTAAGCAGAAGACTGGATTCTGGGTGCCTGACAGTGGCAGCCTCCGCAACAACACGCCCAGCTTCAGAGAGTGCCTGTCAGACGGTGTCTGAGCAGCCTGAGACCTCGTTAGGTCTCAGCGCACCCCAGGGAGGCAGCTGGAGCAGGAGACCTTGGCCTCCCCGGCTGGATACCTTGGTCACCCACGCACCTTTACGCCTCCATTTCTCATTAATGGGACTCTGGAGAGTCCAATTTCCCTGCTGACCCCATGACCCTGATAAAGGAGAAGGTGACAAATATTATGTCCAAAGAACTCCTCTTAAGATTGTCCTAAGTGTCAACCTCAGGGTCCGAAGTGAGACAGAAGAGCTTGGCAGTCACCACAGCAACAAAGGCTCCAGCTAAAATGAACCTCAGATAGCATCAGTCCTCTCCTCACAATTGTCTAGTGCTTTCTAATCTCGCCTGGTCAGGGCCAAAATCCTTGTGATGGCTTATGAGGCTCACAGGAGCTGGTCACCTTCCGCCACCCACTTTCTTCTCCCCTCCCACTGGCTCCTTCCCGCCTCCCTCTACAGGCAGCACTGGTCTGCAGGGGAGGGACAGATAGTTGACATTGATTTTTCATTCAACCTTTTGGGTCATGCAGCCTTTGCCGCAGTGACTCAGCTCTGCTATTGGGTTGGAAAACCAATGCAGCTGTGTCCAATAAAGACTTCCAGAGGGGCTGGGGTCGTGGCTCAGTGACAGAGCACTTACCCAACGCGTGTGAGCAACTGGTTTCAATTCTCAGCACCACATAAACAAATAAATAAAAGGTACTGTGGGGCTGGGCTTGTGGCTCAGCAATAGCTCGCTCACCTAGCGCTAAATAAAGGTATTGTGTCCAACTAAAAAATATATCTTTTTTTTAAAAAAAGGTACTGTGTTTATCTACAATAAAAAACTTTCAGACAACCAAATCTGCAGGCTGGACCTGGCTGTGTTCTGATGGCCCCTGCCCCACCTCATTAGCCACATGACTGCCTCAGTCCTCTTTACCCTGTGGCTCTCTCTCACCTCCCTCAGATCTTTGCACAACTGCCACCATCTCAGGGACCCGCCCAGGTCACAATAGCCTTGCCACCCCCTTCTGTGCTATCTCTTTTGCTCTGAACACTTTCTAATATGTATTTGTTTTGTTTAACAAATAGCATTTTGTTTAATACATAACCTTTATTGTCTGTCTCCCTCCAACCCCCACCTACAAGAACAGAAGCCCTACAAAGGCAGGTTTTTCTTTTTTTTTCCCCATTGCTGTATTCCCAGATGCCTTGCCCAGTGCAGTCACTCAATAAACATTCATCGAAATGAACCATCAGTTCATTACAAAATCTAGAAGGTGAATCATTTCAAAAACAATTCTCCAAAGGCGCTCTAACATGCGACAAAGGTCCCTAGTACCTAGAAAACCCTGGATCACTGGATGATGTCACAATCACCAATGTCATCATTGGGAACATTGCTATGTGGTCCTCTGATTTAAGCCTCTCAGGCCTTGAACCCAGTGGGAGTGAGGGGCTTTCTCAAGAGCAGTATGGCTCTTGACAGTGTGTGGGTTCCTCAGGCAGCAAACATAGGGGACAGGCCTGCCAAGAAAGCAGGGGACCAGGTCTCCGTGCAGACTCAGGTCTTACAGACTGCATCCTTAAAGGAAGGCCCAGCGAAGCAGGCAGTGTGGGTTGGCCGTAACAGTGCAGAGCCAGAAGAACCTGTGAAGTCCACGGCACCCAAACAGAGGCCCAAGGTAGAGGTGACCAAAGCAGTGGTCGTGGACCTTGGCACTGGCTACTGTAAATGTGGCTTTGCTGGACTTCCAAAGCCCACCCACAAGATCTCCACGACAGTGGGCAAGCCCTACATGGAGACCGCCAAGACTGGGGATAATCGCAAGGAGACCTTTGTCGGGCGGGAGCTCCTCCAATCAGATGTTCGTCTCAAGCTGGTTAACCCTCTGCGGCACGGCATCATCGTGGACTGGGACACAGTGCAGGATATCTGGGAGTATCTCTTCCGACAGGAGATGAAGATCATGCCGGAGGAGCACGCAGTCTTGGTGTCAGATCCACCCTTGAGCCCACACACCAACAGAGAGAAGTATGCCGAGATGCTGTTTGAATTCTTCAACACACCAGCCATGCACATTGCCTACCAGTCCCGCCTGTCCATGTACTCCTACGGAAGGACCTCTGGCCTGGTGGTGGAGGTCGGCCATGGCGTGTCCTATGTGGTCCCTATATACGAGGGTTACCCTTTGCCCAGCATCACTGGAAGGCTAGACTATGCAGGCTCCGACCTGACGGCCTACCTGATGTGCCTGATGAACAACTCGGGGAAGCACTTCACCGAGGACCAGGTGAGCATCGTGGAGGACATCAAGACAAAATGCTGCTTTGTGGCCCTGGACCCCATCGAAGAGAAGAAAATCCCTCCTTCTGAGCATGAGCTTCAGTATACTCTGCCTGACGGGAAGGAGATACACCTGTGCCAGGAAAGGTTCCTCTGCTCAGAGATGTTCTTCAAGCCATCTCTGATCAAGTCCATGCAGCTGGGCCTCCACACTCAGACAGTGTCCTGCCTCAACAAGTGTGACATCGCCCTCAAGCGGGACCTCATGGGGAATATCCTGCTCTGTGGGGGAAGCACCATGCTCAGTGGTTTCCCTAACCGTCTGCAAAAGGAGCTGAGTAGTATGTGTCCCAACGACACCCCACAGGTGAATGTGTTGCCTGAGAGAGACACTGCAGTATGGACTGGTGGATCGATCCTGGCTTCGCTTCAGGGTTTCCAGCCACTGTGGGTCCACCGCTTCGAGTATGAGGAGCACGGGCCTTTCTTCCTCTACAGAAGGTGCTTCTGAACTAAGGAGGCACTACTTCAGCTCTGCTGGGCAAGCACCCACCCTACTTTCAGGAGCTGAGCCAACATGTTCATCACTGTTTCATTAAACACCCCTCATATTCCCCTCCAGAGCTTGTCTATTTCCTGACAACTTCACAGATGCAGAATTGGCCTTAAGATGTGCATTTGCCAAAATAAAAGCAGGGGTGGGGGAAGGATGAATGACATAGGCATTATATGTTGACTGGTTAAACACTTTGCTTTCTTGGGAGAAATTAGACCTAAAATTAATGTGTCCCTTATGGTGCGTTCTCCCCACTTTGGAGCTACTTTACTGTTTAAGCCAGCTTTGGAAGGGGCTATGGAAAACTCTTTCCATAACACCAGTAGGAAGCATGCTTTACAAGTCCAATCTCCCACAGAGCAGCAGTGTGTATTTCATACCTTGCCAGCAACTCTGAAGACTTGGAAATTGCTGAAGGTAGCTAACCCCTGCCATTGTGGTGAGTGGCCACAGTGAATATTATCAGCAAGGTATGTGTACATGTCCTGAGGGACCAACTCTTCTGAAATGAGTGTTGTATATATACACACTCCCTTTTAGTAAGTGGGCAAAGACTTACCTTCAGTTGAGCACTGAGGTCAGGGATGAAAGTCTAGAATATAGTAGGAATTTGGGGTGGATCAGGATAAAAGCTGCAAATTCTGGGGCTGACGGTGTGGGTTTGTGGACAGACAGTTGCTCTACGTTGGTTGTTCTAATCCAGCTGAGGAACCCAAAGGAACTAGCAGATCTTCAGTTGGCAAAGAATGTTGTGACCCACAATATTAGAATTATTGCAGGGGGAGTTTGTAATTGGAATACACCAAATTGGAAAATCTTTAGGATAGTCCCTAAGGACATTCTTGTCCTGCCTTTAAGATTCTAATCTAAACACTAGCAGGTAGCAAAAACAGTAGAAAGGACAATGGCTTTAGACTGTGAAAATTTGAATCCCTATTATGCTATCTATCTATTTGAATCTATTTGCTTACCTATAAAACCAAATACCTCACAGAGCTGACATAAAACCAGAAACAAACTCCTGAAAACAAGAATCCGGCTCACAATGTCTAGCCAGAACCTTGCAGATATCCACCTTTTATCTAGAAGCCAAACCATGTTTGGCTTATCTGTAATCTTCTGCGTACTTAAAGAGTTATCCAAGAGCAATTTGAAGCCATCTAAGCCCAGTAATTTGCAACTGGGGGAAAATTTTGACAATATCAAAATTATTTTTGGTGGTTACAATGGGGATGTGAGTGTGCACTACTGATATCTAATTTAGGGAAAAGGCCAGAGAAGTACCTAAACATCCTACCACACACAGGATAGCTACCCCTACTCCCAAAGAATGTTGTGACCCACAATATTAGAATTATTGCTGAGAAGTCCTGTTTAGCTGGATGACAGCAAGACTCAGAAGAAACAACTGTGTCCAAGACACCAAGCTGGGTGGACCCAAAGCTCAAACCCTTGCTCTTTCCTTTATGCCATGAGGATACCTACTGTTGTTGATGTTCCTGGTGGTCCTTTACAGCCAACAGAGTAACTGCAGACACAGGGCACAGAAGCACAGAGCACAGGACCCAGAACTCAAAGGCAGGCCTTTAGCACTGCCAAGCAGCACCATGTGAGGTGTGGCTGTCTGTGATCTTGTGGACATCTGTAGTTAGTAAGCTTCTAAGGTTCCCACTCTCACCCTAGGTACTAATAACAAGACAAGGATGGACACTCAAAAAGTCCCAAGGGCTTGTGCAGATGGTACTTCCAGAGAAGCCAAAGTATTTACAGACTGGCACAAAAGGAGGGGAAAAAAATCTAATTTTGCTTCCCAAACTTGCTGACTCTTTAAATTACCAAGAATTGTCAGTTTTATTTATTTTCTAAAAATACCTTCTTGTTATGGCTATGACAAATTTCCCAATATGTTTGTAGGTGTGAATGTTTGTGTATACGCACAGACACAGAAACTGATTTTAAAATCTGTGGCAATGCTAAGAAATTACACCTATTTATTCCACAAGGACACAAATTTCTCCTTTCCCCATATACTCAATTTCTTCCCCACACATTCTTCCTTGGCTTTGCCTTCAACTTAGAAGGTCTGCTCCTGTCTGCTGCTTCTCAAGATGAAGAAATTCAACCCTGCTCAGATGAGATAGTATTGATAGTAATCTGCAATCACACAGATTCTTTCTTGCTGTTTCATTATATTATTTTAAGGAAATTGAGCATTCAAGAAAATTCACACTATTATCAACAAACACATTCACTTCTATTTCTAGTTCAAAGCATGGGTCCTTTACTATTATTCAAAGCAAGAGCACTACAATATATTAAAATGCTATATAAGTTACCATGTTCATTTATCCATGCTAAAGAGGAATCACAAAATATAGCCCCTCAAAGGTGAACTGCGACTTGTAAACCTCTTATGCCAACACCATGTAATTATAGTAAATCCATTATGAGTTTTGAAAAGTAGATTTCCTGTGGCACACAACTGTGATTCCAATAGCTCAGGAGGCTGAGGCAAGAGGATCATGAGTTCAAAGCCAGCCTCAACAAAAGCGAGGTGCTAAGCAACTCAGTGAGACCGTCTCTAAATAAAATATAAAACAAGGCTGGGGTTGTACGGCTCAGTGGCTGAGTGCCCCTGAGTTCAATCCCCAGTACTGCCCCTGCCCCAGTCAATTTCCCCAAAGCAAAGTATATATCTTTTCCTTTTTCTATTTTATGAAAAATTTCAAATACACAATAAAATTAAGTTATACAGTAAATACCTCTGGACTCTATAGTTAGCATTATACTATAGTAAAGAATGTCTTCTGAAATGACAGTTTGGAATAGATCTATAGTCTGATAACCAAAAGCATCATTTCCTATTAGTTCATATATAGAAATAAGGGTCTGGTTCTGGTATTAAAAACTTTTTTTTTTAAACTTTACCCAAGGATTAGCCACAAAACTGTTGTCAAAATAAATCAGCCTTTTTCTAGACTTGCCAAAAAGAGAAAACATTTTCATTTTTCCAAAGAAAATAAAAGTTCTTTTGAGAAACTGAATAAAACAGAGGTCAGTTAAAAACCATAAAATAATAAATAAATAAAATGGCCTAGACTTTGAGATAAACATTTCAGTTAAAGGAAGCAGTACCTAGAGAACAAAGAATAATTTTCAGTCACACATGCCAGACACCGTGCACTCACCCAAACCAAAGGTACGTGATACTGTTTTAGAAATCCTGATGCACTCCAGCTCTAACATTGCTGGCTCTCTAACAGAATAAACATGGGCAATGAAACAGTCCCTAACAGTGTAACTATAGGAGGCACAGCCCAATTAAAACTCAATCACATGACTTAGATGACACACTTGATTTTTATTTTGCTTTAAAGTGAAGCCAGTTAAGTGTCTACATCTGACTGCTGGTAGCACTACTAGTCTTTGTTTATATATAGTGCTCTCTTCCAGTAACATAAAACAAGTAAGTAACATTACTTGTCTTCACATTTTTGAGGTAGAAGCCATGAAACATCATTCTCTATTAACAGATAAGAACAGAGGTACAAATCAATTGTGTGACATGTCCAAAGTCCCTATATAAATCAGACTTGTAGCTGGAAATGATACCTAATCTCACGATTACCATAAATAATAATGCTCTCAAACAGCACTAAGTACAATAGCAGAGATTCTTTAAGAAACTATGATATATTGGCTACAGCTCAAAGTTTTGCTAATGACTAAGATGTATCCTCTCCAAGGGAAATAAAAATAGAATTGCTTGGTGTCTGCTGAGGTCTGTGACTATAGCAGCTCTCGGCAACACTAAACAGATCAGAACACTTCCAGTTCTCTACTGCCAGGCCTCAGGAACAAAGGGTGGAAGGAGTCTTCTCTGCTGGGGACTTCCTAATGGTCAGTCACTCTAGCAAGCTCAGTTTCCACTGGGTTCTGTCCATCTTTGGTGGTATAAAAATCTCAGCATCTAAAAGAAAGGAAGGGAAATTGTGATAGACTTATAGTCACTTGCTGGTGGGAAATGAGCCAGTATCTCTTCCCAAAACAAACTGGGTGACTAGGTTTTACAACGACAAGAAAGCATCACAGCCTTAGTAAATGTGTCTGCTACCCTTGTACCCTCTTCTCTCCTGATCAGAAAAAACAACCTGGAGGGCCTTCCCTGAGAAGAGGGACTACATCCAACTTCAAGCATGCTTACCAAGTGATCCAAAGTAGGAGATTTTCTATTATTTCAACTCGGAGGGGCTGGAAGTGGTTGCATGGCAGTATATACATTTATTAAAACTTAAATTATATGCCAAGATCGGTACATTTTACTATATATAAAATTTACCACTGTTTTTAAAGAGTTAAAAAACAAAAGCAAAAGTGTGGTAGTATGTAAAGAACATGCTGATTCACTAAGATGCCCTGCTAAAAAAGAAAACTAACAAAATGTATTGGGGGGGGGGGGGTGCCATCAGAGGGAAAGACCTGTCCCTATAACAAAGACTCCCAGGTTAGATCTGTGGAGTCCTTTCTAACTAGGAATCATATATAGAAAGCAAATACAAAAAAAAAAAAAAAAAAAAAATGTATATAGGAATGTTATTGCTCAGTAATTTTGATGATATTAAACTTTCAGCAGTATATGGGCAAATATGCAGTATGCAGATATTAAAAATGGTTTTCAAAGAACATTTAACAATATGAGAAAAATCTCAAGATTTTCTTAAAAAGCATAATGATTTTCATATTATATATAAACACATGCATAAACACACATACCATATGATTAAAAACCATCACATTTTACTTTTCTTTGACATACTTTACAATGCAGATTTTCTTTAATGATCATGTCAGTTTTATAATTACACTTGCAACTATTACTCTCCACCCACCCGCTATACAAAAGAACTATATAAACAAAAGCCCCCCAGAGATTTTGTTTGGTCATATATTAACTGTGAAAAAAGACTATATAAATAAATTCATGGTTAACAACATCCATAAATTTCATAAATAGTGATTAAAGTTTGTATATAATCTATCTTATTTTAAAAATTAGACATAACTATAATTATATTTGAGTCTAGACTTAACTAAGAATAAATATCAGGTGTTGGCTTTTTGGTAGAAAAGTAAAAATTCTGACAAACTGTTATGACAGCAAGGTGTGATGGCTTTCACATTTCCATGTTTGGATTTCATGGAATGAAAAGAGTCATTTAAAAAAAGGGGCTGGGGCTGTGGCTCAGTGATAGAGCACTCGCCTAGCACATGCAAGGCCCTTGGGTTTGATCCTCAGCACCACATAAAAACATAAATAAATGAAAAATAAAGGTATTGTGTTCAACTACAACTGAAAAAATTATTAAAAAAAAACAAACCTTAAGGGCTTTTTAATTTTTCCAAGGACCTCAATCCTTCCTGTCAATTGTAAAAAACCCAGCCTAGCTATGATTTAAGCACTTTTCTAATATCAGTTTAATGCATTTTATACCTTACATATTTGCAAGACTTGCAACTGCCCTGCATGACCATGCACCCACTGAAACATGACACCACCACAGAAAATGACCCAGCAAGTTGCTAATCCCACAGGGGATTGAGAATCCATTTAACCATGCTGGCTGGGGAAGGGCAATTTAGGAATATTTGAGTGGGACTAATTTTGCAAACAGTTTATCAAGGCCTGTTTTTAGATTATAAGAACCTCCCTCTTCCTACCCAAGCCACAGGGCACTGTTCCCAAATACTCAGATGATAAGGGGCCCTCAAGTATTAGAGACTCTTTAAGGGTCAGTTGGAAAATGGAAGTGCTCTTTGATGTGGAAAACCCCAGGGAATGGTGTGTCTGGACCTGTCCTGAAGGTCATTCTCAGCTTTGCATCAAGAAGCGAGGGATGGAAGGGTCTGGGGGTTAGAGTACAAACTAAACAATTACCAAATCGCCTCAGGTCCAAAATGAATTTTCAGCACCCCAGAAATAAGTGTGTGTTGAAGCTGCCACCGAAAGCAGCCCTGCAAACTCGAGGAGGAAGGGGAGCCAGGCTGCAAGTGCTGCTGGGCAGCGGCATGAGCTCCACTGGGCTAGAGTGAGCCCAGCCCGAGAGTCAAATGAATCTGAAGCCCCAAAGGCCACATGCCATCAAAATGCTATTATAGTGTAGCATTTAAATGAAAAATCTCAGATGTTGCCTGTCACATGCTAGAAAATGCAAATTAGAGTAGTAAAAACTGCCAAATGTTCTCAAAGGGATCACCAAATTCTCAAAGAGTATGCTTAAGTGATCCACCTGAAGAGCAAATGCTCAGGCACCAAATTTATCTGTCAAAAGTTTCTAGCCAACTTTCAAAACAAAGCCTTTACGGCTTGTAACTTTTAGGAATACATAAACTGATTGAGAACCATCTCCCCAAACAATCAATCAAAACATTTTAAGTATAATAACTAATTTGGAAATGCAGATAAAATGCTAATATTCTTTAGCTTTGCCTTCGAATTATATTTTCATAAAGGTGATAAAAAGATCCAATGCATAAAGAAGGATTATGAACTTGTCCCCAAGGGGCTGGGGTTTTGGCTCAACAGCAGAGTGCTTGCCTAGCAAATGCAAGGCCCTGGGTTCAATCCTCAGCACCACATAAAAATAAATAAAATAAGGTATTTTTTCCAACTACAACTAAAAAATAAATATTAAAAAAAAAAAGAAAAGAAAATGTCCCCAAGATGTAATGTATAACTGCCAAGAGCTAAAAATGATGATTTGGAAGAATCTTCCAAATATATGTGTAAATGTAGACTGTTCAAATTGTAACTATGAGGTGCATGAACAAGAGCATTTCAGTGTTGCTAATTTTTTTTTTTTAAATTAAACATTTATTATCATGTTGGATTTTCCCCTACCAAGGTCTTGCCACAAGAAGCATTAAAGTAATCTTACTAAAGATGAAGTCTCAGAATGGAGGGGGAATTGTAGTTAATACCCAATCTCTTTTTGTACTGCTGACCTTCAAAGCACTCATGATGGCTAATCCTTTTGCTCAGTATTTTCAGAATTCATAGGGAAGGTACTAACCAAGAACAGGAACTGGTGTCTTCTGCTGTTGGTAAGAGGCCATGATGCTATTTGCAGTGGAATTGGGACCTAGAACCTAAATAGAAAATAGAGTGTGTAAGCAAAGGTTGACTTATTCTTCTGATTTCTGCAAAAATTGAAGGCTCAAATTCTTATAGCAATAAACAACCTATCACTTTTATTAGTATTGCATTGACACAGTAATTCTCTTTTTCTATGTGATTTTTTTTTTTTGATACCAGGGATTGAACTTGGGGCACTCGACCACTGAGCCACAATCCCAGCCCTATTTTGTATTTTTATTTAGAGGCAGGATCTCATTGAGTTGTTTAGTGCCTTGCTTTTGCTGAGGCTGGCTTTGAACTCACGATCCTCTTGCCTTAGCCTCCAGAGCTGCTGGGATCATGAGTTTGCGCCAATGCGCCCAGCTTCAATGTGATTTTAATTTGCCAGTTTCAACTCAGACCTTCAAATCTCCTTCCTCCTAGAAGAATAAAGTAATAATGGAGGGTGGAGGACTTTACAATGATATATACCTGACCTTTCCCAAATGAGCAAGCCATATCCCAACACAAGGGAAAAATATCAGAGACTATATAATATAGAATAACATTTATACTTAGTCATGGGAAACAGTCACTTTAATATTAAATACAAATATGTGTATCTCACAAGTGGAACACAAACTCCACACCCATGTTAAAGCATAAGACTTCATAGGAGTTTCAGGACTTCAACAAGCCTCTGGTTTGCTCTCTCATCTCACCATGCAGTCCCTGAGAAGAACATTTTTAGAAGTAATCCATGCACTCAAAAGCTTGTGGCTCAGGATATCCCAAATGTATCTCATTATACTTTTAGTAACCAAAACAAAAGCACAGATTTCTGAAATGACTGCAACCTCCTCACTGAAAGAAAGAAACCCATTCTTATGCAATGCTTGTGAAGCTGGGGCTGGGGCCTGAAAGCACAGTCCTCTCTGTCAGCTGACTCCTTATTATGCTCCACCAATAGGGGACACCAGAGGGACAGTGCAAGGCTGGAGGAAGAAGGGATTTGCTTGCTTTCACCCCAGCAGCAGCCGTTCATAGTTTCCATTTATTTCGGTACATTTAGAACCAGCCTTGTCACGCCATCCAGAAATATCAGATTGAGCTGACCAGAACCTTCTTCTGTATGTTCAAGAACCCAGGCTGTGGGGCAGTGGTTCAGTGGGACAGTGCCTGCCCAGTATATGCCAGGCCTCTAAATTATAATAATCTCTGAAATTCTTCTACTCTTCCCTTTGTTCTCCAGCTTTAGGAGCAGCAAATGTTATCCTCTATCCTCTAGTTACTATCTCAGTGTCCCTCCGTCTTCTATGGTCCCCTCTTGCCTTTTCAGTTCTCCAACACTTACTTCACCAATCCATGTGTTAAATTCTCTGTGAGGAAGTAACAATTGAGGTTTTTATTTTCCTTACTGGACCCTAAAAGACGGGCCTTTCTGAATCCAAACCAAAACTTCTTACAATAAACCTCAAGGGTCAGAGAGTGAGCAGAGGTATTCTCAATAAACAGATGACTGTACATGAGAAATCCTGATGAGACATGAAGCTGCTTCAGTCCCAACCATGACTTCTCAACTAGGAGGTGAGAGATCAACTGTGATCCTACTTTCTCCTCTCCCCACTCCATCCTCTATGCTCAGGGAAAAAATTTCCAAATTCTCAATGAAAGTTACTTGTACCCAGAAAGGAGAAAGAATATCTCACTTAACCTCTGCCTATGTGCACTAGCCACTGAATGGGCAAAAGTAAAACCTTCTTACTGACAGCCTAAACAATAATCTAAGATAATTTAAGGAGGGCATATGGTATTTTAAGAACAGTAAATTTCTTAAGTGCTTTGACTTTTAAGGGATTGTGTGAAGTAATGACCTATGAATATGATGAAAGAAAACTGCACACTCCCTTGGAGAAAACTTACAGGTGTGGTGGAATTCTGCTGATAGGCGAGAGTCCAAATTTCTGGCAGTGACCTTTCCATCAGCTGCAGAGCACCCTCAAAGGCCATCTGTAATTCCCTTCCTTGCTCATCAAACTCAAAGAGAAAGAGCATCTTTAAAAGACGATGTACTTCATCTAGAAAAGAAATTTGAGTGAGTGGCAAGCTGTGTCCCCCATCTCCACAGCTAGAATCAGACCATAGTTTCTTTCTCAAGCAGAAAATTCCTACAAAATTTCACATTACAGTTGCTTTCTCTCACATTTACTTCTTTCCTCCCAAATGCTGAAGTAATTAAACACATCTACTGCAAAAGGAGAAACACTGGGGCCATGCAGGAAGCAGGGCCACACAGTCCTTTATCCTGGCTTAAGTGCTCACCTCTCATAGTTGGGTAAGGTGGCCCCAATGGAGGAAGGCGTGCAGGCTGCTGCTGAGCAGGGCCGTCACAGCAGCAGCCCTTCCTGCTGAAAAAATTTCTTCTTCTCTCAAATTGGGAAAATGGTATCCACTGAAAATTGTCATCTATGGAATAGGTTGGGTGCCCATTTACTAATTTTTTTGTGGTCAAGAATCATCATCAATGTTAAGACTATACCTTTCAATTTTTCGGTGCTTTGTACCACTTCACTCAATGCCTCCAACAGGGCCAGATCCTCCTGTGGACTCCCTTCTTTGAGGCTGTGCTTCTTCCGCTCTGCCTTGCGGCGATTCTTAGACGATCTCCTGTCAGAAATTAAAGAAATGTTTAACAGGTGCTCCGCCTGTGCTAAGTGGACTGAAATGAATGCCCACTGGCCACCAACTTTCTGGGAAACCAGAGTCTACAGATGTCCAAGTATTCTGGCAGAAAATGGCATTAAGGTGTTAAAGCTACATGTTAACACATAAAAGGGGGCTGTGCGTGAGTGTTGGAATAAAGAAGATATAGGGAAAATCCTATTCAAGGATATAACCCTTACATAAGATATAAGGAAATATCTAAAGAGTGGTATTTTTCCTTAAAGTTTTGATTAAAATACAGAGTGAAATGAAGCTATATCTTATACCATCCTGTAATAATGAGCAGATCAACCAACTTGAATTTTACACTAGCTAAATAAATGTGAAAGCAACAAAATAAAATTTAAACAAGGAGATATGACATGCCAGTTTGATATATAACAGAAGACACATGAATTCCATTTCTTCCTGCTGCAGGGCTTTAATCATGCTATTTGGTTTTTCTAGAACTTTTTCTCTCTGACTCTTGAAAAGTCCATTCAAGTTGTCTTTGTTCCAGTTTCTAATCACTCAACAGACCTCTATGAATAAGTTCACTTTGAACAAAAAATCTTGTTTTGTGTCTTCCAAGCAGGACTCCAAGCTCTTATAATTCAAATCTCCTTGTAAGTATTTGGTAGTCACTGCACTGACATTCAATACTTGTGGCAAACTCACACCAAGTCAAAGTGTAATGCCTTATTTTATATTCACAACCTCTCCCAATCTGGATTCTAAAGAAACCTGGAATTTTTGTGTTTTGTTTTGTTTTTTCAAAATCTTTTCATTGTAGTCACTCACTCTTTGTTAAACCAATACAATCAGATGTTACATAAATTGACTAGCCAGTGAAGTACCTCCTGGGCTCTAGGCAACTCACAGGCCATGAAGCTGCAGAGAACAGTTCAGTGCCAAATCTAAGCTCACAAATACATCACACAGGTTCTTGCACAACTTCCACTTGGCCTTGAAGAACATTCCTCCTGAACTGTACTAGTAGAAAACCAACTTATGTGCTTCTACTTTCTCCATTTACACAGGGGATGATCAATGTACTGAGCAGAGTTGATACGTACGCTGATATTCTGGAGTTACTGTGGGAGTACCTGCCACTCATCTCGCTGCCGCTCACAACACTGCTGGTTTCAGAGAAGAGGTCTGACTCTTGACCATGGGTTACCTCTTCATCTAGAAAAGAACCACCACATGCAGATGAAAAATTCCCTGCTAACACGGACTTACCTTCAATGAGATAAATGGATTACAACCAACTAGTAAGTATCAAAAGACGGATGAAAATTATTATAGTCAATCTCAAATAAGTGAGATATTGAACACAAATTATTACTACTGTGAATCAAAAAAAAATTTTACTACTGTGAAAAAAAAATTTTTCCTTTTCTTCTTTAAAATGAGGAAAACTTATTTTGTGAAACAGAAACAAGTCACTGCTGGTTGGATGGGGACGGGGTGGGGGTGGGGTGGAATACTTGGCATAGCTCTTCTGTTTAGTGCTTGGTTCTGACCCCAAGACCTTCACCAACACTCAGAAATACAGACATACATAGCCCCTCAGGGGCCTCAGACTCCACATGGTATAGTTAAAAAAACAAACAACAACAAAAAAAAAAACTGCTATGGTTTGAATATAGCTTGGCCCAATTCAATAACTTATTTTGAGGCTTAATTTCTCAAAGGGACAGTGGTAATGAATTTAAGAGAGACTAATGCTTTTCTTGCAGGAGTGAGTTCTTGTTCCCATGAGACTAAACTGGTTGCTGTGATACTGAGCTGTTATAAAGTGTGCCTGGCACAGCTCCTCACTTTCCTGCACACATGCATTTCTTTGCAGATGTCCGCTTCCCTTTCTGTCATGAGGCCCTCACCAAATGCTAGGCAAGGGGCTGGGGGTGTGGCTCAGCGGTAAAATGCTCACCTCGCACATGTGAGGCGCTGGGTTGGATCCTCAGCACCATATAAAAATAGATAAATAAAATAAAGGTATTGTGTCCAACTACAACTAAAAATATATATACTTAAAAAAAAAAAAAAGCCAGGTAAATGCTGGTGCCATGCTAGAACTCTGACCCAATAAATCTCTTTTCTTTATAAGTTATGCAGCCTAAAGTATTCTATCATAGCAACAGAAAATGGACTGACAGACACTAAGCAGCTTAGACAATGTGTAGTGGTGCTAGGCCTATCCCACAAGTATTGACAGGCTTCCGGCAGGCACTCACCCAGATGCGCCTGCGGCGCTTGCTCCTTGAGCTCTCGAACCACCAGCAAGCGATTTTTATGGCGACTGAATATGGCTGTTTCAGAGTCCAAAAATGCCATGTAATTTTTCTGGGCTGAGGATGCAGAATGGAAAATAATTGGAATGTGATTTGTTTAAGCAAAGAGAAAAAAACTAAGGGGAATGGAAAAGCAGTCAGGAAGGATTAAAATTCAACAAAAAGAGGTGACAAATTTTTCCAGCAGGATTTTTTTCCTTAATGAGCATTAATAAACTGGAAACTGAGATTCCAGATCTGAGTTCATCAGTATCATTCCAGCATACCTACCACTACACTTGAAAATCCTCTGAACAAAGACTTGGAATCTATCCAAAAGATTGGCAAATAAAGGGAGAGCACAGGAAGCTATTAACAAAAAAGGAAGAAAGTTACTTGAATGTTTCTTCCTAAACATAGCTCAAAATGCCTAGGGGTATAGAATAAATGAACCTAAGGATTTTTGAAAATTATCTTCCAATGGAAAAATAATAAAAGAAAAAAATGTCACTAGCCGAATATAGGAAAAAAATCAAAATGGTACTATCCAAGGACCCATGTTATTAATAGGTATTAGGCTTGTGCAGATGAATTATTAACATATTTTCATGTTCTCATTAGTCATGTAGATCCAAGTAAGAGTTGGCTAAATGAATTGTCACAGTACCAGGAAGGATGCTTCGTGTATCCAGTTAGGGACAATTAAAGCGAATAGTGAAAAAAGTACCCCAACAACATTTCCGGTGAGGATGGGGACAGGAGGAGCAGGAAGGCAGAGAATATAAATAAATGCAAATGTCAGAAAGGCCAGACGTCTTTATGAGACAGATTGCTTAAAAAGTAAGAGATTAAAACCAATGTGCATTCCTAAGATTTCTAGAAGTCAAATTGATTTTGTTTTTTCCCATCTTGTTAAAGGATCCCAGTGGCTATCGGAATATTCTAGAATTCTAATATTCACTCATTCTCTAGGAACCATACATAAACATCATGTACAAAGGTTCTTTTTATTTATTTTTTACTTCTAGTTTTATAAAAATCAGAATAGTTTGACACATACACCCTTCACATAGATTTACCAATTGTTAACATTTTGCCTATTTTCTGCCTGTTTCTCTGTGCATATGTGTTCCTGTGTACACATATGTGCATCACACACACACAGCTATAGAACTTTCAGATATTATCTTTCATTCCCAAATACTTCAGCATTTATCTCTTAAGAATAATGAGGATATTATCTTATAAAGCCACAAGATTAAATGTAGAAAATTTATCACTGATATAATACTATTACCTAATGTAGTTCATACTCAAATTTACCAACTATTCCCCCAAACAAAGATTCCTTTTTCTCCCCTTACTGGGCAACTTACTTCAGTACTAGCAGCCCACAAACCGAGAGGCCAAACAATGGTGTGCAACCAGAGTTTGCTCTGGCAAAGGACCTATGACAGGCCCAGTGACCCGGGCCTGCCATAATCCAAACCCATACATTACAAAGATTTGTGGTTTTTTTTTTTTTTTTTTAAATACATAGGTACTTGACCACTGAGCTATATCCCCAGTCATTTTTATTTTGAGACAGGGCCTTACAAAGTGACCGGGACTGGCCTTAGACTTGTGATCCTCCTGCTTTACCCTCCTGAGTCACTGGGATCACAGGTGTGCACCAGCCTGGCACAAAAATTCTGAATTGTGTTTTATCATAGGTTCTAATGTTTTAAATCTTTTATGTGTAACTAACAGTTCAGCATAGTTTTAAAAATTATGATTGAGTATATATAACATATGCTTTTAAAATGCAGTCACAGGGCTGGGGATGTGTCTCAGTGGTAAAGTGTCCCTGGGTTAAATCCCTGGTACCAAAACAAAACAAAACAGAGTAACAGTATCCCCCCATCTTTCTTCTCCCCTTCTCTATACTTCCAAACAAATGCTATCTACAATGTAACCCTCACCTTCTAAAATGGAAGGCTTTATGTTGGTCTCTATAATATCCAGTCTGTTATATTTGTATACCTAAAAGGAAAAAAAAAATAACAGTTTTAGGCAAGAAAACTTCCTGTGTACACATACGTGCATCACACACACATACACTTGTTGATGCATCCACTGAACTTTTTAAAATTTAAGTTTCAGGTATTATCCTTCACTCCCAAATACTTCAGCATATCAAGGATAGTTTCCTGAAGAGCAGGGATCCTCCCTAGCAGCCAAGAAATTCAACTCACTTTAATAAAAAGCAGTCAAACTTTATTTTGTCTCCCTTGCTGCTCTCTCTCATTAGCACCCAACATAGGAAGATTTCAGAATTTCTCTTACCAATCTCAGAGCCTCTTCCCAGGCAGCTCCTTCTAACAGCAAGAGCACGGCTTCTTCATAATTCTGGCAAGAAAGACAAGCAGCGAAGGGAGTAAGCGTGTCAGATGAAGCCTCACCCAACCACAAAACTTCCCTGAGCTGCCTTCACATCCCTGGCCTACCTCACCACTCAGACCCCTCAGAATCACAGCTCGCAGGTTCCTGCCATGCTAAGACACTCTGGTTTTACTCTCTGTAAGCACTGGTACAAAAGACAGAGGAGGGGTGGTGCTCCTCAACATGATGACAAAACACAGGTAAATATGACCTCTTTACGTTTCGTGATATCAAAACCACCAGGCAGGTCTGTTAGCAATGCCCATTTCCCCAGCTTCACCACCAAAGTTATTTCAACAAAGACACCACACTCCAAAAAACAGCAGACCAGAACTACTAATCTTAAAGTCTTTTTGCTCTTTTCAACATTTATTTTTTTCTCCAATATTTTCTTTCAAAAAATTTCAAACCTTTAGAAAACTGAAAATGACTAATGATGGTAAACACCTTTTCATGTGCTGGTCACTTATATATCTTCTTGGGAAAAAACAATCTATTCAAATCCTGTGATCATTTTAAAAGGGTTTTTGTTATTGTTGTTGAGTTTTAAGAGTTCTTTATATATTCTGGATATTAAACGTTTATCAGATATGATTTGAAATATTTTATTTCATTCTAGAGATTGTTTTTTCACAGTCTTGATGATGTCTATAAATATAAAAATTCTTAATTCTTATGAAGCCCAAATTATGAACTTTTCTTTTGTTGCTTGTGCTTTTTGTGTTAATTTTAAGAATCCATTGCACCAAATACAAGGTCAAGAAGGTTTACCCTATGTTTCCTTCTGAGAGTCTTAGAATTTTAACTCTTAAATTTAAGTTGTTGATCCATTTTGAGTAGCCTGAAGTTTTGTTTTATTTTATTTTTCAGTCATCAATGAACCTTTATTTTATTTATTTATATATGGTGCTGAGAAGTGAACCCAGTGCCTCACACATGCTAGGCAAGCGTTCTACCACTGAGCCACAAACCCAGCCCCTTACCTGAAGTTTTTGAAAACTTAGGGAATGTCAAAGAAAAATCTATATTTTTAACTTCTCTTGAAAGAGAAGAAATAATAAAAGATGCTTTTGGCTTATACTGAAATATTATTAAACAATAACTAATCATAACAATAATAAATTATTACAGAGTTTATCATATGTGTAGAATTAAAATGTGAATTATACAAAGGACAAGAGTGGGGAATGTAAGTATATTCTTGTAAGGTTCTTACATTATACATGAAGTGGTATATTATTAGCTGAATATATACTATGATAAATGATTATGGTATATACTGTAACTCCTTGAATAACCACTAAAATATTAAAAGTCAGTAATGGAGATAAAATGGATTTATGAAAAAATACTAGATCCAAGAGGGTAGAAAAGAGATAAAAAGAAAAAAAAGATCAATTAGACAAAACAAAACAAAAAAACCGAGACAATAGGTTTAAACCCAATTATACTGGTAATCTCTTTAAAAGCAAATGGCCTAAACACTCCAATTAAAAGACAGCGAATGAGCCTGGATGTGGTGGCACATGCCTGCAACCCCAACTGCTTGGGAATCTGAGATCAGCCTGACATAGTCTCAAAAAATAATAAAAAGGGGCAGTCAGTCTGGAGTTGTGGCTCAGCAGTGGAATGCAGCGCTCGCCTAGCACGTGCAAGGCGCTGGGTTAGATCCTCAGCACCACATAAAAATAAATAAATAAAATAAAGATATTGTGTAGGGATGGAGGTTAGTGGTAAAGCACCCCTGGATCCAATCCCTAGTGCTGGAAAACTAAAATACAAATAAAAACAGCAAAGATTGTCAAATTATATTAAAAAACATCTACTACTACTACATGTTGTCAACAAGAAGCCTACCTTAAACATAAAGACCAAATACAGATACATTAAAAATAAAAGAATGGAAAAAATACTCCATGAAAAGAGCAGTTAAAAGAAAGCTGAAAGGGCTACCTTAATAACACAAAGTGAATTTCAGAATAAGAAATATTAACAATGATAAAGAGTAATACTTCAAAATTAATTCATCAAGGACAGGCATGATGGAGACGCTGACAGAATGAAAGGAGAAACAGAAAAATACACCACTGCAGATGAGGATTTAAACATTTTCTCTTCCAGCACAGATAAAGTGGTGAAAAAAATCCCAGAGCACAATCAAACAACCTAATCTAATGAACATGATAGAACACCTCATCCCATCACAGATGTCATATTCCCAGGCACGCAATATTCTTTAAAACAGACCACACTGGGTTATAGATGAGGACTGAATTAACAAAAAATGTGCTCTCTAATCATAACAGAATTAAAGTAAGAATCAATAACAGAAAGATGGCTGGAAAATCTCCAAATACTGCAAGCTAACCAACACTTCAAAATAACTCATAGGTCAGTAAAGAATCACAAGGGAAATTAGAAAATGAAGATACAATATGTCAAAAATTGTAGGTTGTAGCTAAAACAGAGCCCAGGGAAATCATGGCAACATGTGCTTAAACTACTAAGGAGGGAAAGGTCTCAAATCAGTAATTTTTAAGCCAACACCTTAAGAAAATAGAAAAACAAAAAGCAAATTTAACCCAAAGCAAGCAATAAAGAAATAATAAATTAATGAAATAGAGTGTGGAGAAAAACAATGAAATAGCTCATTTTTAAAAAAAAATAAAATTCATTATCCTCTAGCCAATAACAACAACAAAACCAAAGACACAAGTAAACAATATCTGGACTGAAAGATAGGACATCGCTATGGGCCCTACGGACAATAAAAGAGTAAGACAACATTATGCATAACTTTATGTAAATAAATCTGACAATTTAGATGAATTTCTTGAAGGATCCAAACTACCAAAGCTCACTTCAGAAAAAACAGATAACTCTAATAGGCATATGTCTACTAAAGAAACTGAATTTACAGTAAGACATTTTCAGCAAAGAAAACTTTAGGCCCAGATGGCTTTACTGATAAGTTCTACCAAACATTTGAGGGGAAAAGTATGTCAAAAGCTGAGCAGGAAGAGAGAGATGTGCTGCCAAGTGTCAGAGGAGCTGGCTAGAGTAACAAGCCCAACTGAAAGCTAAGCCTGGGATAAGCAAGAGGCTAACCCCAGAGAAACCCCCAGCTCCTCTTCATTCTCCCCCAGGGAACACCAGAGCACAGAGTCCAGGTCACCTGGCCCAGCACAGATGTGCGGGTTCTATCACTATTGAGGGAGCCTAGAACAAAAAGCTTCAACAGAATTTTATGGACCTTGGCAGAGGACAGAAAGGGGGAGGTGGCTAGCAGTGGAAAAGTACTGGCTAGCGATATGCTTGGGGGAAAGTGTCTTTAAGTGTCACCTCTCCTCCACTGCACTGCAGAGGCCAAGGCAGGGGTGCCTAGAGATGAACTTGGCCCAAGGCCTCAGATAAATAGACCTAGAAATGAAAGTACCAGGGCTAGGAACGCACAAATGGGAAGAACAAGACCGCTAGGGGCCGGGTCCTTGGCTGCGCCTCCTTTAGTGCACGGGCAGCACACCAGGCAGAGTGTGGGAGGGGCAGCTTCTCCTGCGAGGCTCCTACAATTGCTCAGTCAGGTCTGAAAACTCACTCAGGAGTCTTAAACCAGGAGCCAGATTCCTAACATAATTATACACAAACTCTTCCAGAAAAAAAAAAGGAATGAGGAACACTTCCCCTCATTTTATAAGAACAGCATCATCCAGACAAAGACTTAAAAAACGCTCATGAACACAACTACAAATCCTCAAGCAATCCTCTAATCCACCAATATAGGAAAAGGATAAGAAATGATAGCTGAGTGGTTTAACCTAGAATGCCATATTGGTTTAATAACTGAGAATCAAGCAGCGTAATTTATTATCATCATTGGACTAAAAAACAACAACAACAAAAAAAAGCAGATCATAGTTGAAAACACACTGGACAAAATTCAACACCCAGTCATGATAAAAACAACAAAATTGCTCAGAACTAGGATTAGAAGGGATTTTCTTAATCCAAGAAAGCAAAAATTGCCATATTTTTCCTGTTTAAAGGCTAACGAGTAAATATTTTCGGCTCTGTGGGCCAGACTATCTCTGTCACAACTCCTTAGCTGTTATTGGATTTTCAAAGCTGCCTAGACAAAATGTAAACAAATGGGATGGCTGTATTGCTTTATTTACAAAAATAGGTGGCAAGCTGGATTCACCCCGGGGAAGAGATAACACTACAAAAAGAAAAAGAAAAAAGAAATCCCATATTTAATGACAGATGGGCTTATACTTATTGCTTTACTATGCAAGTCTTAAATGAGTCATTTAAAATACTCACATAGCAATTTACTATTCTTTGCATTCCTAGGGATTAATCAGTACAGAATATTAAAGGCCCTGATGTTCAGATCCAGTATGTACATGATAAGGAAATGCCAATTCTTCATGATAAGCATGTTTTTTAAACTTCCTCTCATCAGTCCAAGTAATAGTGATACCCCTATAGGATTTCACAGAAACAAATAATTCATGACATTATAAATCTGTCTACTGTGTCCTACTCCACTCTCACTGCCTAGAAGACAGAAACAAAACATATTACTCTAGAACACATCACTTTGTTCCCCTCCTAAAGAACTCAGTTTGTTACTGTATATGTATGTGTGTGTTGTGTGTTTGTGTTGTTTGTGTGTGTGTGTGTGTATATATATGTATGTATGTATTTATATACATTTATCTTTCTTAACAGTTGAAGCTAACCCAAAATGTAATAAATACCATAGGAGTATAGACCCAAGGAGGTATTTTCTAAAATCAGTTTTCATTCAATTACTTTCTACTCCCATTATTGAATCTGGTTATCTCCTAAAATGTGAAAAAATAAATTACTACTAATGATAAGCCATTTGCTCATTTAAATGTGAGGTTCAACAAGTAATATGTTATTAATCTCTTTTAATGCTGAGTAATATTCCATTGTGTGTATATACCAAAGTTTCCCTATCCATTTATCTATTGAAGGGCATCTGGGTTGGTTCCAATATTTAGCTATTGTGAATTGTGCTGCTATAAACATTGATGTGGCTGTATCCCTGTAATATGCTGTTTTTAAGTCCTTTGGGTATAGACCAAGGAGTGGGATAGCTGGATCAAATGGTGGTTCCATTCCAAGTTTTCCAAGGAATCTCCATACTGCTTCCCAGAGTGGTTGCACCAATTTGCAGTCCCACCAGCAATGTATGAATGTGCCTTTTACCCAACATCCTCACCAAAGCTTATTATTGTTTATATTCTTGATAACTACACCATTCTGACTGGCATGAGATGAAATCTTAGTTTTGATTTGCATTTCTCTAATTACTAGAGATGTTGAACATTTTTTTCATATATTTGTTGATCGATTATGTATCTTTTTCTGAGAAGTGTCTGTTCAGCTCCTTAGCCCATTTATTGATTGGACTGTTTGGTTTTTTTGCTGTTAAGTTTTTTGAGCTCTTTGTATATCCTGGAGATTAGTGCTCTATCTGATGTGCGTGTAGTAAAGATGTTCTCCCGCTCTGTGGTCACATAATTGATTACTTCTTTTGCTAAGAAGAAGCTTTTTAGTTTGAATCCATTCATTTATTAATTCTTGATTTTATTTCTTGTGCTTTAGGAGTCAAAAGTCAGGATTCTAATCTGACATGAAGTTTGGGCCTACTTTTTCCTCTATTAGGCACAGGGTCTCTGGTCTAATTCTGGGTCCTTGATCTACTTTGAGTTTTGTGCATGGTGAGAGATAGAAGCTTAGTTTCATTTTGCTGTATATGGATTTCCAGTTCTCCCAGCACCATTTATTGAAGAAGTTATCTTTTCTCCAATGTATGTTTTCGGCTCCTTTGTCCAGTATGAGATAACTATCTTTATGTAGGTTTGTCTCTGTGTCTTCTATTCTGTACCAATGATCTACGTGTCTAATTTGGTGCCAAGACTATGCCATTTTTGTTACTATAGCTCAAAACTGCTTTATTCTTTAAACCCCAGAATGAAAACAATCTAAGTGTATATCACAGTGAACATGTCCACAAATTTTGATTCAATGGAATACTACTCCACAATAACAAGTAAGGAGCTACTGATTAAGCTACAATGTGAATGAATCTCAAAAACATTACAAGAGTAAAGGAAGCCAGACTAAAAATGGACTATCTATTCTAAAAGGCAGAAATCCCTGGCATCAACTGGGTATCTGTGTCCTGTTAGTCCTCGGCCAGTGTCAAAGCACACTTTTATTATTTTTACAAAAAATTCTACAATTCTAGCAAAAGCTCATATGGGTACTTATAATCTGCTGTACAAGTGAACTCCTTAAACTGCCAGAGGCAAAAAGAAACATTTCCAACAGAGAGAATGGTAAGAAAAGCCAAAAGTGTATCTAAAGTTGAATTACTTTGTTATATAATGATCCTTTTCTCACTGTTTCTACTTTGGTAAAGTCAACATAAAAAGCACAACTACCTTCAGATGAATTTAGTACTTTTTACCAAGGTCAGATTACTAGCATGTATTATACTAGAGCTCTACAGGATTCTAACCCACAAAATTTGAAATTATATCTTGAGAATCCCTTATGTGAAGGGCTTGGAATCTGAGTATTTTGGATTTCTTCAGGTTTTGGAATATTTACATATACACAAAGTGATATTTTGTGGATATCATTGATACTCGTATACACATTATACATGTCCTGAAAGTAATTTCATACAGTATTTTTGATGTGCCTGCATTTTGACTGCAACCTATCATATGAGGTCAGGTGTGGAATTTTCTACCTGTGCATCATATTGGCACTTGAAAAGTTTCATATTTTGAAGTTTTTAAGATTTGGAATTAGGGATACTCAATCTGTATTTAGAGATGTATTAAACTGAATTTCTAAGTCAAGTCAGCAAGATAGAAGACCCTCCCAATATCTTAGGACCTAATGACTACCAA
The DNA here is from genome assembly GCF_047511675.1 of Marmota flaviventris. Taxonomy (NCBI): domain Eukaryota; kingdom Metazoa; phylum Chordata; class Mammalia; order Rodentia; family Sciuridae; genus Marmota; species Marmota flaviventris. The sequence goes on from NC_092510.1 coordinate 80,601,665, forward strand.
CAGTTCCTTTAATTTTCACTATCAGTAAAGTGCAACCAGCAAGCCCCTTCTTGCTGACTGGGGCTCTACAGGGAAAACAGTAAGCTCACCTGGGCATACTGTTCCAGAACTATGGCCGCATCACTGTACTTCCTCTGCTCGACGAGCTTTCCTGCAAAGATAATATTTCACAATATTATCTTATGCACTTTGTAAGTCTCTGTGAAGGGAGTAAGTACACATACCATGGAGTCCTATCTTAAATAGCAGTTAAAAAATCTAGAAAAAGAATTTGAAAATCATATAGTCAAAATTAACCTTCAAAATGCATGCATATGGGAATTAACAGGAAGAGGCTGCTGTTTCTTTGGTTGAGCACTAGATGGAGGTAGATGGCTTATGTTTGGGGTCCTAGAATCAATCAGCCCAGATGAGATAAATCGCCCTACGAGGGGCATATGTAACCCACATCTTACTAAGAGGCAGGCTTATCTCCCATCTCATGCTCACTCCAGGGCATATTATCACTTAAAAAAAAAAAAAAAAAAAAAAAAGGTAAGATCATCTCCACTATTTAAATCGTTTTCTTTCTTCTGTTAGTTTGTGTAAACTGCCTCAGGTAAATGGGCACACAAAGTGACCCCACTGTACAACAATGCTCAAGACCTCTGCCCATGGCCCAGCACACCTTTCACCTCAGAGAGTCAGGTATGCTCCATCACAGACATGGTAAACAGTAGGCTAAGAGTTGTAAAGAATATCAGAGAAGCTACTAGATCTGCCAAGAACAGAGCTCAAAGGTATGAACTACCAATAGTGTATATTTCTAAAAAAGTAATGATAAAGCCAGAATAATAAAAAGGCCCAAAATAATTATCAACATTTGTAAAAAGAGGGATTATAGAGAAGCCTACAGATCTTAATAATCAGAATAAGAAAAATGATAATCTCACACATTTTCTAATCCCACAGAAAAAGGAATAATACAAATAACAAAAGAGAATATGTATATAAATTCAATAAGCTATAATTAGGAATTTTTTCAGGACAGCTTATTTTCTTTTGAAACCATAACAGTGTTTACAAGGCTTTTTGAATATGGTTTATCCCCTCAGAATCTCATGTTGGAGTTTAATCCCCATTGAGAGGTTAAGATGTGAAAATTTAATCCAACTATGGCATTTAGAGGTGGGACTTTGGGGACTTATTAGAATTAGATGAGTCATCAGTGTGGATTTTATGATTGAATATTAGTGGTATTATAAGAAGTGGGAGAGAGATCAGAAAACACACACACACACACACACGCACACGCACACACACTCACAATTTTTTGTTTGTTTGTTTGGTACCAGGGATGGAACCCAGAGACATCAGATTTTTATTTTGAGGCAGGGTCTTACTAAACTGCTGAGAGTCTCATTAAGGCGCTGGGTCTGGCCTTAAACTTGTGATCCTCCTGCTTCAGCCTCTGCAATTGCTGGGATTTACAGGTATGTGCCACTGCACCTGGCTTCATTAACACACTTGGAAGCACACTCAATCTCTCAATGTGACAGATGCGCATACCCCCTCAGTACTGCCAACAAGAAGGCCATCAGCAAATGCGGGCCCTTGATCCTGAACCAGAACTATGAGCCAAAAAAACCTCTTTTCTTTACAACCTAGTCTACAGGTAAGTGATACTGTTCTATTAGCCACAGAAAATGGACTAGGAGGGAAAGGCAGGGACTAAATATACCAGTCATTCCTTTATTTCAAGCACTGCTGAGAAGGCTAGGGCCCTACTCATCTCCTCTCACAGACATCCTCACCCTCTCCTCCACTCAAAGAAATCAGACCCTGGTACTAACCCTAATCCCTAGACCCCAAAGCCAGCAACCTGCCTCCACTCTTTCAGGCTGCTTATACATTTGGCCTTTTCCTACACTCCATTCTTGGAAATTTCTATTATGGACTCCAACAATCAACGTCTATGCCAGAATGCCTCCATCCCAAAATTCATCTTTACCTTTTTACATGGCACATGGCCACCCAGCTACACTGTTAGGTGTGGCCACGGATAGATGTTTGGTAAATGATAGAGTAGAACAAACAGTGTAACTTCTAGGTCATTTCCAACTTAAAAATAAATGTCTTCCTATTACTCTCTGCCACTTCCCCAAGAACTGGAATATTAGATGGAAAGAGAACCAAGCTGTAACCATCTAAGAAACTGACAGGCTCACGTACCAGTCCTTACATGAGAGAGAAACTACCAACCTGCCTCCACTTTCAACAAGAGTCCCAAAATATAGCATTCTAAAGAAACTACTTTCTTTAGAATGCTATATTTTGGGACTCTTTTTGTAGTAGTTTAACCTTTACCCTGCTTTACAATAGATCATTCTAAATTAAGTTTTGTCAGTGAATATGAGACTGACTCAATGTATGCTGCCTCAAATTTATTTGCAAAATTTCCAAACCAAACAATATAAAAAACCTTTTAGAGAAGTAGAAAATAAATGACTATGCTCACCTGCCAGAGTTCTACCAAGGTCAGCCAGCTGGTCTTGGGTCAAATCAAGCTGAGCTGCCACACAGAGGGCTTGCTGCCAGCTGCCACAAGTCAGAAAGGCTGAGAGCGCTTTAGAGTGGGCACCACAACGGGCAAACACAAGCCCCGCTGGCTCATGCAGCTGCTCCTGCACCAGGTGCTCCCCATAAGCAATGCTGATAGCCTGTGACAACAGGAGATAAGATGGTAAGGAAATGTGACAATTTCTTCAAGCTTCAGAGTAGGCTGCCTTAATTACTAATAATTGAGTCTCAGGAATCACTTGGGAAAACCCTATGGTTGACAAGTTAATTCAATCATTTTCCATGCAAAACCTTACTGGAGATGTACCATTTATTTATTCAACGATTACTAGGTACCTACATATGCACTACTCTAGCCAGTGAACACAGCTATGCAAAAAATAAAACCAAACAAATGATAAAACAAATAAGAACTGCCACCAAGTTCCTGCTCTTATGGCAACAGAGAATGAACTGCCAGATAAGAATAGGGTCCTCCGGGAGATCAGTGTTTGACATCCAATAAACAATGGCTTTCTAGAGAAGACAATTTCTACAAAAATTCCTTCACATGAGGAAGGGCAGGACAGAGTGCTGGCAGAGGCACTGTTACACAGTGTAACATCTGTGGAACTATCTCCAAGTAACAGGGACTGTGGAGAGTGGAAGAAGCTGGTGCTACCAAAACTAGCAGGAGAGGCATGTGTGTAATCTGCAAATGAAGAGAAAATCCCAACAGCAGCATGCTGGTTAATCGCAGGGACTTGGAGGTCAGCCTGGGCCCCATATCCCAGGTCTGCTACTTTGTAGCTATAGCAGATTGTGTCCTCATCTGTAAGTTGCCCACAACACCCTACCAGGTTATGAGGATCACATAATACATTAAGTTTATAAGCAAAGTTGTTTGGAATATTAAAAAAAGCTAAATATTTAAAAAAAAAAAAAAAAAAAACACTCCCACCAAACCGACTCCCTTTCTCCTGAAATTAATAGGAAAGATGTGTATTTTTCAAACGGATCATCATACAGCATGAGGCCAGACCAGAGGCCAGACAAGAGGAGGGCAGGAGGGAAGCAGCTATGATGTTCTAGGTGAGCAGTCAGGGTCAACCCCTTAGTCTCTGCCCAGAGTGATTCTTCATGACAGGTCGGGCCATTTCCCTAGATGAGAAGTTCAAGATGAAGCTAACTAGTGTCAGGACAAAACTGGAAACCAAGGACATTATGGTCTCAGGACCCTCACTTACCCCTTTCCAACCAAAGCACAAAGCCTTATTTCACACACCTGGTACTGCTGGGAGTTTGGCGGATATAACTTCAGAGCTTCCTTATACAAATTTTTATCTTTTATTAAATTTAAGCATTCTGGGAAGTACTCAGGTCCTGCAGGAATAAGATTCACACAAACAAGGTTTAAGATTTTGGAAGCAAAATGGATTTCATTTCTACCAACAGTCCCCAAACAAAATTAATGTGGGACCTTTTTAAGACTTTACATAAACTAAGCACCTGGAGAAGGACTTCAGGAATTTTTAATGAGCACCATTGCAGAATCTGAGGCAGGAGAAGCACTGATTGGGACCAGCATTCTACTAGGAATTCTTCCCACACTGTTCACCTGGGGAGCTTATTAAACATATACCTTGGTCCTCCTTTAGACCAGCTGAATCAGTCTCTCCAAATAAGCCCAGAGCTGAATGCTTAACAAGCACCCTAGGAGATTCTTCCTTGTCCCCAGGTCAACCTCAGTATAGAATCCCAACTGCTCCAGCACAGGTCAGGGACCAGGTGAAGGAGATCAACAGGCACCGTTCTTTTTCTACTCTGTCACTACCAATTAAAACTGTGTCTTCTCAGGGCACTAGACAGGGCCCTGCCACCCACTCCAGACATGTCAGGGTTCCTTCCCATGGGGCCAACACTATCAGAAGGGTAGTATAGTGCTTTGACTGAGGTACTGAACTTAGGAGGTGCTCATAACCCAAAAAGGATCTGATCTATGTTCCTGGGTAGGAAGCACCTCCTAGCCAATTTGGTGTACCCCCAGCCTTTCAGAAAATAAGGCAAAATAAGGTGAGTAGACAACATGGTTACAGGTTTCAGGAGTGGAAACTGAAATCAAATCAGTCTCTTTCTAAAATAACCTTTAATTCATACCTTGCCTGGTTCCAAAGAAGATTTGAAGCAAAAATAAACATACTAATCCTCAAGCTTACCACACTTGCTGAGGTGGCCAATGGCCTTTTCAAAGCGTTTCAAGTGTTTATCTATAGTGAACCGCTGGTAATTAGTTTCCATTTTCTTAAGTGTATTAAGAAATGGAAGATATTCTTTGGGATCCTAAAAAAATAAATGAGAATATTATTACTTTTGATATTTACATATGAAAATAAATATATAACATTTAATCATAGCAATAAACTCAGAGCAATATGATTTTAAATACATTAGTGCACTATTATGTTAATTATATATTACATAATTACCTAAAATCAAACTACATTGAAGAAGTTTTGGTAAAAATGCTTTCCCATATAGTGTTATTAGTTCATATATGGAATAATAATGTCTACTCCTTAACTACGTCTCAGAAAAGCCACTCACCTCACAGGTTTAGGAAAACAAGGTTGTACTATATAAGCGAGGCAACTAAGGCACCCAAGTTTCTCCTAACAGTGCACGGCACTGCTCTTGGTACTGTTTTCATGACATTCTGTGTCCCCCATTTACAAAGAGCACAGGTAAAACAAAGGTAAACCATACTGAGTTGACACAAAACTTAGAGGTCCTACGGACCTAGCATTTATTGGCACTACCCATCTTCATATCATTTCTAACCCTGGGCCATGCCCTAGAAGTCAATTGTTTTTCTTCCTGAAAAAGAAATGCTTTCTGTTCATAAGACAAATGGATGAATACATGTAACAATACTGGGGGAAAAATGGAAATAATTAAATGCTCACGACTGTGATCTGGAAGTAACTTGGGCCAAATTATTTCATCAATAAATATTTATTAAACATTGGATAAGTATAAAAAATGAAACATAGCCCTTCACTTCAGGAAACGGCTACTGTAGGAGACTGTGCTATGCAGGGATAGGCCCTGGGTGCCACAGAAGAGCATCTCACCCAGTCCTTGAACAGGGGCAGGGCAGGAAGGGTTTACTAGGAGAGAACTAGCCAGGCTACCAGGGTGGCGGCAGTGGAAGCCTATGCCCAGGTGGCAGACATAATGCTACCTAAATAAAGGCAAGTGGCAGTGTGCAGTGGGGGAGGATAACAAAGCACTGCCTGTCCTCCATGGGCAAAGAACAAGATGTGCTGAGAAGAGAACAGAGAGGTACACAGAGGCCAGATTGCGGGAGGGTTCCAAAGCCATGTGTTGACTCCTAAACCACATCCTAGTGGAAATAAAGAGCTCATGAAGAATTTTAAGCAGAGAAATGAAGGACCAGAGTTTCCATTTTGGAAAGAACAGTTCTAGGAAGAGCAAAGAACAAATTAATAGGGGAAGAAACGAAGACCTAAAAGAAAAACTTAAAAGAAAAAAAAAATGGTGCTCAAACTTTTTGACTGTAGCATATACACAAAGGTGGAAAAGAGAACTGCAGTGGAATACGAAGTACTCAGAACATTTCCTTTACAAGATAATAGTTCACACATGTGCGTATAATGTATTTTAGAAATAATGACATTTTTTTTTTTTCACCTCCTCAACCCCAGAATCAAAACACTTTGATAAGCACAGAACTACGTCAGAGGATGAGGCTAAGTGGGTGGGCTCTAGAGACTCACAGATCAGCCTCAGTCCCGTACCCATAGCTTATCGACAAGACGCTGTACTCCCAGAAGCTGGGGTTCACGCTCCTATGATTATACAAACAAGACCCCAAATGATGCAAAAGCAGTAACTCCACATACCTTTTGTGACTTTTCGGCTACCATGAGGACCAAGTCAAAGTCATAGGTCCCAAGAGAATGATCATATAATTCATTAACATCCACCAGAAGCAGTAAGTATTTTAAGGCCTCCTCTGCACTTACGGCATCAGGAACAGATGGAGCATTTTCTGTTGGTGTTTCAGAAAACAAAACAGATCAGAACCTGGGGACAAAACCCCACAGACCTAACAACATGACCAAAAACATGGAGTAATAAGTTTTCTGACAATTGGGTACCAGATGAATATATATTTTTGACTGTTTTGTCATGCTTTGCAAGGCACCACTCAAAAACAACAACAGGTCTTAAAATGGAAACCAAAAGGCCACATGTTACTCTGGGATGTGACATTATGAGGTGATGGTCATCTCAGAAGACTAGTGACTACTGAGGCCATGTTAAACCCTCTATCTATGAGCAGGTCTCTACCTTGAAGTTCGTGTACCTTCTGCAGGACAATTTCCAATTCTGGGGTAGTTTTCTTCACATGAGATGTGAGTATGGATAGGCAGTACCTGAGGTAACAAGTGAAGAACACCAGAATGAGAAGGATGAATAAGCTGGACAAGGACAACTACACATCTCCATTATTCAAAAGACGCCAATAACGACAGCACCCATACTTGTGAGGGTTTATGTTCTCCATGGCTGCTCGCATAGCATCACAGATAAGGTCAAGTTTTTTCTCACTGGTATCCCTGGACAGTTGGATGCTGCTGTTGACTGGTGGAGGGTACATAGTCTTTGTGACATCTTCTTCCCTAAGAAAAAGTGTGTATAACCAGGTCACTAACTTAACACATGGCCCAGTGATCAAACTACTAATGCGTATCCAGCATACTTACAAAAAAAAAAAAAAAAAAAAATGGCTTTGGAAAACAGTTTAATTATTAAAATATTGAAAAATGAAACATGTCCACAAAAGACTTGTATAGTTACATTCATAGATTTATATTTATATTAGCTCCAATGAGGGTGCTCCAAAGAGGGTGCTCCAGTGTCCAGTAATAGGAATAAATAAATGGTACTACATTAACACAATGGCATATTGCTGAGCAATAAAAAGAATGAACTAATGATACATGAACACAGATGAACTTCAAGACAATATGCTGAGTGAAAACAAACTCTGTCTACACAGGAAAAGTACATACTATTTGGCTCCGTTTATATGATGTTATTGAACAAGTGAACTGATTCCCGGTGAAACACTTGGAACAGGGATGGGACGTGAGGACTGATTGAGAAGGAATTCGAGGGAATTTTCTAAGAAGGAAATGCTAACTTGCCAGGGGCTCAGGTTACAGAAAGTATACATTTGCTGAAACTTGTTCCTTTCACTGCAGAAAAATTTGACCTTTAAAAAAAAGACCAAAACCAGCCCATACTCAAAGAATATACTCCAATAACACTATGCAAGGTGAAATACTAGGAGGCAAAGAACTGATGTCTAAAGTCTGATATGTGTCCAAAACAAGATGAATGATAAACGGGCAGATTATAGATAAAGCACATATAGGAAAATATAAACTGGACAATCTGAGTGATGGTACAGGACACTTTATAGACAACTCTGTCAGTTTTTCCATGTTTAAATTATTTCATTAAGATCTTACGAAAAAGGTCACTGCAGAGAAATACAGCATTTGATTTTAATCTCCTAAGAATAAACAGTTTTATATGTAGACCTACAAATCCAGTCTAATAATTCTGAATGACAGCTTATCAAGTCTCATAACCTTAAGTAGGCTGTTCTTAAAACAACAAAAAACTTACTGGCATCTAAGAGTCATGGGAAATTTTGAAAACTCAACAATCTTTTTCTTCTCTATTTGTTTGATTTCATTAACAAGAAAAAAAATTATGGAAATGATACTTGGGAATTGTCAAAATACTTACTTCAATTCTGTGAAAAACAAATTTATATGATTTACAGAATCTATCTGTCTTATGAAGGTTTCCACATTTTCAAGAAACACCTACCAAAAAAAATGGACAAACATTTTAGTTCAGATCACATTAGTCAAAGTAATTAAGTAAGCCAGGGTCGATGTCAGATTTAGAGTTACCTTGGGGTTATGATCATGAATCAGGTTGAGATTAATTCTTAGTTTTCTCATGCATTCAAATGCTTCTTTGAACATAAGTCTGTAAGGATACAGAAAATGGATAGGGTATTTAACAGAAATTTTTATTTAAACCAATTATAATGAGATTATAGCCTAATTGTCAAAAACAACTACTAGTTGATTTGTACTCTGAAATTACAGAATGAAAAAATGAGGGCTGGGGATGTGGCTCAAGCAGTAGCGTGCTCGACTGGCATGCGTGCGGCCTGGGTTCGATCCTTAGCACCACATACAAACAAAGATGTTGTGTCCGCCGAAAACTAAAAAATAAATATTAAAATTCTCTCTCTTTAAAAAAAAAAAAAAAGAAAAAGAAAAAATGAGGTACCAGATTATTTGTCTTCTTAAAGGTGTGACTGAGTCGTCATGACACTCTGAGGACTTGTAATGTCCCCACATTTATTCTGCAGAAAATCATCAGAGAACTGAGATCTACTATTTTAACAAAAGATTAACATAATATAAACTTTCAAAATACAAAATTTGCTCCAAACAGATTCAGAAATTCCATCATTTCCTTCATGACAGTGACTCAGGCTTTCTGGATCAGTGGCCCAACTGTAACCCTGTAGAGAGCTTTGGCTTTCTACCTGGATGAACACATATGGACATCTGGTGCACAATTTCCCTGGGTTTACAAGCCACCTACACCCATGGTTAAGCCCAGACATCCCCTAGAGTTAGGAGGAGCCCCTTTGTGTGATAAACTTCATGATCCTTCTGCTAAATATCTATTAAAATCTGAAAGTAAAAAAAAAAAAATGGAGGGGGAAAAAAACACAAAAGCTTGAGAAATTTGACTGAAGATATTGATAGTGAAAGTTTCCCATACGCCTAAATTTAAAGTACTTGTTGTCTACACACAATTTACGATGAGCTAACTAGTCAAACACATGGCACTTACTTGTCCAGCCACTTCCGAATCTGAGTTAAAACGAGGGCTCGATGATGAACAACTTCTAAGTTTCCCCTTGGCATCTTAAAATAAACAAATTAAAACACACAGCATTATTAATTTAATGAAGTAGAAAAAATTTAAATTGCCAATTTTACCTATTCTTCAAAAAAAAAAACTACTATAATTCTATAAAATGAGAATGCTAGTGGTAGATTCTAGTTGTGCTCAATATGTATCTTGATTTAGGGGGAAAGCTTCCCTTTGAGCCTTTCTGGTCAGAGCCTGTATTTACACTCTCTTTTTTTGGGGGGGGAGGGGGATTACCGGGGGGGGGGGGGGGAATTACTCAGGGGCACTCAGCCACTGAGTCACATTCCCAGGCCCATTTTGTATTTTATTTAGAGACAGGGTCTCACTGAGTGGCTTAATGCCTCACTTTTGCTGAGGCTGGCTTTGAATTCGCGGTATTCCTGCCTCAGCCTGGAGAGCTGCTGGGATTACAGGTGTGCGCCACTGCGCCCAGCTTCAACACTTTTTTGTATAAAGTTACAGACAACCTAGCCAGAAAGGTTTATGATAAATGATTAAAAATGATGAGAGCCAAAAATACAATCTGCAAGACTAGTTTGGTACTGACTAAAGGAGAATCAGCAAGCCTAAAACATCAGCTTACCTGTAATATAAGCTTTGTGTCCTGGGGCACAACTGTGACAATCCGTGAACCCCTCTCCACCTTCCGTAGAACTTCCCCATTAGAGGTGTGATTACTGCACAGACCTGCCTGTAATGCTAAAAATACCACTGGCCTTAAAAAAATTCTCCTAACAAGCCACTTTGTATCAATTGCACTTGAATCTGCACATGTTATCTAAGAGTAATTAACCATGTTCCTCTGCTCTCTCATTCAACTCCAAGTTCATCAGCCCTTTTATAAACAATCTCATTCTGTGGTTGCCCACCCTCATATATATTCACATATATAACTTCTCAAATAATTTGGAAAAATGCAGGGTGACTGGGACAGCCTTTCTATTTTTTAGCATTACTACTATAGTCTAAGCACCATCAGTGGAAGGAAGTCCCTGTTTGCTAGTAGCAAAGAAAATAAACCAACTTTTCAAATCAGGAAAACACACACACACACACACACACACACACACACACCCTCTAGTCTAGAACTCCATGATAAAAAACTAAAGTAAGTGAAGAATTTAAAAGTGATCAAGACTCCAAAAAACAAAAAGATACTGGGAAAGGGGCTGTCCCCATTTCATACACTAAAAACTTACTTTTAAGTGAAGCATCCCTCAGGGGAAAACACTGGCATGTATGGGAATGAGTTGTCAACAATAAAAAATCATCATATACTGCAAATGATGTGATATTTGATGCAACCTACAATGAGGCAAGGGAAAAAGCTAGCTTTAGTTCTTGGAGCCAACACTAGGAAAAGGATCCAGCACCAAATCAAGCCTTGATACCTCAGTGTCATTGATGAAAAAGCGACATCTATCAGTCAGACCAAGGACACATTCCTGAAAAGAAATAAAGTTGAAATAAGCAAGTTTATTTCAAACTCATTAAGCCTAACTTCTTTACTACATAGTTTTATTGCACTATGATTCTATATCTATGTCTTTGTAATCAGGGCTGAATGTATGTGAGACATGAATGTCCAATGAAAAATGGAGTACAATGCCATCCTGCCATCAGCAGCCACGTCTCCTCTACCTCAAATACACGTCCTTTCTCCTCCCACGGACTCCACTCCAATAGTCTCTGTGTTGATTCCCCATTCCATCTCATCCTTCCCACCTACTCTTCTAGGCAGCCAAAATCATCCATGAAGCAGAACATATTATTCTGGGATTAAAAATCACGAATAACTTTCTAACCTTTATTGAAAAAATCCAAACTCTTTCCAATGGAGTCTCCCTCAGCTCCAGCCATAATACCTCCATTCAGCCTCCTAGAGAAGGCAAGATCTTGCCAAGCTTAGGGTGTCTCTATTTCCTTCTCCCTGAAACTCTTTGTTTCTAAGCAGAGCTTTCTTTACATCTCAGCACATGCACCAGAGTAGGGATTAACTCAGTTGTCTCATTTTGTAATCAGTATATCCTACCATTCACCCCAATTACAGACATTCTAGTATATATATACAGACTAATATTTGTTGAATGACAACCTACTTAAGACTAATTTTGAGACTGCATTTGTGCTTTCCTCAAGAGATATTTAATAAAATAACTTTGAATATTCTGTAAACTAAGGATAAAATTTGCAAATTGCATACATTATCTCATTAAAATTCTCCCCAGGCCCCTGAAAGACATTGATTTTTCCCTTTTCATAGATGAAAGAGGTGTGACTTGGGAAAGGAAGTTAACTTCCCATTGATGACCTGGGATTTAGTGGAGACCCATGTCTAACTCCAAAGTCCACATTTGTCTCTGAATAACTTTTTTAAGTGGTAAATATTCCCACCCTATGTTCACTTACCTCTCCTCCTATCATGGCCAATTCTATCTGTGTACATGGATAAGGAAACTGAACAGGAAATCCACCAGGGTTCTTCCATGGTTCAACAGTCAGAGAAGGTGACTCTATAAGATTGGCAGGTTTGGTTTATAAATCACTTACTACTCTTAAAACAACAATAATAATAAAAAAAAATACCACCACCAAACATGTTGTATTTGGGATATCATTAGGATATTATGTTCATTACAAGAGAAAACAGTAATAGAATACACCTGCCACTTCTGGTCTGCAGCTTAAAAGTTTTCCAGGGTAGTTAAAAGACCTCTAACAATTGAGTTGAGGGATGATGCTCAGAGGTAGAGCATTTGCCTAGTATGTGTGAAGCTCTGGGTTCAATCCACAATAATGCAAGGGGAAAAAAAGAAACCGTAACAACAACATTATACTGACAAGCTACTCCCAAGTACATGTTCTCAGAAACTGAAAATTTACATAAGTCATAAACATACTTTCCTAAAACTTTGATACTCACCCCAAAGGTACTTCAGTATCTGGCCATCAACCAGCTGCACTGCTACTGATTTAGTCTTGGGACTGCAACACATACTGATTATGATCCCATCCACTGTCACAGAAGAACTGAAGAAGGTTAAAAAAAAAGGGGGGGGTGGGTTGAGAGGGATAAACAGCCATTATTCTCAAAAGTACTGACATCTTACTGATTTTGCAAATCAGAAAGAGAAATAAGCATTGCATATTTAAATAAGCCCTTTGATGCTGCACTGATTCAATACAACATACTCATACACACATACATTTATGGAAACAGAGAGATGGGAAATAAACTATTCTAAGTCTAAACCTAGATAAAGCAGTTACTTGTTACTTAGCTCTATTTTCCATAAAACCAATCACCTAATTGTCTACATTATAAAGTTACCACTTCCTTATTTATTGGTAGTTGTCCTACTTTTCACTGCTTCTGATATATTTTAAAACATTTTTCAGTTGTAGATGGACACAATATCTTTATTTTTATTTATTTATTTTTATGTGGTGTGAGGATCAGACCCAGGGCCTCATGCATGCGAGGCAAGTGCTCTACCGCTGAGCTAACCCCAGCCCATGTTTCTGATATATTTATTAATCTGTTTTTTTGACATGACTCAAAACTTGACTTATTCCTATTTATTTATTTATTTAGGGCTGGGGATTAAGTTCAGAAACTCACATATGCTAGACAAGAATGCTACCACTAAGCTTATACCCTAAGCCCAGACTTAACCCTCTCACTAAATCTACCAAGAAAGCTATTGCTTCTCAGCCTTGCTCACTAGAAGTTAAAAAGAGATGTACCCTCATAAAAGACAAAAGCATAACTGCATTTGCTTATTTAATGTATGAAACACAGGAAGTACTGCAATACCTGACATTGAGCTGTCCTTGCTCCTCATCCATCTCAGAAGGGACCATAGTCAAATGGTGAATGACAGATTGTGAGTTGGACTGACTATGACTTATGGCCAGGAAAATGTCTTCTTCAATCCAGGTGAGAAGGCTGAACTTCAGTGGGTTTACTTCTTGGTCTTCACTATTCTCAAACTGAATTCTGGTTCAAACATTGAAAGAATATCCAAGACATGAATAAAACTAACTTTAAAATCTTTCCTGAATGAACCATCTCATATATAGTCAAGTCCTAACTATTTGGAGGAACAAAACCTGAGCTAATACCAAACAGAAAATCCAAAAATAATATATGTCTGGCTTAAGAATCTGGGTTTGCATTTATTCTAAATTAGATTCGAAGAGAACACTTCAGGAAACTGGCTGTATAAGAATATTAACTGTCCCAGTGCTACACTAATGAGCCCCAGGGCTGTACCACTTCCCAGCATTCAAAGACACCAGCAGATGATACTTGGGTCTCCACCGAATAGTATTTTTCTAAGCATCTCATGTCAAAATGACTTATTAGCTTGGGAGATGGTTTCCCTGCCTCTCATACCTATATAGCTGACCAGGACTCTGTCTTTGCCACTTCTCATAGGAATCCATAAAAGCTACATCCAGCTGTTTAGGTCGTGGCAACTCTCAGCTCTCACTGAAGAGGCTGGTCGCTATGGTGATCTTCCTGTTCAACCAGCTCTTCCTGGACTCCGTCTCTCCACTGCATTCAGCTTAAGCGTTCTCTCTATACAAGATCACTCTCTGGTTCTCACTGACACTCTCCCAGTCCTTTGTCAACCCCAAACCAATCCATTCCTCCAGGATCGAGATACGAATTCATGTTCTTCATGAACCCTTTTCTGAATGACTTGGCTGTTATCCTCCTAATTATTATTATTATTTTTAATAAAACTGTTTTCTCAACTGTCTCACCCTTTCTAATTTTCCTTACATCTCTAACCTCAGGTAGTTTCAAGTCTCTGTGCTAACACTGGGATCTGGAATGATCTTCAAAGGCCCATGTGTTAAAGGCCTGGTTCCCAGCCAGTGACACTTGGGAAGTGGTGGAACATTTAAGAAGTGGGACCTAGTGGGAGATCTTTGGTCATTGAGGACATGCTCTCAGAACTCTTGGACCCTGGTCTCTTCTTTTTTTTATACCCAGCCATTAAGTGAACAGGCCTCTTCTACCACACTCTATTGTCATGATATTATGAGCTGCCATAAACTCAAAGCAAGAAAGCCAATTGGTCATGGATTGAAACCTACAAAACTGTGAGCCAAAATAAATCTTTCCTTTTTCAAGTTGAATTAGCTCAGGTTTCTGTTACAATAATGAAAACACACTATAAAGTAAAATAAGTACGTAAATGTTCTTTAAAAATGACTAAGCATTTACTTGCAAATGCCATGATTTTATTCTCTTTTATTGCTGAGTAATATTCCATGATGTATATATGCTGCATTTTTTTATCCAATCATCTACTAAAGGGCATCTAGGTTGATTCCACAGTTTAGCTATTGTGAATAATGCTGCAAATGGCTGTGTCCCTGCTGTTTTTAAGTCCTTTGCGTGTACTGAGGAGTGGGATAGCTGAATAAAATCATGGCATTTGCAGGTAAATGGATGAAGTTGGAGAATATAATGCTAAGTGAAGTTAGCAAATCCCAAAATACCAAATGCCAAATGTTTTCTCCAATATAAGGAGGCTGATTCATAGTGGGGTTGGGAGAGGGAGCAAGGGAGGATTAGACAAACTCTAGATAGGGCAAAGGGATGGGAGGGGAAGGGAGGGGTATGGGGTTAGGAAAGACAGTGGAATGAGATGGACATCATTACCCTAAGTACATGTATGAAGACATGTATGAAGAATGGTACATGTATGAAGTACGTGTATGAAGAATGGTGTGCATATACTTTGTGTACAACCAGGAAAAAAAAAATTACTTATACCTATTAAGTACAATGGATGTTTATAAAACCTGTTATTTATTACATTCTATTATTTACTATGCTAAATTTTTGGTTAATTTAGTAACAGATACTACCAAGAGACAGAGTAGGTCAGTAATGAAGAACACTGGACTTATCAAATAGAACAAAATTAAATCCTGGATTCTCTAATTATCAGATCTATGACCTTGGACAATTACCTATCCTCTAACTTCGTCTTCTTATCTATAAGTACTCACCATACAAAATGTTTTTCAAAAAAGGTTTTCTCATAGAAGTGATATTATCATTTGGCTTTTGGGTCATTTTGTAAATCCTATACTGGACCTAAGGTACTCAATCATGCCCAGTTGTTTTTAATACTGTTTCAGTAGGAAAATACATTCTGATTTAACCCTGAGAGCCTCAAAATACAATACCCAGAAGTTCAGGAGTCTGGGATGAGGCAAAGAGAGAACTGCACTGGGTCATCCATCTGTCAACAGGAAAATGTCAATGTGCCTTATTATCTTCACCTTCATCTTTCCTATGTGATTTTTCCCTGGAAAACCAAGGGCTGTTGTAAGGAGTGAGTTCTGGGCCAGCTTATGATTCCCATTGCTTGCCATCCATTGAAATGTAATGTACTCAAATAAATAAAGTGACGATCCCCTCCAACTGGCCTGAAAAACCAGAGGCTGGCTATTCCATCTACTCTTGTTCCAATGAGCAACAGGCAGTAAATAATACTAGGCTACATTTAAGACAAAATGCTGCCTGATTCTGTTCCCCAGAGGCCCAAGATAAAAATTAAGAACCTACGTGTATCTCTTTTCCAGATGAGGTGTTCTAAGGGCAACTTTAAATCCATTTCCACCCACAGCTCCTAGTTTCACTGTGGGGTCCACACTTGGACTATCACCTAGGAAACAAAATTACAAACATTATCATTTGTAAACTATAAATATTTCTCCTAATATTACTGGAATAGGTTCCCATAGTTATTGAGTTCTATAAGGCAAATAAATTAAACTAGAAAATAATTACATTTCAATCTCTTTTTCTTAAACTCCTTCAGGCTTATCCAAAACCTGCTGTCCCATAATACCATGTCAGACATGATCTTCACCAATGAAGGCCACATCTCAGCAAGACCAGGTAGGGATTTTTTCATTCTTTTTTTTTTTTTTTTTTTTTAATGTTTTTATTAGCTATTGATGGACCTTTAGTGCCTCACACATGCTAGGTGAGCACTCTACCACTGAGCCACAACCCCCACGATTTTTCCATTCTTGACCCAGTTTATTCACCGTACAGCAGCCAATATAATCCTTAAAAAACTCAAGTCAGGACATTGCATCCTCTGTTCCAACCCCTACAACTCAGAGCAAAAGCCTTCAAGGCTCTGCAAGAGCTGCTGCCATCACTCTATGCCTCCTTGGCTCTGCTGCAGTCCCTCGGACCTCCTGGCTAGTTCCCACACAGCAGGAGTCATCACAGTTGCTCTCACTTGGCCTGGGAAGCTCTCACTCCACAGGTTTGCATGGTTCCCACTCTGATTCTTACCATGTCACCTTCACAGAGAGGGCTTCCCTGCTCACCCTAAAAACAAAAGCTCCCTTCCCCCAACAGGCCCCTAACTCAAGCCCTCCCTATACCACATCTTGCTTAATTTTTCTCTATGGCACTTGCCACCCAACAGATCATATGGCCTTGATAATGAACACACTTACATTATTTTATAAAAGATATTTTAAAGCGCTAAAGAGGAACCATAATAGCATTTTACAGAGTAAAACTAAAATCAGAGAAACTGATACATTCAAATAGGATTTATATAAACAGCAAGCTGTTGATTTAACAGGAAAGCTGAATTGAAGGTAGGAAACTCCAGAATGAATTAATCAGTTTTTATTATTCTCTCTCAGCAGCTATCTAGGCTTTTCGTAGCTGATAATCTAGAAGACACTGCAAACAAGGCTACCACTACTGTATGCCCATTTACTCTGACACAACCACAGAACTCATAGATAAAAACAAAATTTCAGGTTTTCCAATACGTCAGGAAAACAAGGAACTGACGCAGCAGAACTATGGAAAGACAACTGGAGTAGAAGCTGGAACACGTGCACTGAGGTCCCTGCCCGTTCTTGCTCAAGTAACTGCAAACCCTCTGGTACTAGCACCATCTGTGACACAGTTCCTAGGAGATGTATGCACAGTCACCAAAAACACTAAAGCATGTTAAAGATGTAATAAGACACTATGTTATTCCCAGAGTTGGAGGTTATTCTTAACTGACTCTTCAAGTCAGTAAGGCAAAGGAAATGCTCTCATAAGCTAAAGTAGAATTTAGGAAAAATAACAAAACACAAGCCAATTAAATTTCATAATAATGATGAAATAACTTCAAAATTTTCTGAAACAACATCTAATTAGAATTTCGTGCAGGTGTAGGGGGCACTTGATTCAGAATATTCTGGGAACAGTCTTTTAACATACCACATTTATAAACAGAAATCTGGTTACTGGCATCTAGAACAGCAAGGTCGTTACTCTTTGTAGGGTGTGCAAAGAACATGACTTGATTCGCTGGGTGAGGAAGCAGCAGTCGGTAGGTGCACATGGGAGGTGGAATTACAGTCTGCCTGAAGACTGTCACCAATACCCTATCTACACATGAAAAACAAAGAAAAAGATTAGACGTGAGATAGTCATTCTGAAAACAAAGCATCTGAACATAACTATACCTCTAAGAAATAATGGTGGCAGAAAATATACAGCAATTCTTGAAAACAACTTTTGGTGTTTCTTTCATGAATAAGTTTAAAAACATCATGGGGGTGGGGGTAAGTGTCACAAGCTCTGTCTGTATCTGGTTATTATCACCTCCAGGCCTACAACAGTCCATCTCTGGACCTGGAAGTTTCAGATATCAGAAACTAAGGCAAAAAGGCTGAGATATCAGAGTTTTGGCTTTAAACTTCTTATCTGGGCCTATAGCTAAGCCAGCCAAAACCAACAGCTTCAAAATCTTTGATGTATTTTCCTATGCGTGTATTTGATGATGAAGTAGAACTAAGAACTGATTAAGAAACCATGTGTTCTCAATAAACAGAATACATGATTATAAAATCAAATATTAGACCATTACATAGAACATGAATTATATACCAACTCAGGTTACCATCTTATAAGCAAGAGTGCCTGTATGCTATCAACAATAAGTAAACTATCAACTATGTGACTCATCAATTCAGCATACCCCAAAATCCTCTCCACCTAATTAATTATAAAATACTAATTTCATCCTCATACTAGACAGATGTCTATGACCTAATCTGAAAGAAAAGGGATATAATTTGCAGATGTTTATGTCAGGAAACAAAGCAACATAGATCAAGGGGAGCAAGAGTCAACATTGAGTCTGTGTCAGGGCAGACAAGACACAACTAACACAGCCACTCCCACAAGACTCTGTTATCTTTTCTACAAAGGTCAAAATTTGCAAAGTCTTCAAAAGCCAAACAAATCAACTATGAAAGCCAGGTATACAGAACAAGAGGGAAGGGGTTGGGAGAGGGGAACTACAGTTCTCAAGAGAGCACATACCCCACCAAATGACATTCAAAAAGACAAATGAGTAAATATAAAGCAGACAACCCAAACAAAGACTTCTCTACAATTCTGGTAAAGCCACCACATCTGCAGGGCCTGGGATCCCCTGCAGACTCATGGCCACACTTCCCAACAGCTTACTTCCATCAATGACAGCCACATTTGCCAGGTCACTTGAATTATCTCCTGAGCTCCGGTCAGTGGTCCAGTGCCAGTCATAGCAGAGGTAATGCCAGCCCTGACAGAGAACATGCAGCCGGTATGGAGTCACCGGGTCCCACATAAGAGACACGATCTTACTCTTCCCACTGGTGCTGAAGGGCAGACTCTGTTTGAGATACCAGTGATAGTTTCCAACAGTCCAGAGCTGAACTGCAAAGGAAAACGAAAGGAAGGCTTTTAGACAGGGAACCAGACTCATGTAGTTTGTTTTTTTCTTTTTTAAATAATCCTCCCTGCTCAGTCTCTTCATTAAAATAATACTTTAATAATTGTTAAAAGATAGTTATTGATGGATAAATTGTCAAGTATCAATAAGATCAGAAGTACAAAAAAAAAAAAAAGATAAGAAGTACACATTCTATTTTAATACACTTCTATCTTCAAACTCCAAGATCAGGAAAGAAGGCTACTAGAACAAGGCCAGTGTTTTAGTAAGTGTTCTCCATGAAGAGCTGGGAAGAAGATAATCTGGCAATCATAAAAGCACAGTCACGCATCACTTAACAATAGGGATATATTCTGAGAAATGCACCATAAGGAAATGTCACTGATGCACAGCATCAGAAAGTACAGTTAAAAAATAAGATGGTTACAGCGTCCCTGAGTGATACACTCTCATGGGACCACTGCTGAATATGTGGCCCATCCTTGATGGAAATGCCCATTATGTGGCATATAACAATACTAACTAAAATATCCAACCTAAGGTCTGGACTAGCATCACTGTGTTGAATTAGTCTTTAGATGATTATTTTCTTATCAGTGTTTGTTGCAATTGTGTCCCAGACTGTTTTTAACAATGATTTAGCTGCCCAAAGAAGATGAGCATGCTCGAAATTATCACTTTCTAACAGGTATTAAAAGTACAAGATCATGCCCAAACTGACACCTTTACTAAAAGACGAAGCATACAAATTAAAATCTTCATTAGATTAAGAAATGTATTTTCTTAACCTGCCTGCTCACTAATTCTTAACTTTGTGATATCAGCATATAGAACCCAGCTCTCTAATCATGCCACTACAAGACCTCCACGGAGCCATGAGTTAGCAAATCAGATCACAGGTTCATGCTCCATGATGACAAATGTAGCTTTTCCCATGCAACATTTTTATCCTGAGCACATCATAATGCTGTTCACTGCTAACCTGGTTAATCAGTGGTTCTTAACTGTAGTGACTGTGTTAAAAATCACTTGAAAGTTGGTCTTTATTTTTCATTTTTCAAGGCCTTGTTTTACAGTGCCAAAAGGAAAGAATTAATTAATTAATTACTGAGATAGAGTCCCTATCCCCGTGCACCAAATCCAATTCTGAAATGACAACTGGATGTCATTTTTTTTCAAAATGTGCAATCAAGATTGAGAACTACTTGTTGAATAAGTGAATTACTGAATAAATAAATGAATTTTCTAATGACATTTCAGTTTAAAAAGTTCTACTTACAATTATCTTATATTAGACAAAGGCGCCAAAAACATGCATTGGAGAAAAGACAACCTCTTCAACAAATGGTGCTGGGAAAACTGGAAATCCATATGCAACAAAGTGAAATTAAACCCCTATCTCTCACCATGCACAAAACTCAACTCAAAATGGATGAAGAACCTAGGAATAAAAACAGAGACCCTGCATCTAATAGAAGAAAAAGTAGGCCCTAATCTCTATCGTGGGATTAGGCCCCAACTTCCTTAATAAGACTCCTTTGGTGTAAGAATTAAAACCAAGAATCAATAAATGGGATGGAATCAAACTAAAAAGTTTCTTCTCAACAAAAGAAACAATCTGTGAGGTGAAGAGAGAGCCTACATCTTGGGAGCAAATCTTTACCCCACACACATTAGATAGAGCACTAATCTCTAAGGTATATAAAGAACTCAAAGAGCTGAGCACCAAAAAAATAAATAACCCAATCGATAAATGGGCAAAGGACCTGAACAGACATTTCTAAGAAGATGATATACAATCAATCAACATATATATGGAAAAATGTTCATGATTGCTAACAATTAGAGAAATGCAAAACTACTCTAAGATTTCATCTCACTCCAGTCAGAATGGCAGCTATTATGAAGACAAACAACAGTAAGTATTGGCGAGGATGTGGGGGAAAGGCACACTCATACATTGCTGATGGGACTGCAAATTGGTGCAGCCAATATGGAAAGCAGTATGGAGATTCCTTGGAAATCTGGGAATGGAACCACCATTTGACCCAGCTATCCCTCTCCTTGGTCTATACCCAAAGGACTTAAAAACAGCATGCTACAGGGGACACAGCCACATCAATGTTTATAGCAGCACAATTCACAATAGCTAAACTGTGGAGCCAACCTAGATGCCCTTCAGTAGATGAATGGATTGAAAAAATGTGGCATATATACACAATGGAATATTACTCAGCAATAAAAGAGAATAAAATCATGGCATTTGCAGGTAAACGGATGGAGTTAGAAAAGATAATGCTAAGTTAGCCAATCCCAAAAAGCCAAATGCCAAATGTTTTCTCTGAAATAAGGAGGCTGATTCATAGTGGGGTAGAGAAGGGGAGCGTGGGAGGAACAGACAAACTCTAGATAGGGCAGACAGGTGGGAGGGGAAGGAAGGGAGTATAGGGTTAGAAATGATAGTGGAATGTGATGGACATTATTATCCAAAGTACATGAATAAAGACATGAATATACTTTGGTATGAATATACTTTGTATACAACCAAAGATATGAAAAATTGTGCTCTATATGTGTAAAAAGAATTGTAATGCATTCCGCTGTCATATATAAATAAAAAAATAATTAAAAAGTTCTACTTACTAAAAAGCTTAAAAAATACTTAGGCAAAAAGATTAATAAAAACGTTTCAATATCTTGCTGTTCACAATAATGAGAAATTAAACTAAACGTCTAACAACAAGTAATTTAATAACTGGCACAAAATACTATACAGCAATTTAAAACCATGCAGATCTACACCAGAAATGGAAACAAGCTTGTGATACATTACCCAAACTAGTCATAAAATGGCATGCATGATATTTATACTTTTGACAAAAATAAAATCATAGCTCTACTGAGATACTCAGGCAAAGAAATCTAGAGAACAAGAAAATTTTAATAGTGCTCATTACTCAGTATTAGAGGATTTTCTTCCTCATCTTTATTTTCTAATGTTCTTATATATTAATGTTTAAAAACACATATTTTAAAATTCTAAAAAAGATCATTACTTATATCCAATCTAAATCCTTTCAATCCTATAGTGTTCCTTTAGTTAGTGTTTCATTCTTGTTTTGTTGTTTGGGTTGTTTTTTTTTGCAGTACTAGGGATTGAATCCAAGGGTGCTCTATCACTGAGCCATATCCCCAGACCTTTTTACTGTTTGAGACAGAGTCTTGCTAAGTTGCCCAAGATGGCCTCAAACTTGCAATCCTCCTGCCTCAGCCTCCAGAGTCACTGGGATTACAGGTGTGCACACTGTGCCAGGCTTGGTTAATGTTTTGACTGTCTGCAGCAATACCACTTGAGAAAGCCCTGATGATTTATGTGTCACCTTGGCTATGGCGCCCTGATTGAATAGTGGTCTAGATGTTGCTGAAAAGGTTATTTTGTAGATCTGAATAACATTTACAAGCAGTTAACTTTAAATAAAGTAGATTTCCCACAACAATATGGATGGCTCATTCAATGAGTTGAAGACCTTTTTTAAAAGCAAAGACTGAGGTTTCCCAGAAAAGGAATTCTGCCATAACATGATAACACACAAACCCTGCCTGAGTTTTTAGGCTGTCAGGCTCCTCTACAAATTTCAAACTTGCTATCCCCTTCCTAGTGCATGAGCCAATTCCTTACAATAAACCCACCCATCTCTCTGTTTTCCACACTCCACCCCTCTCCTATTGTTTGTTTCTCTAGAGAACCCCAACTGATACACCAGTGAAATCCCTAGGATTAAAACCTAACCTCTCCCCCATCTCTTATTACTTCAGCTTTTTTGATCCCACTAAGGGACCAAATAGAAGGGATGAAGGAAAACTCACACCCTCTACTTTCAACTACATTTTATGAAACATAAGCCAAGATATACCAACTGTCCTACCATACGTTTTCAAAGCAGAATGTTCTTCTCTCTGAAGGTCTTCTAGCCAAACAGCAAGCACAGAGGAGTCTGCATTCCAGAGCAAGTCATTTACCTAGTAGGGACAAAAAGGTCACTGGCCTTTAGCTACACATTTACCTCAAAGTCTTCCCAACAGCTAAATTCTCTGCTCTCACACACCAACTCATCCCATGCTACTTGAACTAATCCCCAGCTGTAAATTATCAACCAACACTACAGAGTGCTTAAACAAATCTGTGAGATGTCATTAGATATAAAGGACTTAAAAATAAATGCATTATGCTTAAAGATAAAATGTTAATTGTGGAATTATGGTTATGTAATGAAAAATATTCTTAATGTTTAAAACTTTACATAATTAAAGATTACCATTTGATGTGTTTCTGCTTTAACAGAATTTTACTAGCACACAAACTGCTTAAGGTTTAAATGTTACAAATGATTACTGGAAAAATTATGGTTTTATCAAAAATAAAAAACAGCATTTCTATTTCCTTTCTGTGTTTTATATAGGAGCAGAAATGCTCTTCTTTTTTGCAAAGTCTCCTTGGAAAAACAATTTCTCTTTCATTTAAACAATACAAAACAAATCAGTCACAGAAACCACTGCTTCTATTCCTATCTACTCTGGATGGAGCTTCCGTTTATACACTCCAATCAAATATAAGCTCCTTGACAGCTGAGAAGAGTCCTCTAAATTTAATTGGAAACAACTGACACCTACCTTGACCTCATCTTTGAAGAAAGGAAGTGTAAAGTGACCATGAAGAAGTCCATTTTTCTCAAAAAACACAACATCCTGCTGGTTGGGTTTATCTTGTGTAGATGCAATCAAACTACCTGAGGGTCTTAAACCAAATCCAAGTGTCAGCATATCCAAGCTCAGCCAGCAGGCTCAAAACAAGATGACTTCAGACAAGAGAATTTTTTCAGTAAAAATCAATCGACAAAAATCCTCATATGTTAAATCCCTTGTGTCTCTTGTCTCTTTGCAAGTGAGTTACTCCAGTGTGGGGCTGCACCTGCCCAGGGAAAGGATACCTCTTCCTCATTTGCTCAAAGGCTCCATCTGCCTCCAAGCTTTACAGATTTAAATTGCACTTAGATGACATTCTTAATAACCAGTAAATTTTCTAAACCACTCCAAGTATACTGTCCTAAAAACTGTCATCTATTTTCTCCTTCAATGACGACGTCAGTAAATATTCTGTGCTTAGGCAGGTATTTTTTTAAGACTTACAAACCAAAAACACCCCTTGTCTTATTCACATTTGTTTTAAGTCAACAACACTTCTCTCTTGCTCTATTATCCAACACCACTCAAATATTGACTAAAAAAACATGATGTCTGAAACCCAAAGATCTAGTGGTTTTGCAGTAACAGAGTGTACTGAGAGATGCAGTATTTCTTTTACCTACAATTTACATGCAGCTGCATAGAACAAGCAAGAAGTGATGTGCACAAGAGCACTGGTCCAAGGAAGTAAACAGAAGGAAGGAGCCCAGACCCAGCCTGCAAGTTTTTCAGCAAAAAGATCCCTTGCTGTGGGAATCTGCACCAAGGAAGGAGCTCTTTTCCTAGTTTTCATAAGAGCTCCATTTGCCGCACAGAGCCAAGCAGGACTTCTCTTCTAAGCCCAATTTTGTTTTCTACAATGGCTTCACAGAGGCCCTAACAATAACCTTTTAGGAAGTAGGAAGGCAAAATGCATGGGGCTTTGGAGTGACGAAACCTGTGAAGAGGCCAGAATCTATCAGTCATATCAGATTCAAAGATAGGCAAGGTGCAAGCCTATAATTCCAGCTACTTGAGAAGCTGAGACAGAAGGACTACAAGTTTGAGGCCAGTCTTGGATCCTTAGTAAGACCCTCCCAAAATAAAAAATAAAAGAGGGCTGTGGATTTTGCTCAGTAGTGGAGTACTCCTGGGTTCAATCCTCAGCACCACAGAAACAAAACAAAAAGAAAATTGGACTTAATGGAAGAAAAGAGGAAAACTAGATAGAGGTTTACAGCTAAATGAACAAAAGGCAAATATCCTTCTATGTCACAGAAACAACAACACTCAGTGGCATCACCACGCCTATGTTTCTAAGAAATTCTCTAAGAAAAAGTCCCGAGGTATCTTCTCCCACTCACTTCCAGGCCAGAGCTGGTCCCAGTCCTGCCACAGGCTCACTGGTTGACTGCAAAGCAAACTCTCGGTTCCACACTCTGACCTTGCGCGCCCCTGTGTGGGAGGGAGGTGGAGTCAAACACACTTAAAACATGAAGACAACGCTATCAAGTCACAACTTTTCACCTTCTTATAAATTAAGCTGTTGTGATTTTATAAAGCCAATTAGGTTAATCTTGTTAAAAATTTGTATCGAACAGGTAGGAGGCTGGCCAAGAAGGCCACAGAGGACTCTTCTAATTCTTAACTCTAAGTTCATTTAACACCTACAGCAGCATATCTTTATCTCTTCTGTATGACTAAAGGGAAGAAAACTTTCTATAATCTAAATATAGTTTAAAAAAATGTTTTGTTTAGTTGAATTTATTTCCATACCTGTTTCTGGGCAAACAACACTCACAGCAAAAAACTGCCCATCTCCACGCCAGGTGACACGTGGTCTGTGGTCATCCCAGGGCAGCGCAGACTCATGCTAAACAGAGGAAGAAACACCACTATTACTGAGGGGCTTTTGCAGGGCCCAGAATTAAACAACCTTCTGCCATTAGATATAAACCTTTCATATGAGTTGAAGCTATCTAGAAAAACAGCTTCAGAGAATCCTCAGGAAACTTTCTAGAAAGCTTTTTAGACCCAGAAATCAACAAGAAAATACTGAATTCAAAAACAAAACAAAACCCTTCTTTGGGCATTAAGAGTTATAGATCTAGATAATAAAAGCAATAAACTAAGGAACCTATCAGAAGACTATGCAAGGAAACAAACGCTGTTTGTCTAAATTTAACAGGGTAGAGTTTGGCTTCATTATGGTGTGAGCTTTACTACAGGGCACAGAGAGTGAAGAAGGTGAGAGGAAGGTGGGCAGGCAAGAGCCACAGAGGTGGTAAAAGCAGCAACAAACAAGGAAGAAAACATTCTATGCTCTGCAACAGGAGGAAGAAAGGCCTCCAATGCCACCGGCATCTCACAGCAGCCCTCCTGAGTTAGTGCTACTGGGCACTAGGAGAGCAAGGCAGGGAACACACTGCGGGCTGGAGTTATACAACACAAAACCAAGCCATTCCCATGAGTACTTGTATCTGACTAATACATGGTTGGTTGGTTTTTTCCCTTAAGATGGGGCTTCACTATGTTGCCCAAGCTGCCCTCCAACTTCTGAGTACATGTGATCCCCCCACCTCAGCCTCTCAAAGTAGCTGGACAACAGGCACATACCACCACACCCAGCAAAATCCATGTATTTTGTTTTCCGAAAGGTGGCTGTGAACTTTCAAACCAAGTCAAGTCCCTAGAAAGTCTTTAGAAACAATTCAGGAACAAAAGTTAGAGCTTTTGAACAGTATGCCAAATATTAGGATCCATTCTGGGTTTTTTCCTCTTATTATCTGAATCATTTTATCTCATTAATAAAACCTAATTTTGGCATTTTTAGGCAACTCTTGGTATTGTGGGTATCAAAAGTAAAATGTTTTCTACAGAATTTGACAGAGTATGGAAAGCTGCCTTATTCTGAATACTCTATTTAATGTGCATGGCTCAAAATTCTTTAAGTGTATTTTAGGAGTAATCATTACCATAATCTAAATTTTGAACATTTTCATCATCCCAAAAAGAAATCACATGCTCATTTGTTGTCATTTTTTCCCTGCCCCCACAACTCCCGGTTCCAGGCAACCACTAATCTACTTTCTGTTTATAGATTTATCTATTCTTAGCATTTATATATAAGTGGAACCATACAATATGTGGTCTCGTGACTGGCTTCTTGCACTTAGCCTGTTTAAGAGATTCATTCATGTAGTGGTATATATCAGTAAGATATTATTTTAAAATTTAAAATATATGATCTTAGAAAATTATAGCATGTTTACTTGTTGCTAAGAGGAAAAAAACACACAAATGAGCAAGAACTATTTCTTTGATTAAGTTTTTTCAACCCCAGATCCCTGCCCATTTTAGTCCTTCTGCAACATAATAACAATAACAACTAAAAAAAAAAAAAACAGGGTAACATAAAAACTAGTTGTCCTGATTTGGGTAACTGTAGATGTTTATCCTAAGGACACAAGGTTGTGTTTCTACCCTTTAATAAACCTTCATTGATTCTAATGGATCAGCACAGTTTTCAGAATGCTAAAGTAGATCCACCATGTACACTTTGCTTACAACTACTGTTCTGAAATAAAACTTACGCTTTTAAGTTCTAAAAGTTATGTAACCACTAAAATAAGGACAGTAACTATTATCTCAGTGCCTAAACTCTGTCCTGTGCCATTTCACATACACTACTGCTTCCCAAACACAATCCATAAGGGATGTCCTTATGTCCATTTTACAAATAAGAATACCAATGATCAGAAATGTTAGAAAACTTGCGAAGGTCACACAGCTACTCAATGTCTAACAAAGACATATGCTACCTGTGGGGGTACCTGACAATATGCCATAAGATACACAGGGTATATCTTCTTGGCACATTGATTTTACTCAGTGGTAATATTTTAAAATTAATGCTCTTGAAAGTGCTTATATTGTATAAGTTTCTAAAACAAAATAGTTTCTAAAACCCTAATGTGATTGCAGGCTCTGCGGCTACTTCTCCAGGTGTCCCCAGAATGTACTACGTTCACATATGTTCTTCGAGGGTCTCTACACTAGAAGATTGAAATGCAATGTTTGGGGCCATTAAGACACCAGTGTGTGAGCTTAAGAATGTTCTATTCCAATAAAAAGGAAAAAAGAGTTTCATCCAACAGGAAAAATATCTAGAAAAAGAACAAAAAAAGAAAGAAAAAATATCAACATCTAGAGGAAAAGTATGAAAACACACATGTGAATGATCAATAGTTAGTGAGGGATAGTAGTCTCTCTGGAGAGGACGGGGAAGGCATCAGAAAAGGCTACCAAGGAGGCTTCCTTTCTATTTGTCAGGTTTCTATACTTAAAAAATCACACAAAACAACTGGCATCATCCAGGGGCGGAAAAAAAGGATCTTTATAAAGAGACTCACTCCATGAGGGTTCTGAACAGTTACAGGATCACGTCAACAACAAAGAGATCAGCCCATTTATTGGCCTCTAACTGGTGACTTGGGAGTTTTTGCTGGGCAGTAAAACTTCCATTTATTCCAATCAAGGTTCTTTAAACCCTCAGATCAACCTTACCAATTGCATCTGAAAGGCTGCTTGCCTGCCTTCTGATCCATGGAACTGTGTCTCCTTCTTGCCCCATCCAACAGTGACAAACTTGCCTGCAGAACAATTTGTTCAGAACATGCAAGACAACCAATAAGATGAGTGAAATAAAATAAACGCAATTTATCATTCTTCACAAAGTCAGCTCCTGACAATTACTTGGATCCTCTAAGACCTCTCAATAAACTGATCAGCAGTCAACTGGAAAAACCCATGTTCCATCTCATATACAGTGGTGATTTGTAGAAATTTGAAAGCTATTATTTTGGAAAGCATTTAACTGTCACCTTATACACTCTAAGTTCCCTCTATGACACAAGACCAACAACCTCACCCTCACTTAACACATTAAGAAAAATGAAATACGAAGAATTTACACAATATGTCCATGGAAAACAAAGCAAAAAACCCCTCAAGAGCTGAGAATAAAATTCTAAATTCCAGCTTTAAAGTAACCAAATGTATCCAACCTTCCTTCTGGTGGAAAAGGGCACTACAGATCTCAAATCTAGCTCCTCATACAGACTTAAAGACTGAGATCCCCTTATGGCAAAGCCAAAAATCAGAACACAAGTGTCTGCCATCCAGGGTGGGGTTCTTTCTAAATATAGTTTCTTTTACATAAAATATAAAGTCAGAATTGCTGAAACAAAGAAGCTCTTCTGTTTCTAGAAGTGTGATCCAGAATCCATCTACAAGAGGTAGTATGATAACGGACCTGAAAGCATCAGCCAGCTGCAGGACCCAAAACTTCCCTCCTGCTGTTGATTCTGATTCTGATGAAGCAGGACTGTTCATAATTTCTGCAAATGATCGGTGAACATGACTGTTTCCTGTCTGCTTTGCATGGGCTTGTTCCAGCACTACAGTACATCAAAACACACCCTGGTGCCGTGTGCAAAGATCAGTGCTTATCCTAGTGCACACCTGTGGGCTTCTATCTGCAAGTTTCCACAGAGAAGTAAAGGACCAAGGAGTAAAGCAACAGAACTTTCCCAACGGGATCAGACAACAGGAGATGGGATTACAGCAGGGATCTGCAAGTTGCAACCTAACACCTGCATCACAGACAAGCTACTGGGACACAGCTGCACTTTATTAATGTCCACCACTGCTTTTACATTGCAACAATCAGAGTTGAATAGTTGCAATAGATTGTAAAGACTGTAAAGCTAAAAACATATGCTAACTCTTGACAAAACAAGTTTGTCACCCCCTGGATAAGAGGAGTTAGAATTTTATTCTCTTCCCTTCCTTCTGCTATCCTAACATCTACACACAATATCAACACTCCTTACCCACTTTTTAATTATCTATAGCATCGAACACACTGTTGGATTCATAGTACCTACTAAAAAGTTGTTTCTGAACATACTGTTTTTTGAATAACTAAATAAGTAGCAGTTGTCTAAATATTTCTCAACTTGGTGGAGCAAGAAGGAATGAGGTTAGACCTAGGCAACAGTTGAAATGCCTTCTCCCCCAAAACCTCTTGTCAACTGGGCTCCTTCCAGTAGGCCAGAGCTTTACGCATCTCCTCTCACCTCCCTCCTACAATACTCATACAGCCTCAAAGCCTAAATTAGCTTGGCCAGATCTTTGCAAGAAAACAATCTGATTGTGTTCATGAAGTTGTAAATACAGATCTAGTAGAAACAAAAATTTAAATCTTCTCTATCTAAATCTTCTTTGATTACCTCATTAGTTGTCATCGCTTTAACATCAAGATGAGTTTTAGTATTGCTAATACTAGGGTAATAATACCAGCTTACATGTATCCCACCTCTCTTGTTTTTTTCTTCCCAAAACTGTACTCTGGAAATGCTCTCCTTATTCTAGCTTTAGACAGACCCTTTCAGCTTAAGCCTTTCCTAGGGTTAGAGCAACAATTATCTAGGTGACCTTAGGCACAGATTTCCATCTCCTGGATTATCAACAAGGCCAACCCTGACCTGGAGAGGCACCACAGTCAGCCTTTTAAGATCTGAGATGTGCTGAAGGAACAAGGCTTAGATCTTCACTTTGTTGAAGATCCAAGCTGTACAGTTTTTCAGGCTTATGATGTGGCTATTAGTGTAAAAATAAATGACTAAAACTGAGGAGGAACTTTAGGTCACAAAATGTTCCCAAGTTGTACTCACTTTCACCAAAATCATCCTGGTGGATTTGCTGCTCCATGATTGGTTCAAAGTCTCTTGTCATCATAATCAAGGTCTGTTGACCTTAGAGGGGAACAAACAAGAATGATTTTGTTTTTATGTAACAAAATGTCATTACACAGGCATCTGTGGCACTGTACGCTAAACCAAAATGGAGGAGGAGTTATAGTCAGAAGCGGGCAGAGAGAATGCATACAAAAGTTTTTGACTAAAAAAAAAAAGCTTTATCAGTCACCTGGTGCTTATCCACAGATATTCATGTGTGTAAAACTGAATACAAAAGTCCACACAACCCCCGCCACTGATTTCAACATTCCCAGCTTCCAGACATCTCTTCACTATCTACCTCAGCAGTTGACACTGCTTTGCCATGCTCATCTGGAACAAAGAGATTCAAGGAAAAAAAACAGGAGCACAAAGGGGTTTTTAGACTCCATTTACACCAACTCTTACTCATGGAGTAGATTAAAATAAATAATGTTGAGGGCTGGGGTTGTGGCTCAGCGGTAGAATGCTTACCTAGCATATGCGAGGCCCTGAGTTAGATCCTCAGCACCACATAAAAAAAAAAAATGCATTGTGTCCAACTACAATTTAAAAATATTTTAAAAAAATAAAAATAAAATAAATGTTTAAATTTTTAACTGCAACTGTGGACTTGGTAGCCACCACAGGCTTCATGACTTGTTTCCTATTCCTAAAGACCAAAAAAAGTTATATTAAATACCTTTTTGTAACTATACAGAGATAAAACTTCAGTCAGAAAAACATTCACTCCACACTATAACACAGGCACCAAGGACCAGCTCACCTGTGGCAAGAAGCACCAACTCTTGGTCAGGACTCCAGCTCATGACAGAGATGCCACTGGCCACACTCCCAACACATTCCAACTGCAAAGAGGAAAATTAAAAAGGGAAGTTAGAACACTAGTGTTTGTTGGATAAATTTACCTTCATATGCTTGTTTTCTGTTTTGATTGAGGCCATAGTAGGGACACTAGATGAAGGAAAATTTATCCAACAAACATGTCTTCAGTAACCAGAATGATATTAGGCACAAGAGTTAAAGTGGACATCCCTCTTCCCCAGAGCTGTCTCAGGAGGGGGAGAACACCACGATTCTAGGTCTCTAGGAAGCAAAGTGGGTCTCAGAAGGAATGACAAGCAGCTCAAGAGAGTCCAGCAAAGTTTTTTGTGAAGTTCAGAGTGACAACAAAAGGAGAAGAGAAAGATCAGGAGGAAAAACACAGTGTTGAGACACAAAGGCATAAAGGGCAGTTAAAAATCAGCTGTTCCCAGAGCCTAAGGTCCACACCTACATAGGAATGAGGGAGGCATGAAGGTGAAAGGCAGCATGGGGAACAGGGAGTTAAAGATCTTATAAGGCAATGAAAAACACAGACTCAACTTACAGATAATCAAAAAGTCACAAGGGGACATGAAGGCCCCATTAAGTGGAGATAAATGGAGGTGAGTTATCAGGAAAAACTATACAAACTGTTTTGAATGTTAACACCTACATTTTAAATATGAGAAATATAAAATTGTGATAGCTTTTGATACTTTTCACCATGAACTAAACATAAAGCTTATTAATAATGTTCTAAATGCAGTGGTTAAAAATAAAGATGCCATATTTAGACTGCAAGGGTTCAAATTCCAGTCTGATCACTATGTGATCGTAGCATCCTTATGAAGTTCTCTGTGCCCCAATTTCTTCTTCTGAAGACTAGGAAACAACAATCTACCCCCAGAAGGCCAGAATGAAGAACAAATAAAGTTTTACATGAAAAGCACTTGAAAAAGTGTTTTGTTTTTGCAATTGCACATTGCAAATATTAAATATATGTAAGCTGGTATTATTACCCTAGTATTGGCAATACTAAAACTCATCTCAATGTTAAAGAGATAACAACTAATGAGGTAATCAAAGATTTTAAACGCTGAGGTGATTGTAATTAGAATTCTTGTAGTTAAAAGGTTAAAATGGAAATTCAAAAATTTGACTTCATGGTAGAGAAAGAAGCAACTGGTTGAAAATCTATCTCTGCTGGTAGTCTTAAAATATGCCTGCAATGATAGTATATCACTATAGCGCTTGTAGTTCAGGGACTCTACAGATAGTCCACTAAAATTTATAACAAAATATTTCAGACTTCCTAAACTGGGAAATAAAAATTAGAACCTAGGATGAAATTTTGACCACAGAATTTCAACCATATACCACACAGAAATGGTCAGTTTTTATTGTATTTAAGTTCTAATTCAGAATGACCCAATTGTTTTGATCAATAGATGCATTAGACAAAACTGAATTTTTGAAAAACCCTGAAATACAGCTAAAGCCTTTCCTTATACAAAGAAATACACAATGGGAAGATTCTAATTTGCAAAGGCTTAAATATTATCACTATGGATTGAAAACCTCAACTCAGTTGGGGATGCTTGTGATTTCCTCCTCACTAGACTCTTCTCACCTGGTGTGTGCCGAGATTGCAGAGTACGACGTCTCCAGAGGCTGTTGCCACACACACAGATTCCTGATCCAGCAAGTCCTGAATACCAACAATGCAGCCACTTCCATCCTCAGGAAGAAAGCCTTCTGCCACCAGAGGAATTTCATTTTTCACCTTTCGCCAAAGCAAACACAGAAGCAAATTAACATAGTCTACTCTGCAGAACAATCATAAGTACCAGAAATAAAATATTCTCTAATGCTTCTTTCATAACATAAAAGTTTTAAAAATTTGTTTCTAGATTAAAGCCCAAAATTTCATTTGAGAAATATTATAACTCTATCACTTTTAACAAGAAAAACAGGCAATACGGCCTTCTTGCCAAACACAAAACAAACAAAAATAAGAAGTATGGTCTCTTTTAATGTGTCCAATAAAACAGCAAACCAAATACTGTGGCTTTTCTCTTCTGGTATTAGGAATAAAATTCAGGGCCTTTGTGCATGAACTGGGCTTTATCCCCAGCTCCATAATTCTCGTTTTCTAAGACTTCTATAATAAGGGGGAAAAGCAATACAATGTAATTTCCCAAAACACATAAATAGCAAAATATAACAAGGGAATATATCAAAACCAACTCATGCAACCTTCAGAAAGTTACACAGTAAAATCCAGCACTGAAGATTGGGATTTAGCTGGCCCAAACATATTTTCAAAAAGTACCATAGACAGGGCCTGGGAGTATTGCTCAGTGGCAGAATGAGTGCTTAGTATGCAGAGGCCCAGGGTTTAATCCCAGCACCACAGAATAATAAATAAGTAAAATTAAAAAGTTCAGGGGCTGGGGATGTGGCTCAAGTGGTAGCGCGCTCGCCTGGCATGCGTGCGGCCCGGGTTCGATCCTCAGCACCACATACAAACAAAGATGTTGTGTCCGCCGAAAACTAAAAAATAAAAATATTAAAAATTTAAAAAAAAAAAAAAATTAAAAAGTTCAAATTTTCCTGTGCATTCTTAGGTGAAAACCACTGCTATAATAGTTCTTACACAGTAGAAAGGGTAAAAGGGAGGCAGCCCATGTAAAATATAAAGTAGCTTAAAATAGTAGCAGAGGTTACTATTTAAGTTATATCTAGTATGCTATCTATAAAAAACAAATGGAATGTTTATTAAGGAAGATGTAAATTCATTAAGATATAAAAGAAGACTATTTGGGGGAAAAAAGTCTGAAAGAAAACAAATTAAAGATTATGTCAAATGCTAGCATTTTCCATCAATAACTTACTTCTCTTGTGACAGGATCTACTTCTATCAGTCCATGTTCTGAACCAATGAGCACTGTTCCTTGCTCAGTTCGGAGAGAGAAGCACTGAGGTTTCCCTGGTGCTTGAATATCCCTGAACTCCAGAGTCTGAAGCAACTTTAGATTTCGCATGATGAAGCAATGCTCAAGAGGAAAATACAAACTTCCCTTGATGAAGCATTAATTCCTAAAAGAGAAAGGAACAGCTTAACAATGGCAAATGATCACACTCACATAAAGTCTAATGATTCTGGTGGGGTAGAGAAACAGTAGAAAGAACAAGCAAGAGAGAAAACTTCTATGAACATACATCTCCGTGCAGATATGCGGCAGCAAACTTACTGCAGAGCTCTGGTCTACAAACTGGGGAATTCTGAAACCTATTTTCTACTCTCACTCTGTAGGAAGGCCAAGAGTCTCAACTTCAGTTTTTTCTTGAAAAAAATATTTAAATATCATTTAACTCCTAAGGAAAGTGGAAAAACACAAAATAAATGGGAAAACATTTTATTTTTGCATATAGAATATATTTATAACCTGACAGATTTATGAAGTTATAAGGAAAAAAGATATCCCGTTGATTAGAACTATATAAAAAGCTATGTATGAGGGCTGGAGATATAGCTCAGTTGGTAGAGTGCTTGCCTCGCAAGCACAAGGCCCTGGGTTCAATCCCCAGCCACACACACACACACACACACAAACTATGTATGTATACTGGCAATTGAAAGGAATCTGTAATAAAACAACTTTCATATTCACCAAGACACATTTACTAGTAAACTGCTTTATATACACAAAAAATAAAAATTTAAATAAAAGCACTTACTTTTATCGAAAAGAAAATATTGTGAAATGACAAGTTTGCTTAAAAATGATGACCAACATCTTGAAACATTTGATGGCCTGATGGAAATACTTAAAGAAACTTCATTTTCCTGGCCAAGCTTTTACCAATGCAACAGAAAAGATGAGAAAAGCATGCTAAATATGACATCTACTTTGTCTGGAAAAATCAGACTTGCTTTAACACTCAACATTATCTAAGTAGGAAAAAAATATCAATGTGCTGGGTATTTATGCTTCAATCCCTTTAAGGGTTATGACTGAAGTCTGTACATGTTAAGGATGGCAATTACACAGGTCACACTGGCCTGTCACCTTAATCCAAGGTGAATTCTCTCATCTTGGCATCTCATGCATATGACACTGAAAGAATAAAGATGAATCAATCCTTATGGTATTAGGCAGATGTCAAGTGTAATAGGAATAATATAATATATGAGGATTAAGAGAAAGCAAGATCATACAAGGTGAGAACCAAAGCAAATAATGAATGGCTTTATTACATTTTGGTGACGTTATATTCAAGAACTTCTGAAAATTATTTGAACCAAATGATACCATGCAGGTTTTTCATTTAAACATAATTACATAAGGTGTGGGATTTTCAAATCATAAAAATCACGTCTTTTATCTTTAAAGATGGCCACTGGCATACAACTGAAAGGCGGATGTGAGAAGAGAGAATGCATGGCAAAGGAAGTAAGCCAGGTACAGAGAGCAGATAAGGACAGGCAGCAGAGGCCACTGTGCAGAGTGTCCTAGCGGGTTTTCACACTGGTTTATCTGATACTCATGCTGTCACCTCTTAAATGGGAAGTTAAAGCAAAAGAAAATGACGGGATTTTTTCCTATTATCTTGTAGTTCCTGTCACTTTCACCCCAGTAATGGGCCTTCACCCTTGAAGGGGCCTTCTATCCCCCTCCCCATCTCTAGCACTCCCAGAATCAGCCCCATCAATTCCAGCCCCAGAGGCGGCCTCACCCACCTCCAGGCCTCTGAAATCCAAACCAGGGGCATCTCCTTGGAGTTACTGAGTTAAACACCTCAAGTCTGAGGCTTTGCAGTGCCTTTGTGCCAAGGTTTAGGACCTGATGTCTCCAGCACTGTCCCTTGTTTTGACCCCCGACCTAGCTGCTTTATTCAGCTTACCTTTTGTCACTGCACTGCTCATGTCACTTTTGGTTCCTCCAACAAGCATTTAACTAATTCTTCACATTCAATGCTCCTGAAATACTGTGTGGTTTCTACTTTTCTGACTGAACCCTGACAAACACAGCAAACAACTAGGGTTCTGTGATCACCATGTTTTCAAAATCAGTGAGTTCACAGCTAGCCAAAGCAAGCTCATCAATCCCCTCCACCCTAATCCCTTTAGTCTGAAAACAAACTTTCTGAAATTTCCCACCCACCACCCTACTCCCTTACTTTTCAGAGGAAGGCATAACCCCTGCTCTTTTAAGACTAGGAAAGGCACAACCTTCAAATGCCCCAGGACCTTGGCATGTTAGTACTCTTTGACATCTGCAACCTCCAACTCCCCTGCCTCCACAGATTCAACTTATTCCAGCCCTTCAAACTGCTAATGATGCCTCCACAGCATTGATCAACCCTGGATCTCCGAATTTTCTGAAAGCTCCTTCATTTTCTTCCTTTGCCCTTCACCTACCAATCTCTGGGCTAATCACTGTACCCATGACTACAAGTACTAAGTAGATAGCTACTATGATGATCAGATAGACTAAATACCTAGTCCTGACTGAACTTGTCTCAATTGCTTTAAACCCACATTGTTAAGCCCATGTTGTTATCACAAGCATATCAAAAGCAATGTGAAGGGCTTGCTATTCTTCCACAAAACAATTCATCCTATTTGGGGAATTAGCGTTTTTGCCCTGTCCCCATGCTAAAATACCTTATGCTACGATCCGGTTTGTGACATCAAAACTCGCTAAGTGCAAGGATGTGAAGATAAAGATTACACAGTCACTGCCACAACTGTTTAGCGGGGAAAGGGGGAGTAAGCCACATAGTATGCCACACTGGATGGAGAAGCACAGG